>NW_013531700.1:468677-640402 GCF_000836235.2 Papilio xuthus
CCCGCCCCCCGCCTGCAGCGACACTGACTCGCACGGCGCACCGGTCAGCGTGCACAGACCTACAAACAGTTATAACTTGTAATATTTTTTTATATATTATAAGGTAGCAAACAAGAGATAAATTAGACGTCCGGCACGTACACTCATCAGACTGTACGCGGAATTATTTCACGCACAATTGAGTTGTATGTTCTATGTGGTCGTGGTATTTTGCACATTCGTGTAACAGATGTTGTCATTGCGTCTAACACTGATATATTAACTAACTGGTATAGTTCTTTTCAAATATCTCGGCGGTTCAAGGTCATCGCGCGCTGCACATTTCCCCTCCCCCGTATCCCCACTAATCCCCAATACACCTAATTATGTTCTGCGATTCGTGCTATTCCAAACCGCCAATATATCTAAAAACTACTAAAGTAAACATGATGCTATAATATATTTATACATTTTGTAAACAATGTGGTTATTTTCTTTATTTTACCTTCAATAGCTCTGCCAGAGACCAGCGCTTCATAGCAGCCGTGAAGCTTTGCGACCGCCTTTTCTATCAGCGGCACCCAAAGCTGTTTTCTTTTAGCCTGCATAAGTTAAATTAAGTTATTTTATATATTATAATTCAACTAGCATACATTATTATGTCAAAATGAACGAATGGAAGCCACAGCTAAGCTGGCTGAGTGCTGAAGCTCAAACAAGAAACATCTTGACAAGAATTTCATATAATGTATCAAAAAATTTGTTTGAGATGTATGCAGCGCCTCTCGCGGCCGTAAAAGTAACTAAGGAACTACGCAATTAAACAAAACTCCCGTCAAAATATTTTCTTATTGCGCCTCTGTTTATCAATCAACATCATTTGAGTAAATGAATGAACGAATAAAGGTACCAATGAATGAATGAATGAATGAATGAACGAATGAATGAATATGTTAGTACCTGTGAATAAACTAGTTGTCCCTTCTTATTGCATGGTAACAGATCATCGACGGTAACAGTGAGCCAGCGTCCGTCCTTACACAGACGCAACTGGTACGCGCCGCGAGCTGGTTCTCCGCGTACCACAACACCGCGTACCAAAGCTGACCGCTCAGCGAGTACGGCTAGAGCTGAGAGCAGCCAACAATTACCTAGGACACCTGAAAAGATACCACAAAAATTAATGCTATTTCCCTAGAACTGATAATATAAGCATTATTGATTTTTTTTTATTTCAACTTATACACTTGAACCGGTTATTAACTCGTTATTGGATTATGATATTGAGTAAGTTCAATTTTTAAGTTTTTTTTAATCTATTATATGACATTTTAGTCTATGATTTTTTATCTCGGGTTTTTATTTTTTTACCAGAATTTTTTTCAACATCTTTTGTATTTCAAGCTATAATAAACGTCGTTAGTAATAGTCGTCGTCGGAAAAATATAAATAATAACAATATTTTTTTTTTGAAACAACGTATTAAACAACCAACATCTGTGGACTCTCTAAGACCAAGTTGTCTGTGAACCATAAGTGGGTTAATGTGGGCGTACCTTGCGAGATATCAGAAGGTCTGGGATCCCGGAACACGACCCAGGGCAGCCGCGGGTCCGCGTCCACGTGTATCTGATGTGGGCGGAGCCAGCGCGCCGCGGCCCCGCCCTCTCCTGTCGTACCACCGTAGTACAATGACCGTGCTGCCGCTGGAAACGACTCGTCCACGTACGGCTCGCCACTCTGACAAACATAACAACATATTATTTCCAAACATAGCACAAAAATAATATAAAGTGGAAACAGTTAACACGTATCTTTGAAAAAAAAAAAAAAAAGATGTTAACTAAAATGCAGCTAATCAATTTCATTCTTTGGTATTCGCATCTAGAAAGTTAAATTAAGGCTTAATAAAAGGAACGAGGGAATAAGCTAGCTGTCTCACTCAGTCAATTTCTCATACATACACCACCAGTCTTAATGATCACTTAACGATTCTGAGTGCGGCATTAAATATATTTAACAGTGTATACTGACAGCGGAGCACTGTGCCAGCACCTCCTGCCACTGTGTCCAGGCGTGGCTCTCCTCCCGCAGCCGCAGTATCTCCATGGGCGTGCTCTCTTGTCTCTCCGCCTCTGAACCCTCGGCTGTAACAAGACAGACTTTGTACAAGCAAAGCCTACTTTTATTTAACTAATGATCGCCCGCGACTTCATCAGATCAGAATTTAAAAAAGGCATATAATATGCCCACGTGCAGTAGCTACCTTTCCATCAAAGTCCGGTCAAAATAGCACAATATTTTCGGAGATTACCGGGAACATACGTTCGAAGGATATACAGACAGACCTACAAAATTGTTAAAAATTGGTTTTTCCTAATTGGCTACGCAAATGCTTCAGATATACGATTTTTTTCCATATAACAGACACTCCGATTATATTAATAAGTATAGAACAGGGTTATTAACGTGAATCGTCATCATCCAGCGAGGGCTGGTCAGGTGCGGCGGGCAGCAGACGGCTGCGCGGTGACTGACACATCTCGCACGCGCCCGTTGCCGCGCAGTTCACGTACGTGCACTCTGAACACGCCCACTCGCCTGACTCCGCCCTATTACACAAACAATCATAATGGGTCAAAAAACAATTATTTTTAAAGGAGATAAGAATCTATCCATAAGACACACTTGTCGATTTCCTGTAAATCTTATAAGCTACAGAATGGGATGCACATATTTAAATGAAAAAAAAAATCATGGGACATGGCAACATTAATTGTAAAAATCAAAAAAAATATTTATTTGTTTATTAGCGAGGATTGCCATTTTTGAAATACTACTTTCGACTGTAAAAAGGTAATAAAATAAATTGGTTACTTGTTCTCAGGGGGCGGTGTCTTGTGGGCGTGTGCGCGGCGAGGCAGTGCGGGCGTGTGCCTGCTGCCGCGACGTGGGGACGGACTCCGACCTGACAATGGAATATTTCAATTTTATATAGACATAAATACATCCAGATACATCCCTATGCCCAAAAAAGCTAAACAAATCACAAGTAAAAACTGCCCTAAATTTACAACATTAGCATTTCGACATTTTCACACTTTTCAAAAACATGTTTACTTTGAACGTGGAATTTCTTTCTAAAACATTCTAAGGTTATAGTAGTTTGTATGTATTACCAGTGGATTGTGCGTTGTCTTGTGGGGCGGGGGCGGGGGCGGGTGTGGGTGCGGGCGAGGGCGTGGCCGGGGCGGGCAGACCGTGGCGCGGTACGGGCGGAGTCTTGCAGGCCAGGCACAGTGCTGCAGACTGAGGGTTGCGCAGCGTGCAGCAACTGCACGACCTAGTATCGGATAACAAGACTCAATATGGTTATTGTTTTTTTGTCGAATATATAAATTACTAGCTTTCGCCCGCGACTTCGTTTGCGCGGAATTAAAAAACCTTAATAAATAACTGATGTATTCTTCTAGACTATTTTCTATATCAGTGCCAAACATTGACATCCGATGAGTAATTCTATTGATACTTTCTAACAAATATCCATCCATCCATACATCTAAACTTTCGCATTTATAATATTAGTAAGATAGTAATATTAGCCATCTCTTTGTTTACACAAATTAAAGTGTTGCGTTAAGGTGGGTAATTGCCTCAGTCTGAGTCGCTGTAGCTAACCAACTCTTAATAGTATTGGTCCTCTATGATGAATAAATATACCAATTTCATATTGATATTCGGTTAGTTTTCGCGACAGGATGAATGATGTGCGTGTTGCTCACCAGTATGTGTGTTGTGGTGGGCGTGACCCAGCGCATGCGGCGCACGCTGTCACTGCGGGCTCGTTCACCAGAGTGCAGCGAGCACAAGACCACGCCCCCGTCGTCGTACCTGCGCTCGCTCCTCCTCCACCACCACCACCACCACCCTCCGTACTCGACACTGGCAATATTTTAACGAAACTCTTAAGTTTTTGAAGGAATGGTTATTTTTTTAATTATGGCGCCATTATGTATAGTTCTTACCGACGGCAAAGAGCAGTTCGTCACTGTTGAGGTCATGGTCGAGGGAAGCAATGGGAACTTGCAACTTCTTGGCCGGCTCAGAGCGACTCGTCTCCTGCTTCGCCGCACTGGTATCGGATGATGTGGGCGGCCGCGGACTGGGAATGTTAATTCATCATCGTCAGTTCACTTTACGTCCCAACGAGGGGTTCGGAGCCTATCCTAAGGTGGGGGTGACTAGACCATAGTTAACCACACTAGCCCAGTGCGGGTTGGTAAACGTAAATTAATCAATAACAATTAGAAAGAATTTAATTGTCACTTTTTCACTCGCAAACGTAACATTAAAGATCTCAAATAGATAAAAATATGTCTGCGAAAAAATCTCGATGAACTTTCTCTATGATAAAATCTGTAAACGAAATTTGACATAATGATGACGCGCACATTCCTATGTGCACGTAAACTAACACCAGGCTTACCTAGCGTGTTCCCTGTCTGCGGGGTGCGTGGGGTGCGCGGGGTGTGGTGCGGGCGCGGGGTGTGGGGTGTGCGGGGCGGGCGCGGGGTGTGCGTGGGGTGCGATGGTGACGGCGTGGGGCGGGCGCGCACTGCGGCACACGTCGCACCGCGCGCCCCACACGTTGTACGCGAACCAGCACTCGCTGCACTGCCACATGCGACCTCTGACACACGGACAAAAACACTATTATTTATATATACATAATAATGTCTATGTATTTGTCAACAAGGCTGCATTTATTCCGGGTAATTTCACAAATAACACCGACTTTATCCAGGCTAGATAGAAACCTATTTTATATGGCTCATCACATAAACCTGAGTTCAACTTATACTGGACATGTCAACAAAACTGTTGATTTCAACTTTCATAACTATATAACGATGAAACCAACACTAAATATTAAGTAAAGCGTGTAACAATACAATATTAAAACAAAATGGTTTAGTCACTTTTGACAGTAACAGACACAAACTAGCTGTCACCCGCGACTCCGTCCGCAAGGATATATAAAAACTTAATTAGTGTAGTTTATAATATTAGTAAGTTAAATAAAAAGCAACTCTTCAGGGCATAAATTCCAAAAAAAAAATTGAAAAAAATCTATAAATAGTGTCCTATGCCCGTCTCCTGGCTCTAAGATATCTCCTCACCAATTTTCAGGCATATCGGTAAAGCTGTTCTTGAGTTATAAATAGTGTAACTAACACGACTTTCTTTTATATATATAGATTAAAAAACATATCATTAGTAGCCTATGTGTTCCGCCAGACTATGTTTTATGTATATCAAAATTTCATAGAGATCCATTCAGTCGCATTTATAATATTAGTAAAAAATACTCACACAGGTTGCGTAGAAGGCACTTTAGTTGATTCCCTCGGATGCGACACTTTGCCGATAGATGGCAGCATATTATACACTTTAGTATTCGGTTCCTTCACATGAGAACTCCTTAAATTATTCTGAAGATCACTGGCCGGTGATATACAATTCTCCGCACCCAATAATTCATCAATCCGAGCATAATCACCATCATTAATATCATTTGAGTACAACGCTTCATTCTGTGAGTTACTCATCACCGTCTTTGTATCCTGAACGGACACATAAGAATATCTGGTACCGTTGTTATTCACTTGTAATTGCAAATTCAAATCTTTATATTTACCTTTATTAGGTAAAGCGTATATAACACCTTCAGCATTAGTATCCCAACTGCATTCTTTATCTATCAACTCTGTATTACCTTCTTCTATCTTCTTCTCTGTGTCCTTCTGATCAGATCTAACGTTCGCATATTCTAAAGATTTATGATAATCACTTAAACTTCTTCTGCTTGATATAACTTTACCCACCGGTCTATTCTCTGTGTGTTCAGAAAACGATCTTCTGTATGTTGGTCTTATTTCTGGTGAATTCTGAGCAGAAATTGACCTTCGGAATGTTTCTCCTATAGAACTTCCAGTTTGAGGCCAATCTGGTACAGTAATCATGACACCGCCCGAAGTAGGAAGAGACGTGGCTCCATCTCTACCACTAGCAGTCTCGTGTCTTCCTAAAGTGGTCACACTCAGACCTCTTGTATTCGAGATTCTTGACATAGGCGATATTCTAGGAGAAAGGCAAGCTTCGCAATGTGTTCTTATACCAGAATTTTCTAACGTACATTTACTGCAAGCCCATTTCTTCAAATACAAAGCCTTACTTTGTTCTCTTTGATATTCTTTTACATAATTCAATTCCCAATTAGATTTGCTTTCGTTGCATTTCTTCGGTTTCCTCGTTACTGAATGTAGACTCCTAAGAAATGATTCCCGAGGGTTACACTGGGTGGTATTAAAACCATATCTCTCGGAGACCATGAGACTGGTTGGTCTATTATTGGTGCCTCTGGTCTCTTCGACATTCCACCACTTCTGCTGGGAATTGATCACAGACCCATGAGACAGAGACCTGGTGACCCCATGTGCTTGGTCTGTCAGCTGGGTTGGAGATAAACGCAGTGACTGTAAATCTAGGTTGAGACGACGACCATCAGCGTAACTTGATGAAGGCTTGTATGAAGGGACAGCCAGGGTGTTGGACCTTATCATAGTGTTATCTGTAAAAGATTTAAAAAAAATATTATTTATCTTACTTATCTTATGCTTGTGAATATAACACCAATGACAAAAATTTCTTTACATTTACATGATATTAAAAAGTAATATACCTTGAGCAGATTTATCCTTGTCCGTCATCCCTGAAGCTTGTTCTTCATCATCAGACAGTCTGGAAAGTTTATTAACCAAAAGTTAGAAACTTGAGAAATAAACATAATATAGACACAATACAATGTGACAACAGCATTTGTTTAAAGCTAGTAAAAATGTCTATGACCAATTGTCACTTCACTATTAACAATATCAGATGATTGAATTAGCGATGGGCGTAGTTGAATGAACCAGTGATCACCCAGCAATGTTTTAACCATTGACAGTTTTTTGATGAACTAATTAAATTCAAGGTAAATTAACAGAGTGATGACTGGTACTATTTTTTTTCCCACTAGTTGACACAATTAACTAGTTTTTCAATTAGTTGAAAATAGCAAATTAACTGTTATGTTAAGGCCAATACCGTCAACGACCCATCCCTAGACTGCATACTTATCATCTTGTACTAGTCAGAACAAGTACAGTTGCATGTGCAGCATGTAGAGGCACATGCCACAAATAAAAGGAAGAAAGTAGATAGGAAAGCAGTCTCATCATGGTATCACTAGCTATACCATACCTGTACACAGGTGCGTGTGGGGCGAGCGCATCGCAGGCTGTGCAGCGCCACGCAGCGGACACATTGCGCAGGCCGCAACCGCAGCGCCACGCACGTCGAGCCAACGGCGCTGACCCCACGCACGACCATCCGCTGTACAATCCAATAATAAATCTTAACTGCGGCAACACTTTTATATAATATTCCTTTCATTATCTTTTAAATACATAGCAATAGGTTTTGTTTACTATAATGATATTTAAAATTCCAGCTATAACATTATATACAAAAAAACATATAACATGAAACACTATCATACACATACACACCATGCTAGACTAAATATACATCATAAAATATATCTTTGATTCTACAGTAGTACAAGATAATGTTGATCCACATCATAATGTAATATGACAAAATTAATACATAAAGGCAAACTTTGTATAACCTTTTTCCAGGACATTGCACAAATGTATGAACATGAAACTTGATACAGTTCAAGTTAATGTAGAGAAGTACATTAAGTAATTAAAAAAAAATGATCAATGGGCTACTACTAGTTATATCTAAATATCTAATAGCATGTTTTACATTATTCAGTCATAATAATAGTATTTATAATCAAATAATATAGTATTGTTAAATAGAAATGCTATATATTGATTATATTTTAATATTCATTAACTCTATTATGATTATTTCACACATAACTATAACTGTTATAAAGATTGTAATGAATTAGACTGTTGTATAACATATTAACTAAATAACTTTGATAATAAGACTTTGTTTTATTAATATTAATAAAGTAAAAATATCTTATATACAAAAGAAAAGACAAAGCTACTATAAACTTTCTAGCAATCAAATGAAAAAACATATATCTATGATGGCATCTATGACATTAAAAGCTATGTTTATAGCTGAATAATAACATACGCCCATTACAATAAACCCTCCAATCGTTAATTATGATTATGGACTTCGTCTACATCCACAAACAATTACAGTACAATGGATATTATAACCTAAATATAGATGGAGAAAAATCGATAATTTGTGACATTACCAACAATGGAAGTAATGTCAATATGTACAAAAATACACACCGATTGAAATTATTTGTTGTCGGTATGACGATAGTTTCCGAGCCAGGAGTTGTGCCTCCACTTTTTTCCGTGCGAGAAGCGTATTCTGATGATGAATCTCCAGTAAAATAGCGTTTTTGTGATCCACTGTCATGACTCGAAATTCTCTTTGTACCACATTTTAAACATTTTACACTCTCCGTTGGGTTGATCTGACCACACGCCTGACAATGCCATTGCAGCACCGATGCGATGGAGCCCATTTTAATTCACACATGGCTATGTGACCATACAATGCTTCGTTTATGGAAACAATTTACTGATAAAGAAATATGAAAACAGCTGATCCACCATGTTGTTTGTATATAACTTTTTTATACGGATGTTGCAACTTCAATTTAAACCCACCACTCTAAATTATTCTGTTTTATAAAAAAATAATTATTCCTTTACGTAAACTACAAATCTACAATGAGTAAATTTTTTTTTAAACAATTGCGTTTAAAATCCTATTAGATTTTTATTAATTTAAATTTAAGAGACATCTATTGGAAATATAAAGAATCAAGTTTTTTCTCCACATGCAATAATTTATTTAGAAGAAGTGAGCGTAGCACTAGATGGCGTATTTACAAACATTTAGTTAATAAATACTTTCACGACTGCCTTTCCTTTAGAAGGGTGATCAGAGAAAGAAAAGTAAAGAAATTAGAAAAAAAGTTTAATGTTTTTGATAATACAAAAATAGATTTCTTTTTCGCATAATAGATGGCAGTGTACGAAAACTTTGATCACGCTATGGTTATATTATCATTGCAGATGTAGGTCTCCGCGGCCGGTGATGTTAATTCGTGCCTCAATTTATTGAGTAAGGAAATTATTGGGCCTTGGTAACGCTTGGCTATGTCCTAGTTAAGGGCGACCGTATTTTTGCAGGGTACAGGTCGTCCCGTGAGTTGCGCGCCTACTTTGCGCGCGATTCCGGTGAAGCGAACTGCCCTGATTAGAGAAGATAAAAAGATATTTATTAAATAGCAAGGTCTAAATTCTCTTCTCAACAAATTTATTTCATCAACTCTTCCTCTTTCATTCGCTGCATGCTTTGATGTAGAACATCCCCTGAATGAACACAGGTTACTAATTAAGTGTTTTTAATTCCCCGCACACGGAGTCATGGGCCACAGCTAGTAAACGTAAATAAATAAAACGTGAATCGAAACTTATGAATGATACATGTTGGAACATGTTGAATATCAGTAACAGCTGTGGATGATAGTCGTAGTAAACTTCTGAGCAACCGGAGTTTGACTTTGTTATCGCTTTTATGACCAACGTCTGATACTATTACGGAATACCAAAGTAACTACAATATTTTTAATGGTAGAAAGTATACGAGCTATTTTACTTTATGTTAACGTAAAATATGACTGCAGTTAGCCAGGCGTCCGGATAAAGCCGGACATAGGTAGCCTTTTTCGCGTGTCCGGCTAATATAAACGGTGTCCGGTTTCTGTTAGACTTTTTACATTTCACAAACAAGAGTGGCCAGTGGAATGTAGGGTGTCCGGCCTTTCTACCCAAATGTTCGGCCAAACTGGCTGATCTGTCCGGCTATTAGGTTTAGCGACATGGAAACCCTAATTGCAGTAGTATCTGTTTATTCAAAGAGAATGAAAAAGATACCACATGGTGCTGCAACAAGACACGACGCTGGAGATATTCGGTTAAAAAAATATATACAATTAGTAGTAAATATTTACTAGAATAACTTCGACTAAAATTAAATAAAAGCGATCAAAGACCTGCCGATGATCGAGGGTCAGGGGGACTTGGGTTAGTAGTATTTATTTAATTACAAAAGAATAGTACGAACAGATGGTCCAATTATTTTAACCAAACCGCTACGATTTAGGGTCCTTCAAAAAGCGAGCGTACCACCTCAAAGGCCGGCAACGCATCTGCGGTTTCTCTGGTATTGCTGATGTCCATGGGCGTCGTTGAACACCTCGGTGTTCCCGCTGCACGTTTGACCCCTTCTGTTATAAAAAAAAATGATATGTCTTTTTTGAGTTATCTACGGTTGAAGTTATTTCGGGAAAGACATATATAAAAAGAGAAAATTGTCCGCATGTAACTCACTCCCTGAGATTTCCTTATAATGGAAAAGAACATTTCCCTTGACGAATTGAAAAAGTTTGTTTGATGTACAGTTAGTTATTTTTCTCTGACGTCCCATAAGAATTATGTTTTCCTGAAAACTCATTGATTTTATATCATTCTATACATTACCGTCCGTGTATGCCAGGCCTTACTAAGATTGATTATAATAATTAAATTGTCCCTTTATCTTTAAGTAATTATGTAGCTTCGTAAAAAATTATGTTATTTTGATTTATTCAATTAAAATTCACCAAAAATTGTATACAATATCAAATAATATATAAAAGAAAGTCGTGTTAGTTACACTATTTATAACTCAAGAACGGCTTTACTGATATGCCTGAAAATTGGTGAGGAGGTAGCTTAGAGCCAGGAGACGGACATAGGATACAATTGTTTTTTTCGAATTTACGCCTTGAAGAGCTGCTTTTTATTTAAATTACTAATATTATAAATGTGAATGTTTAGATGGGTGGGCTACACTGATTAAGTTTTTTATATAATATATCCACGCGGACGGAGTCGCGGGCGACAGCTAGTTAAGAGATAAAAACCAATACTATACAACAAAACTGAACTCAATATTATTAATTTGAATATGTGTTATTGCTCGTATTCATTGGAACGGTAATAATGTACTTATCCGATAAATATGAGGAGTTTATTAAATTATATTATACGTAAATATGTAATTATATTGTTCTGAGAATAAAATGCAGATAAGATAAAACCTAGGAGAGTCGGTGGCTCAGTGGTCAAGCACTTGACTTGCAATCTGCAGGTCCTGGGTTCGAATCCCATGTACCAATGTGTTTTTCGATTTTCCAATTTACATATGTACATTTATCCGACGTTCTTACGGTGAAGGAAAACATCGTGATGCAACCTGCACATATCTGAGAAGAAATGCTAAGATATGTGTGAAGTCAACCAACCCGCACTTGGCCAGCGTGGTTGATTATGGCCTAATCACCCTTAACTTAGGGTAGGCTCCGAGCCCCTCGATGGGGACGTATAGTGAGCTGATGATATAAGATAAAACCTCTATCTATCTCCATATCTAATTATAACCATCTCTCACGCTTCATCCACATTTAAACTTGCCATTGTTTTCTATAAATGGATAGGCGATTGCTTGAAAATGACAGCTTTTCTTCGTTTGTTAAATGGGCCTGTTGATCCACGTCACAGATTTTTCAATGTAGATTAATAGTTCGAATCCATACCACCGCACACTGGGCTAAATTTTGGCTCTCATAGACATTTTCCTCTGATATTATTTAGTAAGATTTTTTTGCTATAATCTGATTTGCATGACTGACATGTCTAATAACGTTAACGTTTACTGAATATCGATGCTTAAGCTGCTGTTGGAAATATTTTCCTGAAAATTTGTATGGAGACGACAAATTTGTATGTATTATAAGACATATATTTAGTAATACAAAGCAGATTCAAAGAAAAAAATATACTAAAAAATATCAGAAGAAAATGTCGTATGAAAGCCCAGAAAAGTGTGCACTGCTACAAACCTGTGCCATCAGCGCCAAAATGGCGTATATCAAATAGGCACAAAACACTACGTGTTATAGCCGGTCCATTTATCTATGCACTAATGTAGGCTTGTACTTATAGAACATGATAAAAATATATGTTTGATGAAAAGAAATAACAGATGTCGCTAGTGAGTTTAAAATGGTACACTCGCGTATTCCTTTCAGTTTCATAGAAATGTTTGCAGAAATTCCATTTACGGAATGTTTTAGTAAGAAAACGTTTCCTAGTCTCAGTAAATTGTGTATTGTAGAACAGTTTTGCAGCGCATTGTACAAAATTATGTTAGCTGCATCCATGGAAAATATTTAAACTGAGTACGTAAGAGGAATACGAAATGTGATACGGATTTACACCTTATTTAATACGTAGAAATGTTATTCACGTTTGAATTTTTTTATCAAACGAGTAGGTAAAATGTATATGACTACATATTATGGCAAAGCCTAATACTTATTGGCAAATAACAGTTGCCAGTGACTTCTTCGCAGAATTAAAAAAAAATGTCTATGTCATCCGCGGATAGTGTTGCTTTCTAACTATAAAAAATATTTCAAATCGGTTCAGTATTTTTGGAGCTTATTCAATCCAAACAAACGAACAATTAAATCTTTTTTAAATGGCCTATTACGGTAGAGTCGTGAATGTTGTATTTAGTGTTAGGAAGAAAATCCGAAAATGTGGCAGTGTATTGACTCAATACTAGCCTTACTAAAATATCGACGTTTATGTCCCCTCACTAATCATTTTAACACTGGACTTTGTAACGAAAGCACGCCATTCGCGCCAAATGATTCTAACTAATAATGCCTAAAATTAGTAACTTAGCCTTGGGAGAGGAGTGGGGAACCAATGGCACATTTTAGTTCTTTATTTTGGTTTCATTAATTCTCTTCATTAATGCTCAGATTTAATGGAAAAGTGTTGATAAATTCCATGCAATTTGTAAACTATTTCTATATAAAAAGAATCGTTTGAAAGTTCATCTGAACGAAAAGCTCTCTGCTGTGCGGAAGCAAAGAGCTTTCGTTCTAATCAAAGTTTTATTCGCAAAAAAGCTCGAAGGCTTTACGTATCTATACCTTCGCTTTATACTTTTTTGACTTTTACAAATGCACGAGATTAATGAAAATCGATATGTCATTTTCTTTAATTTATTTTCCTTGCTTTTGTTTGTATAAAACATCTCATTAACTAACTTGCGTTCCGGAGGCCTTATTTAGTCCTCTTTCTCTTCCCACCCTTTTTATTATAAGGAAATGATGGAAAGTGGAAGTGGACTTTCCAGATGAGAGGATGCATGGGAAGGGAATATAATTTATTTCTGTGCATCCTCTCCTCCGTCGATTGAAGGTAGGCAACGCATACGCAATTGCGTATGTCTATGGGCAACGGTCACTACGCTATTTCAGCGATTTCGGGTGGTCGCTCGCTCGATTGCCACCATATAATATAAAAAAAAAACTTTAGCTTTGTACTTTTGTTACTCGATGCGTAAACCTATAAATAATATAACCATTATTTGAAACGAACTGTCGCATGGGACTCCGTCCGCGCGGAATTAAAAATATGACTCAACTAGAATGTGTTCTTATATACTATGCTCTACATCTATGCCAAATTTCATCGAGATCCATGCAATCGTTCTAGAGATACTTTCTAACAAACATTTATGTATACATCCAAACATTCGCATTTATTATATAATAGTAGTAAGATGTCAAATTTGATACCATTAATGTCTGACGTCATAGCTAGGAAGTTTAATTTCCTAAACGGTTCTGTGAATCACGACCATTATGAGTTTGGTATCAGAAAGTTGTTAACAATAGGAAGTATTGGTTAGGTCAGTTTGCTGCTGGTTTAGTTTGGTAAAGTTTGCCTTTGTGAGAGCCAAACATTGACTTCTCTTAGTTAACCTCAATGCATGAGAAGGCAGAGCTCTATTTTTAATTGAAGACAAAAGATACATACAGTCGAAAAATAAGTGCTGTAAAGTTATATATATAATCGAAAATAAAATAGATTCTGTAAAAACTAAACTAATCGGACTATATATTTTCGTATATAAAGAATTATATACTACTAACTTTTACCCTCGATGACTATAGTCGTCGCCCGCGACTCCGTCCACTCGCAATAAAAAAAATAACCTACGTGTGTGCCAAATTTCATCAAGATCAATTGAGCGGTTTCGGAGATACCTTGTAACAAACATCCAAACTTTCGCATTTATAATATTAGTAAGATTAGTATTGAACTGATTTCATTGGAATCTCCAAGTATAAGAAAATAAATTAACATTTTATTCAAACAGATCGTAAAATAAAGCTTCGAGTGATCTTTGAATTCATAAGAGTATTCACGTAAGATAAAGGAAAAAATAAATTTTATTAGATTCATATGCAAATGTTATTGCAGCAAAACAAATTGCATTTGTGCATAAAATTCTAGTACATTGTGTTAACATTGGCTATTTGCAGTCTAGAATTTAGACAAATAACACACCCTGTATATGTTTTTAGTATAGACTAGACAGTTAAAACTATTATCAAGTTTAAGTAATCAAGACATTGCTAATTTAATTTATTATTATTAGGATTCGGAACAACGCCATCTATTTAAAATTTGAAGAACCATTAAGTCAATACGCGTTTATTAACATTTAAAAACTATTATTTAACAAGTTTGTTTTTATTTACTTTTAAGATTTTTTTATTTCATTTTACTTTACATACATCTTACTAATATTATAAATGCGAATGTTTAGATGGATGGTTGGATGGACGTTTTTTAGAAGGTGTCTCCGCAACGGCTCAACGGATCTTGATGAAATTTGATATAGATGTAGAGCATATTCTAGAAGAACACATAGGCTACTTTTTAAGATTTTCTTTTAATTCCGCGTTGACGAAGTACGGACGATAGCTAATACATAAATATCAAGTTACATTTGACACGCTATGATGCTAAGTTCTAACTTAACTGTCAAGGGAATTAACTTAGCGTTATCTTTGCTGTCTCTGTTAATTAATTTAACCGTACACTGACCTCTCCCAAGGCAATCATTTTAACGTAGTTAATTGACAGACAGACAACTTTGAAGTGACTAATATTAGGTAAAATTATTCCATTGTCATTAGGGATCATCAGCTCACTATACATCCCCAACGAAAGGGCTCGGACCCTACTCTAAGTTAGGGGTGACTAGGCCATAGTCAACCATAGCCCAGTGCGGATTGACTTAACACATAACTTTGAATTTCTTCTTAGATATGTGCAGCATCACGATGTTTTCCTTCACCGTAAGAACGTCGGATAAATGTACATATGTAAATCGGATCGAAAAACATATTGGTACATTGCGGGATGCGAACCAAAAACCTGTAGATTGCAAATCAAGTCCTTAATCACTGAGCCACTGACGCTGATATTTATTATGATAAATAAACACGCAACGAATTCCCTTAGTGACTAATTAACGTCTACGTGTGTAGTAAGTAAATCTTATAGTAATTAATAACAGTAAACATAAGTAACATAATGATTAAATTATTCTACAAGATTTGACCTTGAATATATGAATATTTTTAATTATATCAATTAATCACGGGGCTGCTGTTGTTTTATCGTAAGAACCTTCTAATATTAAATAATTTACATATAATGAAAATGCTAAAAGCGTCGTTTTCAATTTGATATTCAGATATTCGTATATAAGATTTTTTAATCCTAAAAATGTATCAAGTATAAAAAGAAATAAAAAAGACTAAACGCTGGTTTCCGAGATCAAACATATCGTCATCCCTGTCATTATCTTTGACAAAACAGAGATAACGATTTGTTTTAAACAGGAATATCGGTCTCGGAATCCCACGATAAATGTAATATGATAATAAAGAAGAAAGAAAGCTTATTTAATTTAATTATATAATTATTTATCTAATTAACATCTCTTATGTAAATTAAAACTAAGATTTTTTGCGAATAAAACTTTTGCTTATCGTAAACAACGGGACTTTTGTAATTTGTCGTAAGAAGGTACGTTCAATCTTAATTTGTGATAATTTCATTTGCCGCCGGCCGACGTTCCCGGTAATGGAGGTGGCAATACATTTAATTAATAAATGTTTCTTGCAAATGTCCAGTAATATAATTAAAAGTACAATAAACTCTTCAGCTCAGCGTAATTTAATCTAATACATATTTTAATTTCTCTCTCCACTCTATGGGTTTTTGTTCTCCAGATTAATCTATCTTTCGTAATTTTAACATCACTCTTATCATATAAATAGTTAGGTTAAATATTAAATTGTGTCAGAAAAATCACATGTAATAATGGTATAAAGGTTTGACTTTTACTGTTTCTTTTTACCTTATTAGACTAGATTTTGCTTGTGACTTAGTCCGGCGCGTAATTAAAAAAATCTATTATTAAATATAGCTTATGTTACTCAGTGATTACGTAGCTTTTTAATCGCGAAATAATTTTTGATATCAGTCCAGTAGTTTTTGAGTTTATTCGTTACATACAAAGACACTATTCTTCTTTATATTAGGTAGTGTTTTTTTTTGTTAATTTACTAATATTTCTTGTACCATTCCAACTAAGGTCTATTTGTTTGTGATGGGATATGGTTTACGATAATAGTCGAATGTTGTGATTCGAACCCCTGACAACATGATTGGAAATCGTACAATTAGGCTATAGTCGCTTCAGTTTTTTTATTAAATATTCTCGACTTATGTCTAGTTTTTCTTAACTCTACATTAAAGACCTGCTCATCGGCTATTGTAATATTAAAGGCTAAAGTGTAATAATTTTCTTTCATAAAAAAAACTGAAATAACGTTGTTATAAAAGAATAAAGCTCTAGGGATTAAAAGCTCCGACGTGCGAGCTTTGCTTACTGAACTAAGCAACAAGTTGTTAGCAAATAGAAACTTACTCGACTTTCTCAATCGTGAAAGGAAAATAATCAACGTAAATATAAAGTTTGTTATATTATTAAGCTAATACTAACTTACTCTGCGTTTTCATTGTGGGAATATTTGCTTGAAAACATAATCATGCCAAAATTCTCTTTGTTAAAACAGAACAGTATAGTAACAGTCTTTAACTAAAAATTGTGTAGATCAGAACCATGGATTTCTGAGACCAAAATGCCCGTTTGAAACATATTGTTATCACTATTTTATTAAAGATAATGACAGGGATATGTTTTATACAGAGATTTTTATCTCGGCAACAGTAAGACATCGTATCAATACGCGCACACCTTTTATGAATCAAGTCGTTTTTAAATAATCACATTTCAATTCTGTACATCTATATCTTCAGTTCGCTTCTCAGTTCTCAGCTCTAACTTTCAATTTCACAGCGCATTAGCTCCGAAGTCAGAAG
Source organism: Papilio xuthus (assembly GCF_000836235.2). Taxonomy (NCBI): domain Eukaryota; kingdom Metazoa; phylum Arthropoda; class Insecta; order Lepidoptera; family Papilionidae; genus Papilio; species Papilio xuthus. The sequence goes on from NW_013531700.1 coordinate 486,149, forward strand.
TTAAATTCACTTCATTGCAGAATGTAATGGAAGTAAGCTATTGCATTTCCACGTTCCCGAATCGACTATTCAGTATTAATTTCACGCTTAAATATTTTGTAATAATTTAATTTATATTTAACTAGCTGTCGACCGCGACTCAATTCGTGCGGAATTAAAAAGCGTCTTGACGAACAGACAGACAGACGGACAACAACGAGATCCTATAAGGATTACGTTGTTTTTACTTTCGAAGTATAAACTAAAAAAGTAATTAATAGACTACGCTTTACATCTTTGCCAAATTTCGTGATTAATACAGCTGTTCTAAAGATACCTTCTTACAAACATCCATCCATCCAAACGTTCGCATTTAAAATATTAGTAATATTTAAGACCGATTTACATGGATTATTTCATGTAGTTGGTATACACAACTTCCAGCGGCATAAGGCCCGTATTTCGAGCGACTGGAAACTTCGGTCCGTGTATGGTGGAGATCAACAGATCTACGCCAATCGATTAAATCAATATACGCTTGTCGGTCCTTATGCGTAGTAATAAGTTTGAATAAGGAAAAATAAACATAAAAAATATTTATGTGGTAGGAGTGGTCAGTGAAATAAACCCAAGATGGACTCGAAATTGATCGGTAAAAAAACAATTGAAACGAAACAAAAGAGGGTATACCCTTATTCATAAAGGTATAAGTTCACAAAACGTTTTTCTCGCAATAAGATATTTATTGAAGGCAACATAACCCACATTGGAGACTCTTCTACTTTCTCTTACATATTTTATATGTATCAAAATTGAATAGTTTTTTTTGCACAGACCAGCAATACAGATAAAATATCGTAGCTAAATAAAACATTGTTGATATTTGTAAACTGCAAATCTAGTTGCACGTTAGTTTCGGAGGGTCTATTACGTATATTTACGTTACATTTGCGAGATCTTATTCGTAACATCGATAAAATATGTATTAGACTAACTATAGCTTGCGACTCCAACCGCGCGAAATTAAAAAAAACCTTAACTATTAGCCTACGCGCTCTTCCAGACTATGTTCTTAATCTATGCCAAATTACAGCAGGATCCGTTTAGCCGTTTGGGAGATAACGGCAAATAAACATCCGTCTATTCAAACATTCGCATTTGTAATATTAGTAAAACTCGTTAGTGTATTTTGCGTCCGGTAGGGGCGCTGCAAAAAATATAATAAAAGTTACTCAAATATTTATTTACTAGAAAAAGAACACATTTGACATTTATATTTATTTATTTTAATTTTACATATTCCGTAAAGTATATTAAATAGTAAATCTTATTTCACGAAGACGAAATAACCACAGAAATACATAATCTTTTTTCGCTTTACGAGCGAAACGAATTCCAGCTATAAATTATTTGGTGTTGAATTTATATCAAAGCATATTACTGTAAGGAAATCCACCGCCGCGTCACTTCCTGTCGTCTCTTGCGCCCTCGTGTGAAAGTTACTCTGAGCTATATATCATTTGAAGTCTCAGTAGAATGATAAATTGTTTTATTGTAGCCGAAATATTTATTTCATAGGGTATTTTAAATTAGAGATTTTTGCAATATCTAAATCAAAAAATTCTCGTGTCACAATGTTAGTTGCCATACTCCTCAGAAACGACTTGACCGATTTTTTATGAAATTTTAAATGCATATTTAGTTAGCCTGAGAATTAGTCATCATCAGTCCCCACCAAGGGGCTCGGAGCCTACCCTAAGCTAAGAGTGATTAGGCCATAGTCAACCACGCTGGCCAAGTGCGGGTTGGTTGACTTCACACATATCTTTGAATTACTTCTCAGATATGTGTAGGTTGCATCACGATGCTTTCCTTCACCGTAAGAACGTCGGATAAATGTACAAATGTAATTTGGAAATGGAAAAACACATTGGTACATGGCGGGATTGGAACCCAGGACCTGCAGATTGCAAGTCAAGTGCTTGACCACTGAGCCACCAACGCTCTCTGAGAATTAGGCTATTATCTAATTTAAATCCCGCCTTGACAAAGTCGCGGGAGACAGCTAGTGTAGTGTATGTCTACTAAAATCAGGTTTATTTTTAAATCTATTTATATTTTAAAAAAGTCAAAATTACGAATCTAAAGTGATAGAGAAATAAGTTTGATATTCAACTGTTTAACAAGTGAATGAAAAATAAAAATAAATCTTTAAAAATTTTAATCTAGGAATTGACTTTACTCTCAGTCCTCTGCATTATTAATGTTCCATTTAAGTCAAAGCAGTGAATAAATTGAAACTACGAAATAATTTCCGTAGTATAATATCGTTGCAGGTAGCAGTGCTTGCTTGTAGTCGCAGTGTCGCGTGCAATTGCATCGGCAAACCAATTTGCATTATAATTTCTAATTAACAGAGAGACACAATTATTTACAACTATATTAAGATTAATTACGTTAATAGACTTCATATATTACAGCAAATTAACTATAAACAACGTTGGGATGAACGCACGAGAAGAAAAACATCGTAAAATTATAATAATAAGAGATGTCGCTCGCGATGCCCTCCGCGCGGAATTAAAAAAAAAACCTAATGAATAGCCTATGTGTTTTTCCAGACTATGTTCTATATCTGTGCCAAATTTTAACGTGATCCATTGAATCGTTGTGAAGATGCAATCGAACAAACTATCCATCCATCTAGATGTTCTCATTTATAATATTAGTAAGATAGGAAAGTACAGTCAGCAAAAAGATCGCAGCAGACAAGATATGCTAATGTAGGTGTACAAGCTGTAGTAATACATAATGCTGTCCTTGTTTCTTTAAGTCGAATGAAAGAGATGTCAATAAGTTTTTGAATAATTTTATCGGCTGTGAAAATTCACGAAACTTAAAACAAGATTAGACAGAATTAAGTAAGATATATACAGTGTGTCCATAAATAGCAAATGTAGGTCTTTAACTTTCTAGGAATTGTATTTTTTTAAACTCGATACTAATAAAGTTGCTAGAAAACATTGTCAACTATTTAAAATGTTTATCGAGCTTTTATAATATTGCGAATGCCTTGTACCCGGAGCGAAGACTTTTAAGTAGATTGCTACTTGGAAATATGATTAATAAATATAAATAAATCACATATATAGTTGGCTTCTTCAAACTACTTAAGCTTTTAAAGAAATTGAAAAATTAAAAAATTGCATTTGGCAACATTTCAAACACGTACTGAACATTGATCTTCAGTTTGTCGAATACATTTATTAATGAAATGAAAAAAAGTTATTAAATCTGGACAAGTATCCTACATACGATACAGAGCGTCGGTGGCTCAGGGGTCAAGCACTTGACTTGTAATCTGCAGGTCCTGGGTTCGAATCCCGCCATGTACCAATGTGTTTTTCGATTTTCGTTTTACATATGTACATTTATCCGACGTTCTTACGGCGAAGGAAAACATCGTGCAACCTACACATATCTGAGAAGAAATTCAAAGATGTGTGTGAAGTCAACCAACCCGCACTGGGCCAGCGTGGTTGACTATGGCCTATTCACCCTCAACTTAGGGTAGGCTCCGAGCCCCTCGGTGGGGACGTATAGTGAGCTGATTATGATGATCCTACATTAATCTTCTCTCATTCATGTGGTGTCTTCTTATCTATATATACAATTAATAAAACTGCAGTGACTGTATGAAAAAATGGAAATAAAATTATTGTGAACATGATGCATTTGCTTTACTCAAAATGAAAATCAAATTTTAAAAATTATTGTCTGTCTGTCTGTCCGCAAGTCCGCGTGTGTTTCGGTTAACCTCCGAAACGGTTAGATCGATTTTGATGGGGCTTTTACTGTAAGGTAGCTTTTGTGTGCGGGGGGAGGGGGCGGGGTAATTTTTTTTTTAATTTCGCGCTCATGAAGTCGCGGGTAACCACTAGTTTCTTATAAAACTACAAGACAAACTTAGTATCTAATTAATCTAAGAAATATTATAAATGCGAAAGTTGGATGGATGTATTAATTTTTGTTAACACGTAACTTTATAACGGCTTAACAAATCCGGATGAAATTTAAAAACAAAAATAGATTTTCATCTGGAATAGCATTAAGGGTACTTTAGCTCGCTTTAGGTTAATTTCTTTTTAGCGGCCGAAGTCACGAACGCTATACATTGACGCTTGATTAAGAGATGTAGATGAAATATTACATTTAAGAACAGCAATGGACTGCAAATGATTGATTGTTCCCAATAAAGCCAGTATATTAAAACGATCGACATGAAATGACCATAGTCTGTACGCTATTGGACCACTATATGTAATTAATGGAGCTATAAATTTGCTAAATGCAATTAGCAGATAATTGCAGTTACCATTGTTTGCTATATTAAATCACATCTGTTGTAGATTTGAATCATTTTGAACTACTATAGGATAAGGACAACAAAGTTTCCAATTGTTACTTTAGATAATTTTTTTTTTTTATATCATAAGTTGGGAAACGAGCGAGCGGCCACCTGAAATCGCTGAAATAGCGAAGTGACCGTTGCCCATACACATACGCAAAAGAAAAATTCCCTTTCCATGCATCCTCTCATCCGGAAACTCCACTTCCACTTCCCTTCCTTTCCTTATAAGAAAAAGGGTGGGAAGGGAAAGAGGACTAAATTAGGCCTCAGGGACGCAAGTTGTGTGTTTGCTTGCGTTTGAAGTTAAAAATAATAACGTTTATTATAATAGTACTGTGTTTATTTCTTACTATGGATGGATAGATGTTTGTTAGAAGGTATCTTCGTAACGGCTCAACAGATCTTGAAGAAATTCGGCATAGATATTGATCATAATCATAAAAAAAAGAACATAGGCTACTTGTTACTTTTTTAATCTTATACGGACGGAGTGGCGGGCGACAGCTAGTATTATATCAATATCCATATACCACTGTGTTATGAAATCGAAGAGTGAAAATTAGAGCCATAACAGTAAGATGCAAAACGACAGACCTAGCATGAATATTTGTGACAAGTTCCATCGTATTATTATTGACAAAACTTTTGTAGCACTGTCATAAATTACACCAAAAATATCATTCTAATTTTGACGCGCTTGTCGCAATTATTCCTGATAGGCCCACAGGAGTCTCTATCCTTATTTGTCTATTGTCACTTGGTCGTCTCGTCTACTGTTTACGTTTAATCATTGTATCGGATAACGAACACGTCAAACAAATTTAGAGGAAACTCGCTTGCCGCATCAATAATTCATGTCGCGTCATATTTTCCTTCATTACCTGCCTCCAGGCGCGCTCGAATTAATATTGATACAACTATAGTATATCTATGTATACGTATGTAATATGAAATTGCTAATATTATAAATGAGAATGGATGGATGGATGTTTGTTTGAATGTCGAGAACGGCTGTATATACTAGAACATAGCCTGGAAGAACACATAAGCTATTAATTTGTTTGTTTTTAATTCCGCCCGGACGGAGTCGCGGGCGACCGCCTATCTTTTCATATTAAAGTCTATTTATTTATCTTTGACACTTATTTAAATCAAAACAACCAGTGATTAATATGTAAAACTTTTAATTAAAAAAATGTAAAAAAGAAACCCCATCCTTTTTTTTTCACAGGGGAATGCTTTATGCATATTCCGCGCGCCGGGGGGGACGCGGTAGTTATGTGGGATTCTCCTCCATAGCGGAGGCATACCCACTAAACCCCTCTGTTCCTACAACGCATCGGGACGGGACCACGGGCACGCTTTCGCTCTCGTCCGCGGCCCAAGAAACCCCATCCTGCTCTCACAACAGTCCGGAGAAGATAACGAATGGAACGACAAAATATCAAAATCGGTAAACCATACACGCTTTAAACATTTCCCTCCTCTGATTCTTACAGAATTGGAGACATTTGAGTACATACATTTCCTATTACATAAATATTATTTACTTTTAACACTGCCTAATAAGTGAAGTTTGACATTTGCATTATTAACACTGATGTATATCTATAGTAATATTATAAAGAGAAGAGTTTGTTTGTTTAAACGCAATAATCTTAGGAACTACTGGTCCGATTTGAAATTTTATTTTTTTGTTGGATAGTTCATTTATAGAGGAAGGCTTTACGCTATATAACATTACGTTGCGACCAATAGTTTTTTTAAAATTCCGCGCGGATGAAGTCGCGGCCGACAGCTTGTCTATAATAACACGAGAGTGTTGCTATAATTAACATTAATAATGCAGAAAGGGGGAGACAAGATATGTTACCATGGCAACAACACAATGTCCCTCAGATTCCATCTTAAAAGAAGGTTATAGGATAAAGTGGAATTTAACACATTCAGTGCCAACTCCAACGTCGTTTTGCAAGGTCACTTTTGTAACAAAAATGTGGCGTTATTGAAAGTGTTAATGATTTTTTTATATTTAAAAAGATATAAATTGTATTTTATCTGTAACTCTTATTAAAAACTTTAATATTAAGTAACTTTTTGTCTGACTGTTACTATGTTTGTTAATATTTTTACAGGCATTTTGTCCTTTTATTAATTAAATTTCCTTTTATTTGAAAATAATGAAACAAAAACATAGCATTTATTAAACTTTTATTAATGTTGACGATATATTTGGAAATTTTGATTGAGTGTCGTTATAAATCAGTTCGAAATTCAATATCGGTTGAACATTTTCCGTTCGCGATGTTTTAACACTTCCGTTGGTATGACATTGATATGTTGCATTTAAAACAATTGGAAAAAGTTGGAAAGGCGTTTTTAGTTTTATAATTAAACTAGCTATTGCCCGCGACTCTATATTAAGTAGCTTATGCGTTTTTCCAGACAATGTTCTACATCTTTTTTTTCCAGAGAGGAATGATTTATGCATACTCCGCGCCCCGGGGGGGGACGCGGTAGTTATGTGGGATTCTCCTCCATAGCGGAGGCATACCCACTAAACCTCTCCGTTCCTCCAACGCATCGGGACGGGACCACGGGCACGCTTTCGCTCTTGTCCGCGGACCAATGTTCTACATCTTTGTTAAATTTCATTAAGATCCCTTAAGTCGTTCCGGAGATAACTTCAAACTAACATCTATCCATCCATCCAAACGTTCGCATTTATTATATTAGTAAGAAGTAAGATTCAACATTAATATTGTCGTCAGCTTATATGTGGCTCTAAAGCTTTAGACCTACAGAAGTTAGAGATGGGAACACTAATTTAAAGAAAACATTTTTAATTATTCTTTTTTGTTATTAAAAGTTGTGTAGTTAGTACAAACAGTATATTTCATTATTTGGCAAGAAAAAAATAAACTTATCTTTCCTTAGTTGATGTTTTTCCTCCGCCATTAGATCATTATATTTTCTCAGTAAAAAAATACAACAGCGAAAAGTCGTTTTATTTTTTTTTTGCAATCCGTCCCGCAATTATATCTTACAAAACAATTTCTTGCTCAATTTGAATTTCCCTTTAGTTCCATCATGAATGTTGTTATTTAGCAAAAGTTAGTTTCCTAAAATAAGATGAAATTAATGAAAAGAAAGTATATTTATACTTCCTTTTGATTCATTTCGTCTATCTAATTAACCAAAAATATTGTTAAAATGTTGAAAAGAAAAGAGCGTCGGTGACTAAGCGGTTAAGCATTTGACTTGCAATCTGCAAGTCGTTGGATTCGAATCCCGACATGTACCAATGTGTTTTTCTTCGTTCAACGTTCTTACAGTGAAGGAAAACATCGTGATGTAACCTGCACATAACTACGAAGAGATTCAAAGATATGTGTGAAGTCAAGCCGCACTGAGCTAGAGTGATTGACTAAGGCCTAGTCATCCCTAACTTGGGGTATGCTCCGCGCCCGTTATGAGTGCCTATAGTGGGGTGTTGATAACGTTGAAAACGTGTTTAAAACAATACGTATTATATTTTGACTCCCATTTTTTAATGTTTGAGGTAAAAGTAAGTTATTTTTTTTCTATTATGTATCCTTTGTGTAGAAACATATAATAACACTAGTAGTTATTATGTATGCAATTAGTGATCATTTGTGGTGTTATTACTCCGCAGTGTACCGTGCGGTAACCGCGTACACAACTGCAACAGACATATTTTTGTCTCTATATTTTCAATGAGAGTAAGAGAGACATGAAACACTGAGCATTTCAGATCTTAATCTAACACCGACTGCGTTTGTGGTTTGCGTTAATGTAACACTCGAGTTAAAATTTATGAAAATTTTTACATTATTATTTTCATTTATTCCTGTAACGTAAATAAACACAATATTATTATAAGTATTACATAAATTACAGATTATAAAAGTTCTACAGTCGATCTTGTATTAAATAGTTTACGAAAGCAATTGTGAATAATTAATTCGATTAACAATAAAATTCATGATAACTATATAAAGGTATAAAGCTCCAGAATATCCTTGTGCTATGATTTTAATCAATTTTTAAATGCTTATCATTTTAAGTTTTTTTTTATTAATTGAATAAACAAAAACTCTGACTGTACCCAATGATAGGAGAAGAATACGAATCTAATGACGTCACTCGTAAAAATCAGTTTTGTTGTTTAGTTTATTATTCTTATTAATCGATTTAATGTTTAATTTTCTTTTTGAACAATGTCTTATTATGTATAAGCACTGAATCGTGCCGTTGATTTTTATATTAATTGAAAATTAAAAATGAAGTTAAACGGATTGTTATATAGAAGTTAGACGTCTAATCGAGTATTATAACACTGAGGGGATGTATTCGAAGTGGTCTCCGGAGGCTTTTTTTCGTCATACTTTTTGGTTAAAACTTTTAAAATTGTTTGTATGTTTCTGACAAAATATTTTACAATTATTTTTTTTTCTATCTATGAAACGTTAAAACTACTTTAAATATTCTAATGTGATATTTAAATTAAAACTGGTATGCGTAGTGGTATTTGAAAAAGCACATACAAAGTGCTACAAACAGTCCGCCACAAGATAAATTAGAGGTCAGTCGGACGGAGTGTAGGCAGTCGGAACATTAAACGAATTAAATTCAGGCATTTCCGAGAAACTTTTACACAAAAAGCCACGAATTTAAAGCAATGTTTATATAGCCTGCTCATAAAAAAATATGTATACAAAATACATATTTAAAAACACAGACTTTTGATATAAGTTAGTTAAAACCAAGAGCTAAACTTTGTATTCTTAATCTATATATACAAAGGAAAGTCGTGTTAGTTACACTATTTATAACTCAAGAACGGCTTTACTGATATAGCTGAAAATTGGTGAGGAGGTAGCTTAGAGCCAGGAGACGGACATAGGATGCTATTTGTTCTTTTTTTCGAATCTATGCCTTAAAGAGCTGCTTTTTATTAAACTTACTAATATTATAAATGCGAATGTTTAGATGAATGTGATGTGGATGGATGGATGGGTGTTTGAAGATATCTCTAGAACAGCTGAACGGATCTCGATTAAATTTGGCATAGGTATAGAACATAGTCTGAAAGAACACATAGGCTACACTAATTAAGTTTTTTTTATATATACTCAGCGGATACTATATAGATTAAAGGTTTTTTTTGCATTGGATGGGCTCCAAAAGTCAACGGATTTTAAAATTTTCTTTCACTGTTTGAGAAAAAAAAACTTATTTCTTAACCGTATTGTCTGTGTAGGTCAATGGAATAAACATAAATCCATCCATATATTTATACATACGTCTAGATATGTGCCTGACATGGACAGCTATTTATTATTAGTATTTTATAACGTAATATGGTCACTTAACGCGCAAACTTTTTCAAATGAACCAACTTTGGTGCACACGTTGAGTTGCAGCGTTATTAATTTAAAGTTTAATTGCACTCCACACGACACACGACACACGACACGGTACATAGGATATATGAGACAAATTAATTTACTAATATTCTATCAAAGTGATATAAATGCGAATGTTTGGATGGATGTATGGTATCTCCGGAGCTGTTCAACGGTTATTGCTGAAATTTGGCATAGATGTAGAACATAGTCTAGTACTTAAGCTCCATTTTTTTTTAATTTTGCGGTCGACAGCTAGAAATTAATTACGTATTCGCGCGTCGAATCCACGAGCGAAAAAATCATCTCAATATGTTTTAGAAAAGTAAAAACTAAAAACACACAACAATACAAGTAGACAACTTTATATTAAAAATTTAAATAAAAAAACAAAAGCTTAAATATGTTGTTCACTAACATGAAATATTTTTAGGCCTACAGCTTTAGACCCATTAGCCACCGACGCTCGAAAATATAGACAATTTAACTTCATTTCTAACAAGTAAGCAAATAATCTTGCTTATCCATGTGAATGATTTTATAAAATGAAATCAATATTCGGTTTTCTAGGAAATACGAAAACGCTACGGAGTTTAGTTTTACAAAGCGGAATTTTTTTTCGTGGAAATTTTGTGCGTCGGAATATTAGTTTAGTAAATATTCTATAAACTTAATACTATCGTTTTTAATCTCTTTGAGTATGAAATACATTTTTAAATTTTCACTCTATGGAAAGATAAAATAATACACAAGAGATTAATTAAAAAAAAAAAACAAACTGATTCTATCCTATGCCGACCCTCCATTGGGATTAAGTTGATGATGATTATACCCTATGCCCTACCCTACATATACAAATACAATCATCAAGAAGCGACTGTAACTCTTTCTGTATCCCTGTATGTATCAAACAAATCCACTTCCACTTCTCATCCTTTCCTTATAAGAAAAGGATGGGAAGGGAAAGAGGACTAAATTTAGGTCTCCGGCAGACGTAACACTGAAATACTTTCACTTCATTTCTGTCTTCAGTATGATCATTGTATTGCCGCTTTTTTGATATAAAAAGTGGGTTCGGAGTTAAGTGCGAAATTACATTATAAAATATCAAATTACTTTGTCATCGATACAACGTAATATAGAGTTAACACCCTTTATAGTATATGAAATTCGATAAAAAAAAACTTTATTGTAGTCATCATCAAAGCCATTACGTAAAGTGCGAAAGCGTTCGGAGACGAACAAAAGACTTTGAATATCATAAAAATCTGAGGAATCGCGTAAAAACGGTGTAAAACCTACTAATTCTATCTTCGGCAGTAATCATAAAAATATATAACATAGAGAATTTTGTTGGGATTTTAATCAAATATAAATCGAGTCCATTTTTACTGTTAAAACCCAGTAGTTAAGAAAATACAAAGATCGAAGGAAAAAGACTGAAGAAAGAATGTTAATATCTTCAATAAAAAAAAAATTGTCTTACTTAATGTCCTATGTCCCCGTAGTAGGGGAGAGGGCGCCTACAGTTCGTCACCAGCTCGCTCTATCTTGGACTCTGCGTTTGCTATCAGGCCATGTCAGCGTGATCGTCTTCATGTCGGCTGCCACAGAGCACCATCACGTTTGTTAAAACAGCCATGTCTTCTAGTTACTAACAGGATGTAAAAAGCTATAGGGTTCTATTAATTATATTATCTTGCCATTGTCATCCGTTGTCGATGGTTTTGATTAAACTACAAAAAAGATGTATAAACAACAGAACATTTTGTGGTTGTCTGATAGAAGATAACGTTGTCTTTGTCCGCCGTACCACAAAGTTCTGTTGGCAATTTCATGCTGCGATGCATTTAATAACTTCTGATCAAATTCTAGGAACAGGACCAGTGTTTCGAACACTTTGTATTTGAAAATGGTTTCCCGTTGGCTGATAGAATCAATATTAATAAATACTCTGTAGAGTTTCTGTTTGACGGAAAATCAATACAAGCTTAGTTCAAGGCATATTTATTTTGAAAATAGAATTCCGAATTTAAATAGGGTACTCAATAAACTTACGCAAATGTTTGGAAGTATGAATGCATATTTGTTAGAAGTTATGTCTACAAAGCCTGCATGGATCTCGCTAAGATTTAGCATAGATGTAGAACATGGTCTGGAAGAACATATAGGCTACTAGTTAAGTTTTTTTTTTAATTCGCGCCGACGGAGTCGATGGCGGTATCTTGTTCTACACATACAAGGCAGTAAACATGAAGTTTACATTTCAAATATATTATAAAAACAGAAATGTCGCTCAGAGGAAATCAGAAAAAAGCTTTCATTCCTTTATTACACTTTTAAAATATAACCGATGCATGAAAACATTTTGTCGTTTGTAAAATGTGTACTTTAAAGAACACTATTTGTAGGAAGATTTAAAACATTAGTTTAGTGAGAACGAGCGCGTCAAGACGAGGCATCGTATTACGTGAAAACAACATTACCTGTGTCGCTAAAAATACATTTCGCAAACATTTTGTCTCGAGAAAGTTCCGCACTGCACAATGCAGGGGTTTTGTATTTTAAATTGCGGTGAAAATTCTCGCAACCGGCTCACGTCAATTGTAATTTTTTTCAATAACGGTGGACTGTTTTAATTTATTGAACTAATATATTTTAAAGAAAAACATGAATGAAAATAATAAATTATTCTGATACTTCATCATCATCAGCTCACTATACGTCCCCACCGAGGGGCTCGGAGCCTACCCTATGTTAAGGGTGATTAGGCCATAGTCAACCACGCTGGCCAAGTGCGGGTTGGTTGACTTCACACATATCTTTGAATTTCTTCTCAGATATGTGCAGGTTGCATCACGATGTTTTCCTTCACCGTAAGAACGTCGGATAAATGTACATATGTAAATCGGAAATCGAAAAACACATTGGTACATGGCGGGATTCCAACCTAGGACCTGCAGATTGCAAGTCAAGTGCTTGACCACTGAGCCACCGACGCTCTGATACTTAGTGACATGAAATTAATGAGTAATAGTAGCTACAGTAATAGCTAAGTAATTTATACCTTGACTAATACTTGTAATATAAACATAAATTGTATAAAAACTAGTTGTACTCTACTCTACTTGTATAGAAAAGACACGTTAAAGGCTGCAAAATGTGCAAAAAATATTTTGAGAATGGACAATTCAGAATGTAAACGCAAAAGCCAACCTTACATTCAAGATAAAAGAATAAGTTAAGTTATTAATAATATAAATGCGATTGTTTAGATCGATGGATCGATGTTTGCGATGGATACGCTTGTTTGATCGTACCTCCAGAACGGTTGCATGTATCTCGCTGAAATTTGGTATAGATGTAGAACGTAGACTGGAAGAACGCATAGGCAATTCGAGAACACGAGCCAAATCTAGTAATTTAATAAATGAGCATTGAAGTTCCATACAAAGTATCACGAAAGTAGACTTCATGAATAATATATTCCATGAAACAAAGTGAAACATATAACTATATCTTAATGCTCAGATGTTCGGGGACGCGAGTGCACAGAATTTAGCATCACCTTTGTAAAACTTTCTGTAGCATGCATAAAACATCGTACTGTATTTGCATGTGGAACAAGCACGAATTTCAAATTCTATTCCTTTCTCAGAGACATTACGATGACTGTCAAATGTTACACATTTTCATTAAATAAAAAAAATGACGATCATAAATCGAACGGAATTTTTCATATTTTATTATTTTTAATTACCATCCAATGATTCAAGAAACATCAACATAGGACTTCAGTGTTATTCTATAACTATTCTATTGGTGGAGCGTCAGTGGCTCAGGGGTCAAGCACTTGACTTGCAATCTGCAGGTCCTGGGTTCGAATCCCGCCATGTACCAATGTGTTTTTAGATTTCCGATTTACATATGTACATTTATCTGACGTTCTTATGGTAAAGGAAAACATCGTGATGCAACCTGCACATATCTGAGAAGAAAATCAAAGATATGTGTGAAGTCAACCAACCCGCACTTGGCCAGCGTGGTTGACTATGGCCTAATCACCCTAAACTTAGGGTAGGCTCCGAGCCCCTCGGTGGGGACGTATAGTGAGATGATGATGATGATGATGATTCTATTGGTAATTTCTCATATTCTGTCGATACATTGAAACAGGCATAATAAAAACAAATGAATGCCGCGGATTTCATTTCTAATTGATAACGTATTTAATAAATCATTGGGCGCTGTCTATTCTTCAATAAAATGATCCCTTCTCAATCTAAACTTATTATATTCAAATCATGACCATAACAAAAGGCCGAGTTATTCGAAGCGGCGCGTCGACTGATTACAAATGAAAATCGAAGGATCAATGGACTGTGCAAGTCTGCTCCATGAATAACTAGGCCGTGAAAACAGCTCAAAGATTTTCTTTATTATGAATCAATCGTTTTTCCCAAAGTTATTTTATTCGAATATCAAATAAATATATTTCATCTCTTTTTATAAAAGTTTAAAAGAACTTTAACCTCTTATGATTTAATAATCTTTGATGAAAAAACTTTAGGAGAATGGTGAACAAATAATATTCTTTTGACAAATTATACAAACTAATTTTGAAACGTCTACACGGCGTAGCATTACACGAACTGCTACGTAGACATTCTACGAACAATCTACTTGATTCGAGAAATAACATCAAGGTTTATTTTTAAAAATTTCGTTCAACTCAGCAATGCAATTACAGAAATAGGAACCAAGCAATATTAAATTCAAAACATTTATGGGTCACCGAAACATGTAACAAAGAAAATTTTAATAAATTGAAGAAATTTGCTAACAAAACATTATATCAAAAATGTTTGCTGCATCTAAAAAAATGGAAATTCCGTGGCCAACACAAGCTTAACACTTCTTTTCTAAGAATTGGCAGAGACTAAGGTCTTCTCAAGATTTTGTGATACTAGTTGTAATCTACATACTCCTCCTACCCTTATGTTTCATCCTTGCCTTATCCCATCCTCTGCCTCATTATTGTAGTCAAGTATTAAAATTCGGTTGCTGCTTACTTGTTCCTGATAACATAAATAAACTATATAGGTATAGACTAATATACGCTGACGTCGAAAAACAGGAATTGTCAGGAAGCAGGTTTTGCGTCAGGAGTTAGACGCTACCGTCAGAAAGCAGGTGTTCATGTGATTAATGCAGAAGCAGTAGTTGGCAACGTGCCAAGCGTTTGCTCGCAACTAACGCTATTTTCAAAATATTGTTCCTGTTATTTTAAAAGATTTCTGTATACAGTATGTTGTTTTATGGCTTACGATAGCTTGTAATAGAATAATAAATATAAGAAATTATTATTTAAAAAACGGGAAAATAATTTCAGGAATATACAAATTTGTACATTTCAATGCAATATTTAGTATAAAAGCATTTCTGAGTCGAACTTTCGTTCCTCAGGCGATATGCAAATTAGTTACCGCAACATCTCAAAGTTTGTCTTACCTTTACAAAAACTTGTAGTACAATAAACTTCTCGTATTTTGCGCAATTTCTATATAATTATTCTAATAATTATTCGAAGACCTTAGCGATCTCTTGTAAAAGCCAAGACCCTCTTTGGGTCGCTGCGCCAATGTAATAAGTATTTAATGTTGGGAATTGATGTTTTCTTTAAAATATTATTACTAAGAAGTTATTCACTTCTTGATAGATTTAAATTAAAATAATATGCTCTATTTCCTTTAATTCTGGTCGCTATACTATACATGCGGATTATCAAGAGAAGTTAGACATTAATATGACAAAGTTTAATGAAATGCGAATTATATTTCTTACGTCAACTATTCACTCACTGGCGATATCGAAAATGTTTATACAAACTTCGTTTATTTTGTATTTTTTTATGGATATAAATGTACATTCCAGTGAATTCAAATATACAATATTTTGTATGTGGGATAGGATACGAGTTGAAAGCTTTATTTCACAAAGCTGTCGACATGTTTCCACCGATTCAGCCGCATTTATCGAGGCTTAGCTAATTCATCTGTAGGAATATAAATTCAAAACACAAAATTCTTTTCAATATGTATTTAAATTTATTAATTTATGTATACTTGAAAAATGCTTATGACTATCTGTCGCCCGTGGATCCGTCCGTGCGGAATTAAAAAATATATATTTAATGGCCTATGTGTTCTTCCAGACTATGTTCTACATTTATGCCCAATTTCAGCATGATCCATGCAGCCGTTCTGAAGTTACCTTCAAACAAACATCCATTCATCCATCCATCTCAACATGCGCATTTATAATATTAGTAAGAAGTATAATGTATGAGATCAATTTACATTTAACTAGCTTTATCCCGTGACTTCGCCCACTTAAAAGTAAGCAGAGGAATTCGTTTGTTACTATTTTCGATTTTTATTTGTTACAAAAATAACAAAAAGCATCGAATCGTTCCAAACAAAAACTTTGCACGTGTATTTTAAAAGAGCATATAACGCTTGCTCTTTGTTTCAACTGTAAATCCTTCTTTTTTGTTTTTATATTCAATCATACAGAATCAATCACTGAATGTAAAAAACCATATTTTTTTTATAAGGCACCAAACTGCTGACAGTCGACATTGTTGTTGTTTCGTATCACAATTGTTTTAAAAACTAAAACATTGATATTTTTTTCAACTGGTTGAAGACTATTCTTATTCGTACTTCGTATCCTTTAAAGAGTAGTATTGGATAGACTCACCAAACTCTATGAATGAACGGGCTATAAGACGTTATATTTTGTGCGTATTTCATTTTTTTATAACACAAGTTGGCAAACGAGCGAGCGGCCACCTGAAATCGGTGAAATAGCGAAGTGACCGTTGCCCATAGACGTACGCAATTGCATATGCGTTACCTACCTTTAATCGACGGAGGAGAGGATGTACAGAAAGAAAATATTTTCCCATCCTATGCATCCTCTCATTCAGAAAGTCCACTTCCACTTCCCATTCTTTCCGTATAAGAAAAAGGGTGGGAAGGAAAAGAGGACTAAATTAGGCCTCCGAGACACACACTCATCAGACGAAACGCGGAATTGCTTCCACTTGACGCCTGTCTTCTGTGTGGTCGTGGTATGTCACCTTGCGAGCCGGGCCAATTCGTGCGAAGATGTTAAACCGGGCTCTACCACTGTTATTTTCACTGTTGTTTTCGCCATATTGGCGCTGATGGTAGCAGTTGATTGCGGTGGTGAGGATTCGAACTAATATTGACAATATTAACTGTTACATAACATCATCAGCGTTTAAATCGGAACAAAGCAAAAGTTGTAATTTCAAAGCAATGGCCTATCCATTTATAGAGGTCACTGGATATACGACAAAATATTTTTCAATTGTGTGATATAATATTTAACAAATGACAATCAAAGTAATAGTAAACTAAGTGTAATAAAAGATGACATACAATACTTTAATCTTTATATCTGTGATCCTTTAAACAACATCCGGCAACTGCAGACGCGGTGTCCTGGGAAATACAACGTAAAATGCTTTTACGTGCATAATTTAATACCTAGTTTATGTCTATAGTTTCAGTACATTTCAAACTTTACAATCTAGTAGTTCGTACTCAAGGCAAAGTTATCATTGTTACAAATAAAGTTATTAAATTGTACTTACTAAAGTAATGCGTACCTACTTATGAACCTAGGACATTATGGAGAAGCTGTTCTTCGTTTGAATTTCGAATGAACGTCGTTATATAAATGGGAAAAACAGAGACATGTCAAATTCCATACATAGCAGCCATATTGATTATTTATCTTTTTTAATTATTTTGTATAAAATATGAGATAAAATTAATTGATTTTATAATATAAATGTAACTAATGTTAAATATAATAGTTGTGTAAGAAAACGTGTTTCATTAGAAATATTATGATATTTACGAGTTTTGGTGTAAATTGTAGTTTGCCTTTGGTTAATGCTTTTATTGGAAAATAGATGTCGCCAGCGACACCATCCGCGCGAAATTAAAAAAAAACTTAATAAGTAGCCTATGTGTTCCTTTAGACTATGTTCTACATCTGTGGCAAATTTCATAAAAATCTGATTAGCCGTTACGGAGAAACCTTCAAACAAACATCCATCCATCTAAACATTTATTATATTAGTAAGATTGATTTACAATAAGCATAGTAGAAGTACGACAGTGGAATACTACGGTTAAGTGTAAATAACGTTTCAAGGATATTTTATTCTTGTTATGTGTACAATGTAAACGTTGCGGATGCAAGTCTGCTATTTCTTTTTGTTACTTTAGCTCTCAGGTTCGCAAGTGCGAAAAGATTAATGTTTTGTTTGCTTAGAAGTTTTTCATTCTGCGGAGACATTCACTGAAACGTTTAATGGAACGAAGATTTTATTTTTATATTATAAAGATTATTTTAACGCTTTTTTATATAGTTAAGTATTTTCTTACATTTCTTTGAATTCACGTCAGTAATCTAGGTAGACATTGAAGTGTCAAACGAGTTAGCAACCTATAGAAGAGGGGACACAGAACAATAATATTTCACCTTCCTATGCGTGCCTTCTCTGTCTCTTCTTGACTTTCTTTCTTTATAAGAAAAAGGTGGATAGGGAAAGAGGATTAAAATTGGACCTCCGAAACGCAAAAACTTTTCCTTTGTATATTATTACCATATTAAATATGGTTGGTCATTTCTGTATTTTCGCTGTGCTACGATATTTCACAAATGTATTCGACTTTGTGTGTAAATTGTGTACCGTGACACGATTTGATTAATAATTGAGTATACAAATGGCTATCCTTTTGTGTTCGGTTTACTTTGATTGAATATTCCGGTCGCTGTCGGCGGAATTAACTGGCCCCTGATAAATGCTAACCGCTGACACGCGTCCGACCGTCGACTTTGTTAACAAGACAACGCTTTTATACATTAAAATAATATATAATTCCTTTTTAACTACATGTAGGTATTATTATAGTTCATTACTGTGTATCAGGTTACCATCAAGTAGGTTTGTCGTCAAGGACTAGTTTCATGATAATCAGCTCACTATACTTCCCGGCTGAGTCGTTCGGCGTCTTACCTAAGTTGACTTGGGTTGACTTCACACATATCTTTGTATGTGTTCTCAGATATGTGCAGGTTGCATCACGATGTTTATCTTCGCAATGACGTCGGATAAATGTACATATGTATATCGAAAATTGAATAACACATTGGTAAATGGACGGGTTGAAACCCAAGACCTACAGATTACAAGTCAAATGCTTTACCCATGAGCCACCGACGCCCTAAGGCATTAGTTTATTCGTATTAGTAAAAAAACTTTATTTAAAAATGTTAAGAAGCAGTATTATAAGAATGAAATAAGAGAATCGATAGCTATTGTAATATAGGCGGTCTCCGAGGCCAAACCGGATGCGACCTACATAGCTTAATGTCTCGTAAGACGTCAAGAGGCCACAGTTATTGTGCTATCAATGGAAACATAAATTGAAACGTCGCCACTTTCTATGGTGTTGTGGAAATTTAACACAAACATTGTCGGATATGCTAGATTATCGCTTTATAAATGTAGATTAGAACTCAACTCCAAGGTACTTAAAAAAACCTGACTTTAATGTCAGTAAGAGTATATACTCTTATAAAAGTCAGAAGAAAACGACAGGACTTTAGAGACAGCTACCAAAATACACTTCATACTAATATTTTAAATGGTAAAGTTTAGATGGATGGATGTTACAACTTCTTTGATTGATTAAACGGATCTTGATTAAATTTTAGCACTGATATAGAACTATTCTATCCATATTGTTAGGAAGAATATGCGAAAATGAGCCAGTGTATTGACGCAACACTAGCCTTACTAAAATGTCGACGTTTGTGTCCGTCACTAATCATTCTGACCCTGGACACTATCCCAGAATTCCACTACACTGATAATTAAATTAATTTAGCTTTAATTAAAAGTATTTTCTACATGCTTCACTTATTTGTTTGCGTAAAAAAATTCTATTTTGTACCAAAGTATAAAGAGAACATTACTACATAGAAAGTGTACAAAAGGCGGGAGTAATGCTGACATAAATTTTAGTTTATCACCTCCAAGTAATAACGGAGTCCCCAAAGTTACCGAACTATGTTAGTATCGGTGCTTACAGTGTTCTGATTTTATTTCTGAGGTCACGAAAAGAAACTTCAATATTGTCTGTAAATATTTATGTAACTAACTGCAACTTCAACTGTAAAAACAATTGAATGTTTGTTTCATAGTATTGACAAAAAACAAAAACTAATCTATATCACGCAAATATAAATGGACAGGCAATACGACTTAGTGTTTTGTGCCTATTTGATATCGCCATTTTGGCGCTGATGGTAGCAGTGGTGTGGATTGGAACTATAAATATAAATAGAATTAACTGTCACGTAACTTCAGGTGTGTTTTAATCCTAGCGAAGTAAAAACTGTCATTTCCAACCAATTCCCTATCCATTTATAGAGATCTCACGGGACCGTTATATTTTTCACGCTAAATATAATATTATTATTTACATTTAATGCAACGAAAAAGAGTTTTTATATAATCACTTGTTGAGTGCGGTAGGTTTTTAGCATTTTCAACTTTTACCTTTAGTAGAATCATTTATCTTTCTTAAATATCTAACAATGTTCAGTGGATTTAATAGAGACTAGAGAGATGCGCTACATAAATTTCTCTCGGGTCTTGGATAAAATGAAACATTCAGACGCAACAAGTTGTTAGTGAAGACTGCTCGAGCTCGTATACTTTTTTCTCTAGACGTTTGAGATCTTTGTCGCTTTTATACCTGAAGATTCACTAATAGGAAGGGAAGGTGATTTTGGTGGACGAGGGAATATCTATCTAGTAAATGGATTTCCTTGTAATTTGGTATAGATGTAGAACATATTCTGGAAGAACATAGGCTAATAATTAAATTTTATTTTAATACCGCTCTGACGGCGTCGTGGCCGACAGCTAGTCTGTCTTAAGGTAGAAGACGCATTTGCAACCTGCTGCAAGTGGTAGGGGTTGCTTAGGGCATAGGCAGCGGTTGCTTTGCTTTTTACTTCCTGTGACTCTGATGTCATCGTACTGAATTATCATGTTATCGTGACCGGCTTGTATAAGATCCACCGATTTTCTGATTATTAAAACCATTGAACTTTGGATTCCATTTGTAGTCGGAGGCTGAAAGCTGAGAATAATTCACGCCTTTGTTATCCCCAGCTGTGATTTGAATTTATTAAGAGCACCTGCTCAGATGCGCGAGTCACGAATTTTAATGGACGTTAGATCTCCCTACTTTACGGAGGATTCCCTGTTTACGTTAAGAAACACTAACAATTTTACAACATGATTCTTAATGCAAATATTATATTATAATAAAAAGGCAGTTATTTAGAAACCGCGCACGTCGTGAAAAGGTTCCTTTCTCTGCAGCCTTGACCACTGGTTGCTTGAGTCATGGGATTCCGCAGCCCGTGGTGCTCTATTTTAAATATATAATTTAAATTGCGAAATAATAATAAGACTTTTATCCGTTTAAAAATATTATAACACTTACAGTTATTTAAAAATACGATTCAATTAAAATAATCCTCTTCCTAATCCGAGCAACGTTTATGGCGCTTGAAGAATCATTTGGAACAGCGTGTCTATACGTTACCAGAAATTACGACATCATTACATACGTACAGGGGAGATGTCTCAAATTGCGACGATGTTTTATCGATGTGCGTGGTACAAACGCATAAGCGAAAGCGGAGAACTATGAACCTGTATTACTGTTTAAAATCTCCACACGATCACAAATTATTATTTTCTAAGGAGTGTGTGTGTGCGTGTGTGAAATTAAAAGTAATGTATTAACGGTCTTCATGGTCAGTGGGAATTAGTATGTCAAAGTATATTTCAGACCTTATTAGCGATAGTCTTTGTCTATGTTTCGTTAATATAAACAAAAGTATCAATAAATTTTATCATTAAGTGTACAGCCAATTAGGAGATTTTTTTTGGGTATGCTTAAGCTGCATTTTGTAGTGTAATATTAATGTCGCAAGTTTGTAACTTGGACCAAACACCGCGAAGACAATAACCATAAGGAGTAACTCATGCGGCAGCGAACATCCCCTTTTAATGGACGCACACCGTTTGTTTCTTCTAATGCTCTCAGAGTTAAGATGTTATAACATTGTTCTACGTCAGATTATTTTCCATGTATATGGAAAACTCTCTTATAATTTAAAATAAATAAATAAATTAAAGTTAATACAGTATTTTTAATGTGTGTGTAGTGAATAGATCTTAAGACACACTCCTTGTCACTCCCTAGTTTATTATTCAATAATAACAATAAATAAAAGAAAACTATCACTTCTTACTAATATTATAAATACGAATGTTTAGATGGAAGGATGGACAGATGGATGTTTGTTAGAATGTATCTCCGTGACGGCTCAACAGATCTCAATGAAATTTGGTACAGATATAGAACATAGTCTGGAAGAACACTTAGACTACTCATTAAGTTTTCTTTTAATTTAACACGGACGGAGCGCAACAGTTAGTTTAAGTTTATAAATGTTACCAACTGTAGTGTAAGTTGTCAGAAGTTGAAATAAAAAAAACTCTTGCATAAATAAGTGCGTCAACAAAATTCGATTCAATTATAAAAACGCGTCGAAAACGTCCGCGTCAGAGGATCCACAAGTTTTACTTATTAAAAGTTTCTAGGTAACCTAGTTTAAGCTTTGAAATAAATGTGAAAGTTTTGTTGAATGGAAAGAAAAATGTAGCCGCTTGCAGTCGCGGGAATTTATGCAAAAGACGAGGAAGGTAAAAACTGAATGTTGGTGATGATATTTTATAGAAAACTTGATATAAACATGAAGAGCATTGCTATCAGTTTTTAAAGCACTTCGCTATTTGTATAGTTTTACATTTAAATACTGAGAACAACAAATAATTATTATATTTTACTGCTAAAGGTACGCGTCCATTGGTCCACACCGAACGTACCGTACGCACGGAATTAACGGATTTGCTTTGTCTTTTGATGCCAGCAGCGCGGATGATGGACGCAGAGCTAAAATCATACAAAGCAAACTATAATCCATTGCGTACTGTGCGGGCCAATGAACACGTACCTTAAGAATACATTAAAATAACTGGATATAATTTAAAAACGGTGACAATATTAAAAAGTCTATGCAGATTTATTTATTCATAATGTCGCCAGTATCACTCGAAAAAATAAATTATTCAACTTAATCTATATCATTGGCAGCAAACCTAATATTTACGTCAAAGAATATACGACGCAATAAAATTGGGTATAGGCATAAAACGTTGGCACATAACCACGAGGTCACGAATCCTGTAGCCCATGAAGACGAACAAAGGAAAAAATGTTCATTACTCTCTCAAGATGGCTGCCGAACAAATAAAAACGGTACCAAAATTTAAGTGGCTTAAATAAAACAAAACAACATTAAACCTGAAGTAATCCAAAGTTGTTAATAAATAATCTGTTAAATATATTCAACACTAGCTGTCGCCCGCGACTCCGTCCGCGTGGATATATAAAAAACTTAATTAGTGTAGCCCACCCATCCATCCATCCACATCACATCCACCTAAACATTCGCATTTATAATATTAGTAAGTTATATAAAAAGCAGCTATTCAAGGCATAAATTCGTTTTTTTTTTTTTTTTTGTGACTGAGTAGTCACTGTTTGCCTTGAGGAGGCATTTACAGTTTCACCGGGCTTGAGGTGGCCGAGCGCAGATGGCGCTTAGCCTGAACCTCGTTTATGAGTAACAAGACTCGAGGGCTCCCTCAGGAGCCTCGGCTCGGGCTGTTACTTCATTATAGTTACCGGGTTGGGAGGTCACCGAGCTCTTAGATCGCTTAGGTGGACGCTCCATGGAATGACTGGTCTCAAGGGACCCCGAGAGGGGACCTCGGCTTGGGCTGTCACTCATTACGCGTTTAGCATTCCGATTCAAGGGTGCCCGAGAGGGCCGAACCTCGGCTTGATCGGTTGCTATTATCTGATTGCTATTAATACATCTAACATTACTACCACTTCGGAAAGCGTTATCGCTGGGAGAAGAAGTGGCGGAAGAAACTCCAGCAACGCTTCTATTATTAATAGGAGAAAATCTACCTGCTATGAGGCCGTATCGCGAGAATGATTGCCGCAGCCGACAGCGACTGCGGCGTGTGGTCTGTCTGTGTTGTTTTACCTTAGCTTGAGCGATAGTAATTGGATCGTCTTGAAAGTCAAGTACGTTTCTAGGTCTACGATGATCCCGACGGAATTTACCGAGCGCGATTGGATTGTAAGTGGCGGCACTTACAACTAGTGGATTAGGATGGCCGACGGCAGAGTCAAAATAACGACGCGACGCTAACTTCAGGTGTTGGGCGATGGTGGGCAAGTCCAAGTCTATATGAAGATCACTGTTGCGCATGTACCACGGGGCTCCCGTGGCTCTACGCAAGAATCTATTCTGAATCACCTGAAGTCGGTGTATTTGTTTCGGAGCTATGTGCGCGAATACCGGACTAGCATACGTCATGACGGGACGTACTACTGATTTAAAGAGTGTCACCTTGTTCCGAAGGGACATTTTACATAAATTCGAAAAAAAAATTGAATAAATAGTATCCTATGTTCGTCTCCTGGCTCCAAGCTACCTCCTCACCAATTTTCAGCCATATCAGTAAAGCCATTCTTGAGTATAAATAGTGTAACTAGCATGACTTTCTTTTATATATTTAGATTAACTAACGAATGGTTTAAATACATATTAAACTTATTTCCCACGATTCCATCCGTGCGGAATTAAAAAAAAATAGTATGTCTTTTTCCAGGCTATGTTCTAGATCTATGTAAAACAGTGTGATACATGCAGCTGAAGATACCTTCTACAATTATCCATCCAAATATTGGCATTCATAATGTTAGTAATATAGTTCCAAACAGAATGATCAAAAATGTGGCGAAGTTAATACAAACATTAAATTGATTTCCGGTCATGTTACGTCACACGTGGCTCGCTGGGAATTAAAATAATGACGTCAGGGCAGCTCCCAGCTTATAGTGAATAACGTTGATATAGAAAATAAAAGATTTCTTTCTACAGCACAAATAAATTACGTAAGAATTCCTTCAGAAAGTCTTGTATTAAAATAAAAATTATGTGCAACCTGTAAAAAATTAATAAGGAATCTTTGTAGACTAATGGTCACTAAGGAACTCCCCTTAGTTTAAATTTAGTATGATATCATCATCAGCTCACTATAGGTCACCAACGAGGGGCTCGAAGCCTACCCTAAGATAAGGGTGATTGGGCCATAGTCAACCACGCTGGCCCAATGCGGGTTGGTTGACTTCACACATATCTTTGAATTTCTTCTCAGATATGCGCAGGTTGCATCACGATGTTTTCCTTCACCGATATATTAACGCTAAAATACTGATTTACTAATTATGTTAAAGAAATTAAATAATACTAAAATACAATTAATTTCTTTCACACAATTCATAGAAGTTTTTAAATTTTCAGTGAACAATCATTATATTATGGGAAGCAAAAACTTTGTACCCCTTTTTAAGGTAATTGAATATTAACACAATTAAAAGTGCATAAATTTATTTATTATTATTATAAAAATAACTATTTATTTGACAGTGAATTATCATCGAATTTCGACCAATCGGATACTAAAATTAATAAAAATGTTAAGTAAAATACAGTTACTTAAAAACCACAACTCGTTAAATGTAAATTAAAAGGTTTAAATTCTACTAACGTAGCGGCAAAAAAAGCATAAATTGAGGTCAAATTCATTATTCTCTCTCAACAAAAGCTTCACATTTTTACAAATGACATTTTAAATTATTCGCAAAATGCAGTACAAATGCACGTTCATATTATGTAAAAAAACTGAAATAAGAGATCTGTTAAGAGTTTTTTTTATATCATAAGGTGGCAAACGAGCGAGTGTGGTCGTGGTATTTCACCGGGCGAGCCTGGCCAATTCGTGCGAAGATGTTAATGCGGGCTCTACCACTGTTAAGAGTGAAAGAGAGATGTAAACAATTCAGTTAAAGTAATAAATAAACAAATACTATTACTAATCGTAACTTCTACTTTTTCTGAGGTTTTCATGAGAATCGAGAGTTCGGCCAAAAAAATTTAACAGTTTACCTTTCGATTCAACCAGACAATGTAACAATCTGTAGGCCTTACATGAATATTTGCGACATGCTTCATTTTTTTTTTACAAAAGAAGGGGGCAAACGATCTGCGGGAACACCCATGGACATCTGCAACACCAGAGGAACTGCAGATGCGTTACAGGCCTTTAAGGAGATGGCATGCTTGCTTCTTGAAGGTCCCAAAGTCGTATTGGTTTGGAAATACCGCCGAGGATAGACCGTTCCACAACGCGGCTGTGCGAGGCAAGAAATTCATATCGTTATTGTAATTTATGGTAAAATTAGTAGGAGATTTTGGTATATAATACTTTATTAGGGGCACAAATAATATAAATTTTGTCGATTAGGATACGATGGCGCTTGTCACAAACATTCGTTTTAAAACAATAGAACGAGTTAAACATACGATGTGTTCAATAAACAGATATTTATGAGCGTGTTCCAAATTTAAAATACTAAAAATTAAAACGTCATTTTAGCTCAATGTAGTACTAAAAGATTATATAAAATATTACATAAGAAAAGAAAGAAGTAAAGGTTGAAAGTAACTTGGAATAAAAATACTTAATACATAGAACTCAGTCGGCGGATTCAAATTGAAAACATACATCACATGACACATCCTCAGCTCACTATACGTCCCCACCGAGAGGCTCGGAGCCTACCCAAAGTTATGGGTGATTAGGCCATAGTCAACCACGCTGGCCAAGTGCGGGTTGGTTGACTTCACACATATCTTTGAATTTCTTCTCAGATATGTGCAGGTTGCATCACGATGTTTTCCTTCACCGTAAGAACGTCGGATAAATGTACATATGTAAATCGGAAATCGGAAAAACACATTGGTACATGGCGGGATTCGAACCCGGGACCTCCAGATTGCAAGTCAAGTGCTTGACCACTGAGCCACCGACGCTCTTATAAATTGAAAACATTACTCGTAATTATCCTTCTACTCCAAAGATATATTAGTTTCGTATATCTTACATTAATTGCACTTAAAGAAATATCTTAAAACCTTTCCCCGAGCACTAAGTGAGCGTAATGCAATCTATTTTCCAACTTTATCTTTGCGTCGGTATTAACTTCGTTTGGAGACATAGCGCATTTCGCAATAAATTGAGCAGAGAATTTAATCCCCCGAGGACATTCAGTTGACAAACTCATCGGATGCTCAATTAGAAAAGTTCTGTAACAAGACGTTTCAAATGTCTCACATAACATTCTATTTTAATTTAATTTCGTATCAAGTTAATTTTACAATCTAACAAAATATAAAACGATAAAAAGCATTGTATTTTGTTTAAAAAAAATCAATATGCGATACAAATGAGTTTATCATCGTCCAATTGCTTAAACAGTACATTAGTATAGACACGGTCTACGCTAAGACTGAAATGTATAGTTGATACTTAAACTTTGCTTAGACCTTACGCTTATCTCAGAATCGAATTTATAGTCGTTATGGGTAAAACATTTGCTAAGCCAGAGCTAATACAAATTTTGACAGTGTTTCTATTTGCATAATATATTTTTGGTGATTAAAAAAATCGATATTTACAAAATTAATATTTATAGAGGCACTCTTAGTAATTAGTTAACCACTATGATTAAGCTTATCTGTTTCATAGGAGTACTTGTTTACTGGACAGACTTTGTCCTGTCTTAACTATAAATATTGCATTTATACGATCCGCATTTTCTTTTTTTTTAGTTTTTCTTTCATCCAAAATTTTTCCAGTAATAAATAGTGCAAGGTCAATAGACATTCGTTTAGTTTTTATTTCAGTTTAAACTTATCGTTGTTGGCTGACTTCAAAAGGAAGGAGGTTATCAACTCGTCTGTATTTTTTGGTTTAATCTTTATTACGTTTAATAAAGACCATTTCTTTTCTTTCTTTATAGATAACTGGAGTATAAAAAACAAAAAATTAATGTCGCGAGTTTATTTTTATATTTCGTTGTTTTACAAACTGTAAAATAACGAACAATTCTGGCGAGGGGCAATGGTGACCGTCATAAATCACTGGTTAAAAAACGACCGCCTTAGTTACTTAATTAGAAAAGTTTCGCTAATGTACTCTAAATAATGGAAATCAGCTTCGCTAGCCGGCGTTAATTCTACTAAGTTTAAGTAATCGATGTAAGTAACAACACAACAAATAACACATTTAATCTAAAGCACAATTACAAAAACATAGTCATCTCGCTCACTCTCTTTGAAATAATGGAGTTAACTATATGTGTCTTTTTCGAAAGACAACTGTTAATAACTCTCGGTTAATATTGAAAGCTATTACTTAAATATGATTTTTAGGACAAATATAATAATATAATTTTACTAAAATTCGCTGCAACCCAGGGGGTGTAGGCAAAGACCACGGACGTTTGGCGCGGTCCCGACACACCTCTCGTATCTATGTTCATAAATCTACGTATTCATGCACGTTCATACGTAAAGCACACGACGTAAAAACAATCTGAACCTAACTCCTCTCCAAAGGTCCTGAATATTACAACTAAAAGTTGACTTGTAACCCTTGAATCATCGACGCACTATAACATGAAAATTGCGAGCAAATTCCATCAAAACTTGTATTCAAAAATGATGCAATTCTATGAATAGATTATGCATACTTAGGAATTTTCTATAGATTTCTGTGAAACATAGTTTTTTTCATTTTACAGGAGAGCCGGTACGTTATTTGCATTTAAAATATCCTTCGCTTAAAGTTACTCTGATAAAGTAAAAAGTACGCTTAGTATGCGGCTGCTGTTGTACTTGAAAAAATAACCGACGGCTTAAGTAAAAAGTTATAACTTTAATTTCCTATCCAAAGTTTATAAATAAACAAGAAATACGAATATGTTAATATTATATAAATATTTTATGAATACTTCGTAATTCATGTATCTT
Organism: Papilio xuthus; assembly: GCF_000836235.2. NCBI lineage: Eukaryota > Metazoa > Arthropoda > Insecta > Lepidoptera > Papilionidae > Papilio > Papilio xuthus. The sequence continues at coordinate 515,180 of NW_013531700.1, forward strand.
ATAGGTAACTAGCTATCGCCCTCGAATCCGGCCGCTCGGAATTAAAAAAAATAGTAAGTAGCCTATGTGTTCTTCCAGAGTAAGTTCTATATGTACACCAAATTTAAGCAAGATCCGTTCAGCCGTTCTGCCATCAAACCTTCTAACAAACATCCATCCATCCATCCAAATATTCGCATTTATAATATTAGTAAGATGGATTAAGCAGTGACATAAAATTTCATTAAGCACAGTCCTAAATCTTATATTTAAATTGATATGAAAATAAATATAGATTAAAAAAGACAAAAATATTTCAGTATTTAAATACAATTTTCTGAAAACTAATCGTTGATAATATTTAAAAGCATTTCTTTATTGAAGAATTTTTCTTTGCATAAAATGTTGAAAATAATTCGATTACACTGAAGACACTAATTGGCTCTTATTTCAAATGCCCTTTTGTTTTCTATACGTTCGTGAGATTTCTTTTTTTTAATTTCATCGTAAAAATCGGTCAACATTGTTGTTATTGTACACAATAGGAAAACATCACAATGAGAATTAAAACTTGTCGAAATATTCATTTGTTCACTGCAAAATGCGACCAATATTTATTTGGAACAAATCTTTTATCAATGTTTTATTCAAAGAGAATTATCGGGACCGATATATGTTTTGGTCACTACAAAGAACTGTTTTGGAAGAGGTAACCTCCGGTATATTGTGGAATAAATCTATACATTTTAACTCTATACACATGTTAATAAAATTATATTGTCTTTATGATAAGTAAAAACAATTTCCAATTTTTTCTCGTTTGCCTGCACGCAGCCGACCGAAGTCGCGGGTGATCGGTTGTATTAAAATAACAATTGCACGGTTATATTATGTCGATTCGAATTCAAGACCAATCCATCATGTCATTTGACAAGTTGCCATTTATCCACGGATAAAAACTAAAGTTTGGCACAATTTATATACTGAAGCGTATACAGAGCGACATACGACAAATTAGCTCACTAGCGCCCCCCTGGCAATGTCAAAAAGTATCACAAAGTCCTTTTCATACTAAATCCGTCTTGTCATGTTTTTCTTTACATATCTTCTGACAGTACTAACTACGGAAGCTGTGCCAGATCCGGCCAAATATTATTTGTTCCTGTATATCTGCATATTATTAACTAAAGTAGTATATGTGGGTAGATTAAGAAAAATCATCACCTAAAATTAAAAATAAATTATTAAGATTTTATAACCTTTGTTAAGACAGTTAAAGTTAATTTGGAGAACTGCATAAAGCTATTTTTAAAATAAGTAAGAAACAAGAATTCCGAACCACTCACGACTAGTAATGTTGATTGTAATTTCACTTTTAATTACCCGCCAATTGTATTCCGTAGCACGAGAGGACGTTTCGTTGAAAATAATTACGATACGACCCTGTTCGCATAAAAATCATGGAAATTAAGATGAAATTATAGTTTCCATTACTTGTAGAAACAAATTAATTAACAGCATTTTAAATATCACAGGAATTTTGTAATGGAATAACAAACATTTACATTCAAAAATATTATTCCATATTGTATGATACGAGCGAAAAATATCCTCTATCAGTGCACTTCCCTCGTCCGATAATTAAAAGTAAGCAACGCATCTACAATTGCGGATGTCTATAGGCATTTGCTTCGCTATTTGGACGAATTCAGGTTTGCTACTTTTTCGCCTTATAATATAAGCAAATATCACAAGAAAAAATGAGCATAAAATGTTTTCATATTTCGTTATACACTGCTTTTTACTTCGTATCTCGACATAATTTCTTTTAGACAAATAGCGAGAAACTCGACAAATTTTTCATCTTACACGAGCAAAAAAAATATTATCTGGTCATGTTACAAATGACGTCAATAACTCAAGGCAGTCTTATATCTCATTGCTCGTCCGTGTCGGCTGTCTGACATTTATCTTACCTTTAACGTGTTCCATTCACTGCGAAAAATTGTACTTTTTTACCTGACAGCTGCGAAAGCGAAGCGGAATCGAAGCGAAATAAGATGGTTATCAGCGAACCATTTATAACAGCTTTATGCCCCACACCTCTGTGGCCACAGGGAATCTTTGTGTACAGTCAGCTGCATAAATATATGCACACAAACTTTTTTGTATACATATTTATGCAGCTGACTGTACACTTCTCATACTAAATGTACGCTACGATTCTTGTTAATGACTAATATGGCACTAGAACGGTAGTTAAAATACAAAACCAAATTAAGCTAACTGCTATCGATTTTCGCTTCGTATGTGGATCTCACGTTACTTCTCTTCGGTTTCGGTTCGTTTTCCCGGTACTGTTTCAGCTGTGTAACAATCCTGTTACATTGGAGAAGAAATTGAACTATTACTTTATTAATATTAAGAGTTTTAACCTTTGCGTGTTATTATCAGCTCACTATATACGTCTCCACTGAGCCTCTGAGAGCCTACCCTAAGTTAGGGGTGACATCTAATAAAATACATTATTTGCTTCTAACAAACGAAAAATACCTCATAAATGCACCAAAAAAGATCATGTGTCTTAAATTAATATATATTTTAATGAAGAAACTAATTTCGGAGCCCTGAATTAAGTTTGTTTTCCTAAATACGTTTAATCATTCATATTATAGCAAAAATTCCTAAACAGTTACAACAAAAAGCATTTTCTAAAGGCTAAAAAAATGTTTCTTAAATTAGCATCGTTATAAGAAATGTTGTTCCGTTTACGTAAAATAACAAACGTTATTTTTCAAATTTCTTTCGCTAAAAGCAGATAAAAGCGAATCGTTATCTTTATTTGATAAAAAACCTGAATTTTTCGCTTTGAATTACATCAATTGCGTAAACAAAAATCTTCTAGATATTTTTAGTATAGTCTTTTCATTTCATCTTATCCATTTATAAAATCATAATCCTTTTAAAATTAAATTTAGTGAAAGAGTTTGTATATAGTTCATCAATAACAAATAGATAAAAGAAATTAGTCATCTGATAATCGAATCCTGGATTCAATATTAACTATACTAGAATTTTTTTAGTAAATTAAAACAGATAACTAAATAAAAACAGTTGTCGAACGTAACCGCATTTAAATCTATATATTAACCTAATTATAAATTATACGAATACTAGCTGTCGCCCGCGACTTCGTCCGCTCTAGATTATAAAATACACAGACAGACCTACTCAATATGCTCACAAAATGTCATGAGAATCGGTCAAGCCGTTTCGGAGGAGTATGGGAACGAAAATTGTGACACGAGAATTTTGTATATAAGATTTTACTTCAACCATTTATTTCTATTCTAGTCAGTTTTTTGTTTTTGTAATTACTATAAACAAACAACAACACAACTTTAGCTCACATCCTAGAGTGGAGAGCGAAGACCACGGCATTCGGTGTCTGGTTTTGGTCCGGGTTTGGTTTTGAGTTTTAAACCAATCGGGATATTTAAAAATACGTTTTTATTAAAAATACTAATTTCTAAACTGTCTACTTGGGCTTTATTTTAAATGCTTTACTGAATTCTCAAAATATCTGTCTACTGGAAATGAATTTAATCAGCTAAAGGCGACTCAATTAATAAATAAATACCGCAAAATATAATACATAATAATAAAGAGATATCTGAGATCTGTCACAATATAGAAGCTTTAATACAAAATGTATGCTATTTCATTTAAATGAAAATCCAATTTAAAAAATCTCTCGAGACAAATTTGAGCAATTTCCTCGAGCAAATAAAGGGATTAACGTCAACAATTCGCTGAATACGTTAAAGAGCGGATTAGACGCGCGTCTTCCAATTAACGCGGTTATTTACGCGGCTGTGCTGTTGTAGCGAGAAGAGGGTTAACTATAGCTATATGTATTCGTAAAGAAACATTTACTTGTGTAAGCAGTCAAAGGGTTAAATGCAAATGTTCAATTTATTTTCCTTTCGTTAAAGTAATAAATTAGTAATCCTTTTCATAAATAGTCTTACAACAGATGTTTATGTCTAAAAGTGGATTGCTTCTAAAACAATTAGGATACTTTTAAATGCAAATTAAGACATGATTAAAGGAGGTTGTATGCAAGTTTTATTTTTAATTAATTAGCATCGCAAATAATTTTTACTTATCTTTATTAATTAGTTATCTTTATTATTAGTTAGTTAAGTTCATAAATATTATCATTACTTGGCAAAAGCATGAAAATCACTTTTGGTGCATTATTTTTCATATCACTTTATACACTTTTTAAATACCTTGATTTTGTGATATTACATGTCAATAAAATAAAAAAATACTTAGTAATAAAAAAGAACACAGATTAGTAGAAATCTTCATAATCTGACAGATGTAATGTCCAAAATAAATAAAAAAAACTGAAGATATGCACACGCCAGAAAGCTTATGTCTATTTTATGGACAGTCAATTCGTCACGTAAATCCGCCGATAAGTCGCGTTGAAAAACATGTAATACACATACAATTTAAAAGCGTGCAGCAATAAATAAAATTGTTACAACAAATTTTACCTATTTAAAAAGTATTATAAAGGTGTGTTTACACATGCATTCACGAACCCGGATGTCAACGAGATTTGGAGTCCGTAAGTACATGTCACTTGTGTGCACCACATTACCAACAGTTGGATACCACATATTGTTTTCACGTCTACAGAATACGTGTAAACGCCTCCTTAGTGATTATTCAAACTTTCGTGAGACATTATACTAAACTGATATATAAACGGCTAAACACTCACGTATATTCGTCAGGTGGCGGCACCGACTCTCATCGAGTGAGCGACCGGCCGCGTCCGCGAAATAATACCAGCACCACTCATCCTGATGAAGGGCCCCTGATGGGCTCGAAACTAGTCGGTGCCGACACTGGACTGGACTGGTCGGCAATACGTAATTGTTTTGCCGTTTTTATATCAGCTTCCTTAGTGCTTGGTAATAGTATAATACATATAGCGAAACAACCATATGACGTTGTATAAAAGTGTTCCCATGTAAAGCGGAGGATCTCGCGATTTAGTAATGATATCAAGTAATTTAAACTGGTTTGAACCGGTCTATCGCGCCAATGAACCGGTTTAAACCGATCTAGAGCGCGCTACCCTTGTACATATGACCGCTAGCGCAAGCACTTCGGAAATTAATGTTTTTCATATCGCAACTATAATTTGACTTAATCTAATAATAGATATGAAAGCAATGTAAAATAATAATTTGAAACGTAGCATAACACAACTTTTAATTGACTTTTGTTCATATTATATTATACGTAGCGATGGGAATTAAAATAATTACTCAGGGACCAAGTTCAGGATTACATCGAATACAACGGAAAAGAAAACTTTGCTTATTTACTTGTTTACTGATAAATATATAACGTTATTTATATTAATTCTTATATATGTTTACATTAGTAAGCAATACGTAGTTATTAACGTTGTGTAAAATTGTTAAAAAGCCTTGAATTGTTTTGAACGTAATATGCAATCTAGTTTTTCATTTTATTAAATCATAAAATATACTACGTTCCTTATTTTTAAATCTGAGAAGATACATCTCGCTATGGAATCAAAGTAAATCCGCGCCAAAATAGCTCGGATCAGGCGAATGATAACATATTTCGAGATTCTCTTCTCAACTGAAACACCTTTTGATAGAAATCCCGCATCCGAAAAGTGGATTTATTTATAGAAATTTTGGTTTTTTTATTTATTTACTCAATTACTTTAATTAATGTTGTATTTGAAACACATTTTGTTTATGTATACGTAGAAAAGTAAATCCCATTCTGAATAGATTCGACCCTAAACAGTGACAATTATAATCATAGATTTATACTTCTAGATGGAGAGTTTGGAGCATAAATGTGTGGCGTGGTAATGCCTCCGGTGGCATTTTTTGTGACAAATTTCCCTAGTAATGTCATTTAAATTCATCATCATGAGCTCACTATACGTCCCCACCGAGGGGCTCGAAGCCTACCCTAAGTTCAGGGTGATTAGGTCATAGTCAACCACGCTGGCCAAGTGCGGGTTGGTAGACTTCACACATATCTTTGAATTTCTTCTCAGATACGTGCAGGTTGCATCACGATGTTTTCCTTCACCGTAAGAACGTCAGATAAATGTACATATGTAAATCCGAAATCGAAAAACACATTGGTACATGGCGGGATTCGAATCCAGGATCTGCAGATTGCAAGTCAAGTGCTTGACCACTGAGCCACCGACGCTGATTTAAATTACAATATTTAAATTAAAGAAGTAAATCGAATACGACCTTTTTTGTCATATTTATATTTGTCACGTAGTTTTTAATAAATTTTAATATTATAATTATAACAAATGATTAAGTTTATATTACTTCTAATTTTTATACACTAGTTTTTCGAAAACTTGATTAAAAATGTACTCTTAAACATCTGTGTCAAGCACTAAATAAAAAACAAAATGACATTTGAAAAATCTTCTTACAATTAAACGTCAAACTTGTACGATATACCCCATCTAGATGTTATATATCAATGTTTCTAATCTAATTAACTATTTGATTTATTATGTTTTCGGATGTGGCCTTTAATTTATTTATTGTCTACACTGAGCCAAAAGCTTGTCGACCTCTACAGCTTTGCTTATTACGTCAGACTAAATTTAATTTATAACTTTAGAGAAATTATTATAACACAATGTCAAACATGAAATGTTTGTTTTGTTATTTTAACAGTAAGAACATGTCAAAACTTTTATAATAGGTTATATCTTCAAGTTATAGATAGAATAGCTGTCGTCCGTGACACCTTCAGCGCGAAATTAAAAAGAAACTTAATTAGTAGCCTATGTGTTCTTCCAGACTATGTTCTATATAAATGCCTTTCAGCGAGATCCATACAGCCATTCTGGAGATACATTCTAAAGATTACCATCCATCCGCAAACATTCGCATTTATAAGTTTTTAATATTTATAGTAATCATAACTATTCTTTGAATAAAGCACGATTTTATACAAATTCAAGTAACGTAAGTAAGATGTAGGTCTTCTGCTGCGCAAGAAAGATATGTCGGGTACTTTAATATTACGTCGTGAAGATTTATGAGGACATTGTAATATTCGCCACGCGAGACCAAAATGATAAAAAAAAATGTTTAACGTCACAATGAAAATATATCTTTCTATGACAAATATTTAACTTTACAAATATATTGACAAGAAAAAACAATATTTTTAAGAATAAATTAATGATGAATGTCATAAATAATTATTACTTTACTTTTTTTTTTTATTTATTTATTTATTTTTCATACAAAAGATTTCACAAAGAATTTTATCTCGCCAAGCTGTAATGCTTAACGGCGAGACGCGCTCGTTATCACAAGAAAACAAAAATGTATTCAATCAATAACATTTACATTTACTTGATATTATTCCATCTAATTCACTGGTATTGCTGATGTCCATGGGCGTCGTTGAACACCTCGGTGTTCCAGCTGCTCGTTTGCCTCCTTCTGTTACAAAAATACAAACTAAGCTTGTACTTCTTGTACTAAGATATGGTATACATCAGTTTAATAGTTGGATTTCGAAGCAATAACCACATGATCAGATGTCCGTAGCTTTAACTATTAAGCTATCGGTACTTTCACACTACGAAAGACTACTTATCGTTGGTTTCCGAGACTAAAATCTCTGTCTAAAGATAATGAGAGAAATAACGATATGTTTTACACAGGAGTTTTGGTCTCAGAAACCAATAATAAATCTGGGTGATTTAAGTAATAGAACTGATCGCCAACCTTCTTTAGTCGCAGAAGCACCTCAAAAAGAAGAAGTAAAGTTTAGGGCTTCCCAGGCACTGTAACAAACTAAATTATTATAGGTAAGCAAGAAGTAACGTAACATAAATTGATTTTATTTCCTCTTTTTATGTAAGGTTAGAATATTTTAGGGTTTAAGGCCGAGTTTCAAGTGCTATTAACCTGAATATTTTAGTTTAAGTTTACTGCTTCTTGGAATAGAGGACCATTTACTTGATACCTTGAGTAACTTAATGCTTTGGATTTATTCCTTCGTGTGGCTAAAATACTTTAGAGCAAATCTGTACTTTCTTTTGTAGTTAGTTCATCATTAGCTCTGTTTACCTCGACACTGAGGGGTTCGGAGCCTACCCTAAGTGTGGTGAATATGCCATAGTCAACCAAACCCAATGCGAGTTGACTTTACACATGCCTTTAAAATGTTTTCGCAGATATGTGCCGGTTGCATCGTGATATTTTCCTTCACCGTAAGAACGTCGGATAAATGTACATATGTAAATATCAAATCTAAAAACACATTGCCATATAGTGGGTTTCGAACCCAGGACCTGCATACAAGAATAGTGCTTAACCCCTGAGCCACCGTGGCTCCATAACAGAAACTGAACATTTACTACTTATTTTAAAGAAAGAATGCGTACATAAATAATTTAGCAGTTCAGAAATGTTAATTTCAAAAGTATGAAAATTTAAATTTTTAATTTCCTTCGTGATTATTTGAAAGCTTTTTAACTGAGCACATTGTGATGAAAAGAATTCTTTGAAATAAAATATTTTTTGTATTATTTCTTCTTATATAAAAAGTATTTTACTCGTTTATTAGGTAACAGTAAATTAACTGCTGTATAATATTTAACGTAGTTCTAATTTAATGTTTATTTTTTGTTTATTTTAGAGAATTACTTGATAACAACATGTTTTAAAACAAGTGTAACAACAATGGAAACCCACAGCTACATTAAGTCGAAAACCAAAGAGGCGAATAACCCTTTTGTGCTATATTAAAATTTATTCGTCGGTTCTTAACAAGTTTTGACATTTAAATGACAGGACCTGTCAAAAGCGCGCATTCCCCTCTGTCTTACTAAAAACAAATAAGTTCTAAGCTTGCTTGTTTGCTCTAATTAAAGTTCTTATTAATTATAAATCTAGCTTAATTGTGTGCTCGCTTTGTTCGTATCAGCATGAAATATGTGTGATTTTCATCTTTATCTCCGCGAACAATGGCAGAATTTTAGTACAACGGCGGATTGCCTAGTCCGTTTCTGTATAATCAAGGTAAACAAGAGTAGCCACTGTGGTCATGTCTAATACTCATTAATCACGTCTCGTCTTAGTAAGAAAATAAATTATAACGAGACTTGCATATAAATTGCTTTCGCTTTATAAAAAAAAATGTTTACAAAAGTATCACATTCTTTGCAATTTAAGACTTTTGTATTTTCAAGCATTAAACGCGAAGTTTTCAAGAAACTGTATCTTTTAATAGTTAATTAAATATTTCCGCGTTTTGTTTTCTCTGTTGTTTAACAGTCTGTGTTAACCCTTAATTCGATGATGTCCAGTGTAACGAACAACTAATTTAAAAAAACTACTGAACTAGTTTAGAGAAAATTACGTAAGTATGACTTTACTAAAAAAAAAACAGTTTTTTATCTACAAAAAATTTTGTCGAATTAAGTGTTAATTGATCAGAGATATGCAATCTCTTGGCAAAATTGTTTTTAAAGAAATTACGACAGTGGAGACGCACCTTAATTATACAATATACAATCCTACTTCTACGGAATGGCTCAACGAATTTTGATGATATTTGGAACACATGTAGAACATAGCCTGGCTACTTATTAAGTTTTTTTTTTTAATTGAGACGGACCTTGCGGGCGTCAGCTATTTTTAAGATAAATATATTCAGCTACTGTGTCTTCCTTAATCTACGGCCCTTAAATTCTTAAGTCAGCACTTATCATTAATTCCCACACATTGTCAGCCGTTACCATGACGACGTGTTTCCCCTATTTACTTTCCCCCCGTTGAACAGCATTATTAATGTTAACTGTCAAACACACTGCAGGGAAATTGTTGTACATAGAGAATATATAAGTATGATAGAGACCAATTTAAAGTATACGCAGTTTGCTTATTTTTATGATATATATATAGGAAATTATTGTTTTGGACCTCAAGATAACGTTGGCATTAAACACTATATTATAAATAATATAAAAAAAAAAACTAACAAGCCTTAATACTACCTACTAGTTACCCTATGATAGTCAGGGAAAAAAATCGATTAGAATAGTCGGGAACACCGAGGCGTTCAACGACGCCCATGGACATCAGCAATACCAGAGGAACCGCAGATGCTTTCATGTTATATTATAAATTATAAAATCCAGGATTAAGTTAAATGTATCAATGCTTATTGTTAATATTAATTCGCGAAAGTTTAATTTGCGGGAAATATGTTCAATACACTAATTATTATAAACTTAATGCATATATCCGTTAATTATTAATTTTAGTTACTGAATGGATTTCATTATAAATTAATTAAGTATTTGGTTTTCATACGGGAGCTACAAAATAATCTCGCTAAAATACTGAAGTGAAGCAACACAGATATTATGGTACTTCGTACACAAAGCGACTTGAATCCTCGAAACCCAGTTATTTTAGTCGCATCGGCGACATTTCTGTCTTCGCAAAAGAGAGTCGCTCGAAACCTACAAAGATCGTTGTGAGAAACGTTACTGCAATTTTCAAGATGGCGGAACAAATCTACATAGTTGACGTGTAGTCGCTATACTTATACTGGCCGAATAGACAACTCGCGTAGAAGATTCAAAGTTGTGTGTACGGAGCACGCACAACGCGATTCTCGCAACGCAAATACAACATAAGCTTCAATAGCCTAATGGTTAAGGGTACGGATTTCCGACCACGAGGTCGGGGATTCGAATCCCACCATTCGACTATTGTCGTAAACCATATCCTAGCACAAGCCTAGAGCTTAGTTTGAATGGTTAAAGAAATATTAGTAAATTAACAAAAAAAATTGCTAATATTTTACTAAGAAATAAAAAAATATTATAAAAAATAATGAGTTTCGACGTTTTTTCATTGCTTTGTGTACAGGAAGATCTCCTTGTGATCTTCCACACTTTACGCCTGTCTTCTGTGTGGTCGTAGTACTGCGGACAAAGTCGTTCGACTTCAAAGTACCAGGAAATCATAAACCGATATGTATACAAGTAATATTGTACTACTACAAATTCTGCGGACTTATTTGGTAATGTTTCGATAGTTAGATATATAGTTTCGACACGATGACAGCGTGTATCACATATCGTGTAATTAACGTGACTGCATCAAACAGGACGCGGAATAAATTAGCATTTACTTCCGTCATTAATCAACATCACTTACTGCTTGTATTACACGCTTGTCAAACTCTTCATTACTATGAGTTCTCATTGACGAAACATTTAAACATGGAATAAATCGATACATACCAGGACTTCAGCTGAAGAGTTTCATAATTTCTTGTATAGAATCCTATACTGCACACGTCCTTTTTTTCCAGAGAGAAATGCTTTATGCATACTTCGCGCCCCCAGGGGGGGACGCGGTAGTTATGTGGGATTCTCCTCCATAGCGGAGGTATACCCACTAAACCTCTCTGTTCCGCAACGCATCGGGACGGGACTACGGGCACGTTTTCGCTCTCGTCCGCGGCCATACTGCACAAGTCCTGGATTGCTTCAAGCGATGCGATTCACTCCCAACTTTTTCAAACCAAAGCAAAGTTATTTAAATATTTTTATTTACTTTTTAATTTAACAATTTTAATTCAGTCATGTAACGAATTAATGACCTGAAAAATATTCATGCCTTCATATCATAAAATGACAAGACAATGGCAATTTATTCCAATGTAATTTTATTTAGACTAGCAAATGCTTACGCGCGGAATAATAAAAACCTTATTAAGTAACCAATGTATTCTTCCAGACTATGATCTACATCTATGTCATATTTCAGCGAGATCCGTTCAGCCGTTGTGGTGATACCTTCTAACAAACATCCATCCAACTATCTAAACTTTCTAATTTATAATAGCATTAAGATTCACTTTAAAATATTGTCAATAATATAAACCGTATTGGTATTCTATAGCGACTAACCTGCATATAATCTTTGAGTACAACTCCAAAAAATCATCTCCAAAGGGCAATTTCAATTCCATTTCCGTATTTTTAATTGCCTTCTTTCCCGGCTGCGTCAACTTATCTGTGCCGTTAATTATATTTAGCTTTAATTTACGTTAATAAAAACGTTTTGCTCTTTTAATTGTCCACAAAGAATTTTAACGACTATTCTTTTTAGCAGACTTTATAAAGCTCTTCAAGTATTTAGATAAATATTTTAACGCAGTATATTTACTGAGGAATGTTATGTAAGAAAGTATATAAAATATAAAAAAACCCTGCATTATATATTATATATGTATTATAATAAATGCAGGTGGAAAACGCGCAAGCGACTACCTGATTCGTTAAAATAACGAAAACACTGCTGCTCAAAGACATAAGCAATTGCAGATGTGTTGCCGACCTTTAACCGACGGAGGAAACACACAGAAAGAGACTATTTCCTTTTCCTATGCGTCCGTTTCCTCTATCTGCTTCAAATCCTTTCCTTCGAGTTTTATGATTTGTAACGAGTGTAATAAATAAAATGAATTACTAATAGATTTATTATTAATTATGATTTTATTTGTTTTATTTAAGATAAATGCTAAATCATTGAATTCATCGTGATTGTATCTCGGACATATTTGGTTTAGTGGAATTATCTGTTAATTGTGTTTTGTAAATTTAGGGCACTCTTAATTGGATTAAGTTGTCTAAATAACGTGCAGTTTGTAGCCGTTTATTGTAATGGAATGAACATTCCACTAAATTTATTTATTTATTTATTTATTTATTTATTTATTGGAAGACCAACAGCCATTTTTACAAATTAAGTATGGCAAATGGCTATATAGATATACTGACATTCCTAGCATACTATAATACATACAGGTTTGACAACAGAAGTACGTTTAATATAGATATCCTCTAGTCTGTGACAAACTTAATAGTTATTACTTTTAGACATTATTTAGAATCTCTTGGCGCGAATGACGTGCTTTCGTTACAAAGTCCAGTGTCGGAATGAATAGGGAGGGGACATAAACGTCGAAAAGGTGACTAGTGTTAAGTCAATATACTACCTCATTTCCGGATTTTCTTCCTAACACTACTTTATTCTAATTTAAGGAGTTATTTAAAAAAAAAATATATTTACTGGTTATTAGGTTTTTCTTTTCTCTTGTGCTTGAAAAAAAATATTTGCGTTCTTTCTTTATTACTGTTTACAAATCCATCCGCGCGGAATAAAAATAAAATTTTAGTAGCCTATGTGTTCTTCCACACTATGTTCTTATACACTATGCTAAATTTCAGCGAGATCCATGCAGCCGTTTTGGAGATACTTTCTAACAAATATCCTAAACATTAACATTTATAATATTAGTAAGGGTATTAAAAATTTTTTTTTTTTTGAGAAAAACTCAAATATTACTCAACCGATTTTTAAAATTCTCACATAAAAATAAAGCTTATAATAGCGTGTAACATTGACTATATTTTTTACAAATCGAGTCAAGAGAATATGAAATACGGTAGGCGGGTTACAGGTTATAAAATAAATCTCTCTTTTTCAAACATTTTTCAGTATCACTAAAGATAAATAATTCTATCACTATTTAATGCTCTGTTGCTTTTTCCTCCGTGAAGTTTGGTTTTATATGAATTTATCCTAGAAATTGAGGAACGAATAAATCGCTTACTTTTGTATTCATATAGCAGATCCTATAAACAATAATGCGTGAAATATAAATTCTCTCTTTTATTGAGATTGTTGAGTGGAAACATTTGGAAATATATAATATGAACTTTTGCAATAATCTCTTTAGAAATATTCTATGATATAACAGTCGCGGTGACTCCGACCGGGGAGTATTAAAAAAAATAGTAACCCATGTCTTCTTCCAGACTATATTCTACATGTTTGCTAAATTTCAGCCATATCCATTCCGCTTTCTGGAGATACCGTCAAACAGACATCCATCTATTCATTTATCCAACATTCGTATCTATATATATATATAAAAGAAGTTGTGTTACTTACACTATTTATAACTCAAGAACGGCTTTACCGATATGACTGAAAATTGGCGAGGAGGTAGCTTAGAGCCAGGAGACGGACATAGGATACTCATCATCATCAGCTCACTATACGTCCCCACTGAGGGGCTCGGAGCCTACCCTAAGTTAAGGGTGATTAGGCCATAGTCAACCACGCTGGCCAAGTGCGGGTTGGTTGACTTCACAGATATCTTTGAATTTACATAGGCTACACTAATTAAGTTTTTTTATATAATATATCCACGCCGACGGAGTCGCGGGCGACAGCTAGTTTATAAGATTAGTAAGATTGCTAAAACATAAACTGTTACCCTCAAAGCCGTCAATTGGTTACTAAGCGTGTTGTTTTGATTTAGTTTGAAGTTTAGAAAAACTAAGCGGCTGTTTAAGTATCCGTTAAATGTCTTTGAGTGCCCAAGTTAATTATGTATTTAGTGACAATTGATAGTATTATAATTTGCTCCTATTAGTATTGTTATATTCCAAACCAATACGACTTAGGGACCTTCAAGAAGCGAGCATACCATTTCCTTAAAGGCCGGCAACGCATCTACAGTTCCTCTGGTGTTGCAGATGTCCATGGGTGTCGATGATCACCTCGGTGTTCCCGCCGCTCGTTTGCCCCCATCTCTTATAAAAAAAAAGACGTCACAATTTTCAATAAAAATAAATACTTGAATTTTAATATCAATGTAAAGTGGACCATAATAATATCACATCTGTTAAAAAGAATTCTGTATCGTAATTTCGTTTATTCATAAATTTTACCTCGAATCAAAAGATTTTGCATTGAAATTCTATCGAATAGAACGGAATATTATAAATATATTTTTCGTTATATGAAAACAGAAACCTCATTGCTTGTTGAATTGAAAACCAAAATTTATTATTATTATAAGCAATTTCATAAAAATATTATTATAGCTTTCTAACAAAATATCCATTGACTTAATACTATCTTACTAATATTCTGAAGCTATTGTTTAGATCAGTCTTTCCCAAAGTTGTTGATAACGCCCTCTTGTGGGCGCTGCAGGTCTCAAGTTGCGGGTTATAGTAAAAGTTTTCTTTAGAATTCTCCGTTAATATACATATATAGGTCACAATAATTAATTAATTTAATTTGATTTATAGTTGTTTTTAAATATGTGAAAATATGGGGGACTAAAAAAATATTTATTCTCAAAGTGGGCAGTAGACAAAATAAGTTTGGGAACCACTGGTTTAGATGGATGTATAGATGGATGTTTGTTTTAAGGTACCTCCAGAACGGCTCAACTGATCCCGTTGATATTGTAGTTTTATGACATAGTCTGGAAGAACACATAGGCTACTTATTTAGTCTTTAATTCCGCGCAGACGGATTTGCGGGCAACAGCTTGTTTTATATTGTATGAGCATTTGGACATCTGCGATATTATGTTTTATGTATTCATAGTATTTGCATTCCTATGATCGAACGAAGTAATATTTTGCCACTCCTGAAGTAAAAAGTAGTCTTAGCCATTGAAATCGTCTTCACTAGCAAAACTTTGTCAAGTTATTTGTCTATGTACATCGTACATCGAAACATTATTGTCTCCTTTCTTTTCTAAGCTAATGAGCGAGACAATATTGTATGCAAGTATCAAACACTAAACCCACAATTTAGCAGTCTTAATAAAAACAAATTGAATACTATGTAGTTGTCAACAGACAACGTAGTAGGATTAAATTCTCTGCTCAATTTATTGTGAAATGCTTTTAGTGTTGTCTCCAAATGAAGTTAATACTGACGCAAAGATAAGTTGGAAAATAGATTGCATTACATTCATTTAGTGATGATGATAGAAATAAGGATATTTTTAAACACTGTAACGTAAAAGTTTGTCTTAGGGTTTATCACGAATATTTGTGTGAAAGTTGCGAAAACGTAATCTTTGTTGTTGGTGTAATCTACAGCAGGTAGATTCGCTGCACAAATTTTGTCGTTACAAAAACGTTTTCACGATTATTCGTGCTAGGCCCCCAGTTATAACGATTTCGGGCACCACAATATTAAGGCTATTTATGGTTTTATGTTTATAATAATTACAGTAAAAACACTGTTTTCTAAGCAACACAAACAGCGGAGTCTGGTATCACAATTTAGACGAGAATGTAAACGCATTATAAATTGCTTTAAAAATGTTATTGCAATCTTGCGAAGACAGACTTTTTCCATTCTTTCTAATTCGTTTTATTTTTCGCAAAGTTGCACCGGGCGGGTCGTCTTGCGGATTGTCGCCAATAAAGAGCAATTTCGCAGGCGATGGGGGAGGCAGAAAATTGTCTCGGCTTTACCAAATAGCTACAAACAAACCATTACAAATGCGCTTGCTGTTTAATAGGATCAAGAAAGTCGTTGCAATAACTTCCATTCAGTGATCATCGCAAATGTCTAAAAACTTTATCCTTGTCATCATTTATTTTATAATTTGATCTATTTAATTTTATACCTACTTAACGGAATAGCATGCAATCGGAGCTATCAAAACACCTAACGATAAACCAATTATAGAAGTTAAAACATCTTAAATTAATACCAACTAAACAATGAGTTTCTGAGACCATACTCTGTATAAAACATATCGTCATCTATGTCATTATCTTTAACAATATGTTTTAAATGTGGATTTTGGTCTCAGAAACCCATGATAAATCATTTACATTGATTATGTTTCTTTAATTATTCGTTAATTTCTTATGAAAGTAGACAAAGAGTTGGTTTTTTAATTGTCGTATAATTGAAAATAACGTTTTGCGCATATATTTAAAGAAAAATTCTAATAACTAATTTTTCAGAAGCCTAAATATTATCTTCTACTTATGTACATACCTAACTCTATGTATTATGTCTGTGAGTATTTTAACCTTTAAATAATTGTTAAAACGGTACGTATTAATACAGCGTCTGCTTTAAATTATTGTCGAGCAACAAAAGTAATTAGTATTCACCCCTTATCCGAGAGGTTGATAAATGGCATTAAGACACGAGCACATTGCCCTTACTGTCCGCCTAGTACCGAATTGCAATGCTGTTGTTTCCTGCGTAGACAGTACATATAGCTAAAAATAATAGTTTACACGTTTGTCCATAAATTCTCTTCATTATTTTACTTATAAACCAAAATCTTAAGGTTTATAAAACTTTCAGCGCTGACCCTATATTAGTGGGTTAACACCAGGAAGAAGAAAAATATTATATTGTATTGTTTTGAAGGTTATTTCACCTTTTATCTGTAAGCACGAATATTTGTGACAATCGCCATCGTATTGTCATTTATGTAAAAATTAGAATGAGATTTTTGATGTAAATTACGACCGATGTTGTACTAATTTTAATACAATTTTTTTCAATGACGATACGATGCCACAAATATTCGTATTAGACCCTTTGTTCAAACGAAAGAATTTTATATGACAAATTAATGATGATTAAGTTCACAATTTGATGTCTTTTATAACTAATTTATTAACTAACTCGACATCACAGGGGGCCGAAGAGCTGGCAGCTACCTCGGTCAAAGATTAAGTTTAGCTGTACAGAGGGGGAACGCTGCCAGTATCTTCGGGACCTTGCCTAAAGGGACTCCTTTTAATAACATATTTTAGTTAATTATTCGTTTTTTTTTAATTTTATTTTATATCATAGATTTAAGACTTTATGTAATCATAGATTTAAGGATGTAAATTAATTAAACGTATTATTATTACTAATTAGGCAGATTGTAAATTGATGAAGTTTGCAATTGAACTGTGACATATTTGAAATGTTTGGTTTGTGTGTTTTGTTCGCTTTATTAATTTTAATTTTACCGAGTAGAGACTTATAAAAAAATTGACGAAATTAATTATTCATTTAGTGTGGGAAGTCTTTAACTTAAAAATCTTATTACGAAGAAATTTCTTGAGCCTTCTCTTAATTCAGATTTGAATAGACTTAATTAACGTTTATATAAGTTGTGTTAATTATAATAATTATTTGTAAGGCCACATTTCTTAGCTTCGTTACTTGGTTACCTTTCTACAGTCAAAGTTCTTCTAGCAATTATAATTTTTAACAAATGTCTTTTTTCTAAAAGTTCGATTTTAACTTAATTTGAAACGTTCTTATAGTGATTCAGAACTTAATTATGTAGCAATAGACACTGTAATCTGACAATAAAATTGTCGAGTTTACGATTTGTTAAACAAAAAAAACGTTTTACATCTTTTACAACAATGAACAAATCAAGACGTATGCGCATTTCAAATATTGATGGCGAACTTTAAGCTGGTCGATGTGCTCTCCTACCACCACTACTGCGCAGCGACTCGTGTGTCATTTTCGATTGCCAAGTATCATCCTTTTTATTTAAAAAAGAAATAGCAATGTGTTTTGTTTTTTTTTTTTTTTAATTTGGATAAAATCAGTTTAGATTATTGTAAGTGAACACATACTTTATAGAGACAAAGTACCCGCCCGCGACTCCGTCCGTCAGCAAAAAAACCTTAGTTAGTATCGTATGTGTCCTTTCAGACTATGCTCTATATGTATGCCAAATTTTATCAAGATCCATTGAGCCGTTCCGGAGATAGGTTTAAACAAATCCATCCATCTAAACATTCGCATTTATAATATTAGTAAGATAGACAAATTTCTTTGTTATTTCAGTATTTAAAAGTGGTAATGGTAACGCCTCCGATCATTGTGTTAAATAACGATAATTATTTTGATGTGAAAATAATGTTGACTATTGTCTTATTTCATATTCCGGTCCCTCGACTCGTCTCGCCTCAGCTAACCTTTCAATTTCACGCCACTCTCAGAGCTTTCAAGAGCTTTAAGAGAATTGTAATTTAAACAAAATTTCATAGTTCAATCAGAATATACAATTTCGAAATCATAAAATGTAATTGCTTTCAAACAATTCGTAAGTCAAATGATTAAGGAATTAATTTAAACTTTATTTTTGTATCCGTATCCATTCACTATTCCGTCAGTTTATAATATACCTAGTTAGATTATTAATTAAAGAATTTATTAAAGGATGTTAAGTTAATTAAATCTCTAATCAATTGTTTTAAACTAGAAATATTGTATGTTATTTTTAGCCGACTTCAAAATGAAGGTTATCAATTCGTCCATTTTTATTTTATGTGTGTAACTCCGCCCCTTTGCGCTTCAATTTTGTTTTGTTTGATCGAAAGGTTTTACTTATATGTGAGTCCCATTTTTTTATTAATTTTTAAACTGAAGCTTAGTAGATTTTTAATTTAAGATTAAAATGCGTTCCGAATTTTTTTACTAATCAAAGGTCGCTTCATCAGTGTATTTCGTTTTCAATAAAGAACACTCAATCACTATAATTTATCATTTTTATTTGCATGCATATGGATTCTATTGTTCATACCACCTGCTGTGGTACAGTCGCAATCAAAAAGCATTTCAATCAAGTGAAATGTACGCATAGAACTATACAAAGAAGACAAACAATGGTACTTCGATTTCTAAGCGCCTTTAGAAATATTATAGCAAAGATAATAGTTGAAGGATAATAAGAGGTGTAATAAAAGAAATGATTGTCATAATTAATATCGAAATTATGAGATACAAAAACTGTATACTTATTATATGTATAGCAAAGTTGTCTATTTCTTATTTCAAACAATTTCAATGAGTTCAATACATAAATGATGTCCCACGAAATTCATATTTTGACCTCCCCCCCCTCAATGATGATGACACAAATTTAACAAAAAAATAGCAAGGCACAGTGGTGTTATGTTTATCAAAATACTACCTGTCGCCCGCGACTCCGTCCTCGTGGATATATTAAAAAAACTTAATTAGTGAAGCCCATCCATCCACATCCATCTAAACATTCGCATTTATAACATTAATAAGTTAAATAAAAAGCAGCTCTTCAGAGTTCATATTCTTAATAAATAATACTAAATAAATAAATATATACAATCGTCCTAAAGTAATCAAACTTGTTTAATAATATTGTAACAGAATACAGGCTTCAACTGATGCTTTCTGACAGCTTTGGTAGCAAAGTCGCTGTCACGTTATATTAATGACATTGTTTTGTCTTTAGGCGATCGGTTGTTGCTTCGTTGACGGTTTTTAAAACGTCAATTTCATTATCTTAAAATTAATTACACTTCAGTTGAGTTATAATACAACTACGTAAAACAAAACTCTTTTGCTGTCTTTAATTTTAAGTTATTTAGTATTATGATAAAACTTTTGTTGCTAAGTGTACAGTCGATATTAAAAATATTTAACTAATCGTGGATTTCTGAGATATAATCCCCTTTTTAAAATATATAGTTTCGTCAAACATAATGACAATTTTACACAAAGATTTTGGTATCAGAAACCAACCATAAATAAGACAAGAGTCAGAAAATAAAGGTAACTGCATAAAGCTCTGTGTTAAATCTAATTAATATTTATTCTTTTATTCAAAATATGGAATGAATATTAATAGTAAATATTTAAACTAGTTGTCATTTGTGACTTCGTCCGTGTGAATTTGAACCGAACTAATACAGACTGGAGTTTAATTTGTTTCTAATTTCATCCAAATCCGTTCACCCGGATTTATATAATAATAAATATCCATAAATCCATCTATCAAAACATTCGCATAATAAAACGTGTGTCGTCTTCCTACGACAGTAGGTTTTCGAGCCAACTTTTTGTCTTAATGTTGGTACAAAATATTTGTATTTCACATCGCCTGTTGCATCAAAATACTTTCAGATGATCTATCCCTTTCCAGTCAAATAAAAAGTGAACAAAAAGGTATGGAGTTAAATTGTTTTCTAGTATTTTCCTTGTATATATTATACAGTTTGAGTTATTTGTCTAGACTCTAGACTCTAGACAGACGGTCAATGGTAACAATTTTCCACAAGCACACGAATGCAATTTGTTTTGCTGCAGTTAACATTTACATATGAATGTAATAAAATTTTATCATTTCATACATATAGCAAATATCACAGTTTACATTGGATATTGGATTTCATTTTCAAAATGGCTGCCGATACAGGTGACCGATTTTAAGATAGATATTTTATTCATATTAATGTAGATGCTGGAAAATATTAGAAGCAACAATAAGATATTTTTCAATCTTACTAATATTATATATGTATATTTTTATATCATAAGGTGGCAAACGAGCGAGCGGCCACGTGAAATCGCTGAAATAGCAAAGTGACCGTTGCCCATTACCATACGCAATTGCATATGCGTTGCCTACCTTTAATAGACGGAGAAGAGGATGCACAGAAAGATAATATTTTCCCTTTCCATGCATCCTCTCATCCCGAAAGTCCACTTCCACTTCCCATCCTTACCTTATAAGAAAAAGGGTGAGATGAGAAAGACGACTAAATTAAGCCTCCGGGACGCACACTCATCAGACGAAACGCGGAATTGCTTCCACTTCACGCCTGTCTTCTGTGTGGTCGTGGTATTTCACCGGGCGAGCCGGACCATTTCGTGCGAAGATGTTAAAGCGGGCTCTACCATTGTTAAATATTTAAATGGATGAATGCTTGAATGTATCTCCAAAACGGATGAACAGTTGCCGATGAAATTTGTACTAGATATAGAAAGTAGTCTGAAAAAAACATATTGGCCACCTATTTTTTTTTTAATTCCGTGCGGATGAAGTCAAATTCTTGTAAAGCTAAATATATAATTGAAAGCTCTATTTATATAATACTAAGGTCAAAGTACATAACACTATGTAATAAGTTTGTTTCGTTAAGCCGATATACACGGGAACTGCTAATGAGAGAGAGAAATTGCGATGTCATCTCCTGTAACCAACTTTTCCGTTTACGGCTTTATACGCGTGAAGGATGGGAATACGTGACCTTCACTAGGCACTGATTTTAGTCAATTTCTTATTATAAGTACTAATCAATTGCATTTATGATAAAAGGACTTTATTACGTATTTTTATATCTCTGGCATTTAAGAAGCAGACTCTGCTAGATATTTCAAATTGTGATGTTTGAATGGATCAATAGTTAAATTATTATATATCGGATCACTAGTTGTTTTTGGTTAAAAGGTATCTCCAGAATGCCTGCATATATCTAGCTGAAGTTAGACATAGATGTAGAACATAGCCTAAAATAATACATAGGCTAATAATTAAGTTTATGGCGCGCAGACAGCTAGTATTGCATAAGATTAGTACGTTTTAAAGCATTAAGCATAAAACGCTCGTTTGTACACAACTGAAACGAAATAGTATAAATAAATTTCACTTAAAATGCATCATAATAAATGCAAGGAACATTTATCATTTGTAGGTACCGTATTTTGTTAAAATAATTTAAGCTGATGCTATACATCTTCATATACATGTACAAAGCAAAGCCTTTACAATGCACAATTTACTGCGCCCTGGGCAACTGAGGTGTTAGCTAAACTAAAATATTTCTACAAATGAGGCTTTTGCTTACATTAACATTGCATGTGCAATTTCTTATAATTTCTACAATTATTTTCCGAACATATAAAGTTTACTTTTGTTTCCCTAAATCATGAAAGATTTGAAATGTAATTTTTAAAATTTAAAACGACATTTTAATTTACGTTATTAATGGATTTTTAGTTGCGCTGCATATTGATGTTAACATGAATATATGTACTTACATACCAGTATAAGGCTTCACTTCATGATTTTTAAAATTAATAGATATAAAAACACCTTTATATTTTAATAAAAGTACTTTAGGTGAGACATTTTTAGCGCCTACTAAAATCTTGTCGGCAATGATTATATTTCGTATTATTGCATCTAAATGTCAGAAGAAAGAAGTTCACCCAGCTTCCATTTCAACTATTTCATAACATACACTTAAAAGTGTAGTACAGAGTATAGTATCCATTACAGAAAACATTAACCCTAATTTAGAAGCCAATGTTCGACCTAAATGATAATAGTCGATATTGTAAAGTTTGCCCACCCCTTACCACCCAACCTAAAGCTTAATGTATCGAAAGATGTCGGGCAGCCGGGAACGTTATTATGCTATCAGTGCCACAGAAAAGGGGAAAGAAAGTTGTCTTAGCGCTCGATGACGTCACGAAAAGATTGCTCTTATTCGCTATAAAAAGTGGAACAAAAGCGACTAATGAACATATTTAATAATAAACAATTATTTAGTAATAATTTATACGGGTAACTATTTTCAAAATTTTAATTAAATTAGGTTATGTTACAAATTGTCTTAGTATTACAAATGCGAATGGTTGGATAGATGTATAAGGTATCTCCAGAATAGTTCAGATGTCACTGAAATTTGGCATATAAGTATGTAGAACATTGCCTGGAAGAACCCATAGATGGTCTACTAAATATCTTTTTTAATTTCGCGTGGATTGAGTCTTAGACGCCAGTTGTGTATGTATTTTCAAAATTTTGGTATAGAAGTAAAATGTATTTATCTATTTATTTCTTAAAGTATTTAAAGCGCTGAGCGAGCTAGTTGGCATTGAGTTTTTCACAAAGACATAGCTAACTAAGTTACAAAAGAACAGAAGAGGACGCTTCGCTAAGAAATTGAGCTAGAAATTTAATTACACGCCGGACATTGTGCAGGCGACTAACTCGCTTGAATTATCTCATTACAAGTTTCACCGCGTTGTGTACCAGTCGGCCAGTCGACGATCTCTTGTAGATATTTCTTTGAACTTTGATTGAATATCAGGAAACTTTTGCGACCTCGTTATCATAACGAGAAGGTCAAAGGTGGACGAAAAATAATACCAGTGTAGGAAATATTTATGTTTATTATTTAACTAAATTAAATCCAACGAGACTTTTATATAAAAATATTGATGGATGAATCTCCGGAACTGCACAACGAATCTTCATGAAATTTAACACAGATACGGAACATAGTCTGGAAGAACACATAGGTTACTTATTATGTTTTTTTAATTCCGCGCGGACAGAGTTGTGGGCGACAACTAGTACCTAATATTGAATTATTATAGTAAACTAGCTGTCGCCAGCGACTCCGCCCGCGCGGGATTAAAAATAGATGTTGGCCGATTGTCAGACCCACTCAATATGCTCACAAAATTTCATGAGAATCGGTCAAGCCGTTTCGGAGGAGTATGGGAACGAAAATTGTGACACGAGAATTTTATATATAAGAAGAATATCAATTAGCACGACTCTCATGATGCCACAAACGGTAAGGCCTTCTAAACTATGGGAAGTCAAAATAGGATTAATATTCATATTTCATATAGCAGTATCCCGCGACTTAATCCGCGCGGACTTTAAATAAATATAGCCTATATCACTAAGGGACAGTATAGTGTATCAAAAGTGAACAAAATCATATTGATTCAGTAGTTTCGAAGTCCATGTAATACTTCAAATCTTTTTATATAATATATTTACATATCTGCGAAAAATATAACTTGTAAGTAACAGATGAAGTGGATAGAGATTTGAAAGAAGAGAGAAAAGCTTTTATTGTCAATTTTCTAGCCGCAACTTTTATTGTGGTGACTTTATATTTTCTTTGTTCTAACCTTTTGTACGCCGGACGTAAGCTTTCACTGTTCTCTTTAATGTTGTCATTTCTGTTACAAATTGAACATCGGGAAAAGGTTAAAAATATATAGATTTTAAAAAGATCTTTAACAAAAAAGTTTAAACTGGATTTACTCTCGGATATTCAATTTGAAAAATATTTTTTAGTATAAAAGCCAAATGAAACCAATAACATACTTAATAGTTTTACTCATATAAGAAAGAAAAAAAATTTAAGGCAATAGGAAGTAACGTATTTTCAATATGTCCTAATTATCTACAGCTGGTATGCTGTGATGACGTCATAATGAAATAACGTGACGTCAAACGTCAACACATGAGAGTAACAGCAACGTTTGTCACATGTTTGGTATTAATTGAGGGTCTATTACGAATGTAACGATATAAGTTTTCGTAAAGTCACCGACAAAAAGTGCAAATGGACGCTATAAAAATCTCACAAATTTTTTTTTTTGATTACGAGAACGTTCTCACGAATATTCATCATAAGTTCTACGACTGCAATACGTATGGTGCCTTTTACAAAAAATTTTTCAAATAAATGCCAAAAAACCTATTGTCATCTGGTAATACTAGCATTTTTAATCTTGTTTTTTTTAAAAAAAAAAAAAGTTTTTTGCAGAGAAAACTGACAGTTAATTTCTTAACTGTAAACAAATAAAGAGCGTCGGTGGCTCAGGGGTCAAGCACTCGACTTGCAATCTGCAAATCCTGGGTTCGAATTCCGCCATGTACCAATGTGTTTTTCGAGTTCCGATTTACATATGTACATTAATCCGACGACCTGCACATATCTGAGAAAAAATTCAAAGATATGTGTGAAGTCAACCAACCCGCACTTGGTCAGCATGTTTGACTATGGTATAATCACCCTCAACTTAGGGTCGGCTCCGAGCCCCTCGGCGGGGACGTATAGTGAGCTGATGATGATGAAACAAATAAAGTCCATTGTGGACAAAATCATTATTTGTCAAAAACAAAAAAATAGTATTATCGGTTGGAATAAACGACCCTATCCAATGGATTACTGGTTTAGAGTTTAACGATTAACCGTTCGTTGGTGATTTGGACCGCGCCAGTAAATATTCAAGGCTTTATTTCACATTAGGATTTTATATAGCATTCAAATTCAATTGCCTTTATATTTATTTCAATGAAGTCATTATTTTTTTACAAAGAAACATAGAGAAATTGTAAATAGACTAGATCAAGAGAAAACTACGGAAATTTTCATAGACTAAAAACATATTGTTATTTCTGTTTTGTCAAAGATAATGACAGGGATGACGATATGTTTTACATAGAGAAAAGGATTTAAAAAATATGCTCTTTGTTTTGTTATAGAATTAAATGAAGGTTTAAGTATTTTATTTAAGTTAGTTAATGTTTTCATACGACAAAACTTCACTAATATTGTTTTCAAAGTTATCCTTGAACAGCGTTGAGACAAAACGGAATTCAAGAGAACTCTCAACAGTACATTTCTAAATTAAATCTCGTAAATCTTACTAATCCGATTATAAAGTCAAGGAAATCTTATTTTGAAAATTAACTCGTTTATATTTAATATCATTGTTTTAAAGTAATTAATAATATTTATTTGTCTAAACTAAAATCGTAAGCAACCGCTATATATGTTTTGGTAAATTTAACCATCAACAGTGGAAAAATGAGTGCCGGGGGCTCAGTGGTCAAGCACTTGACTTGCAATCTGCAGGTCCTGGATTCGACTCCCGCCATGTACCAATGTGTTTTTCGATTTCCGATTTACATATGTACATTTATCCGACGTTCTTACGGTGAAGGAAAAAACATCGTGATGCAACCTGCACATATCTGAGAAGAAATTCAAAGATATGTGTGAAGTCAACCAACCCGCACTTGGCCAGCGTGGTTGACTATGGCCTAATCACCCATACGAGCCCCTCGGTGGGGACGTATAGTAAGCTGATGATGATGATGATGAGTGGAAAAATAGTCATTTCAAATCATTACAGCCTAGGATACATTAAGTTTATTATGCAAAATAAGTTTTGCAGATTCCAATCTAATATACCTTCCAAGTCTTTACTTTTATAACCCGTTGATGTTTCCAAAAAGTAGCCAATTCAGTTGCAACCCACTGACTAGGGGTCATGTAAGACCACGTTAAGTGTACAGCATAATATTTCCATTAAAAACAAAAGAAAATCAATCACCAAGATAGGATTTTCTTTTTATATCAATACTAGCTATCGCCCGCGACTCTGCCTATATGTTCTTCCAGACTATATATACAGACTAAATTTCATCGTGTTCCGATAAACCGTTCTGGAGATACCTTCATATAAACATCCTTCTCTAAACATTCGCATTTATAATATTGGTAAGATAAAAGTATAATGACATCATCAAATCAGTAATTCCCCCGACCAATACTTCATACGGCTCTACTCGTATGATATGGAACGTAATATTTACTTAGTGGAGTTTCATAACCTCAATATAAACGATGTTAGTACGCATAAAATATTATAGCTCTAATCTCTGCTACTTTATTGATGTTAACTAAACATATAGTAAACTTATATTGCCAACTTGTGTTCGTTATTATATTATACTAGCTTTCGCCCGCGACTCCAGACGCTCCAATTAAAAAAAAAATACTAAATAAGTAGCCTATGTGTTCTTCCAGACTATACTCTACATCCATGTCAAATTTAATTTGGATCCATTCAGCCGTTTTCGAGATATTTTATAACAAACATCCTTCTAAACATTCTCATTTATTTTTTATACAAAATATTATCAGATTTTTTTTTTGTAAATTTTTTATTAGCTGATTTTTTTTGTAAATTTACTAATATTTCTTTTACCTTTCCCAACTAGGCTTGTGCTAGGATATTTATTTACGACAATAGTCGAATGGCGCGATTCCAATCCCCGACCTGGTGATCGAAAATCCGTTGCCATAACCATTAGGCTATTGACGCTTAAATTTTATTAGTAAGATTGAATAAAACATCACATTGAGGCAATTCGTTTTATTCTTTACATTATTAGAATAAAATCGAAGTTAATATTTTAACATCTATCATAATTATCTGAAAAGGTATACTCAGAGTATGCGTATATAAAATAATTTTATAGAACAAACGTGAGGTATGGAAGCTACTAATTTGCACCCCCACGCCCCCTGGTGGGTGCGGACATGTCGCTAACTTTGTACCGTCGTTCAACTTCCGAACACCTTTTAGTTTGAAACATTACATACTAACGCGTTTAAATATTTTTTTAATTACATTATATTATAGTTATTTACATAAAGTTATCTATGGATATTCTCACTTAAATTCTAGATTTAAAAAACCTCTTGTTCTTCATACATTTTTCTAGAGTATTTTAAATTTATATTCCATTGGGTTCAAAATAAACAGATTGCAGATGCGTCCTTTATTCAATGGAGGAGGGGACGCACAGAAAAAGGACATTTCCCCCTTTCTAAGCGTCCACTCCTGTGACACATTCACTTCTCCTTCCTATGCTTTCTTTATAAGTGGGGGAGAAAATTAGGCCACCGATAGTCTGACGTGACTGACTTCTACATTCAGAGTTATTATATGGTTACTTAAGTAGTATTTTAATTAAGATTTCTTATATTATATCTACACTAAGGGTCTGTTATTGACAAATATTTTATGTATTATACTTACAACTTTAATATCACCCTTTTCTCGAAACCCCAACGCGATATCGCCTTTGTCTTCCTCAACATAAAATACCCTCCATTTATAATGCTCACAATGAACCAGTTGTAAGAAACTTTTAAACGCTTCGAAGACTTTGTTTTTAACGACATATTGCGCTTTGTTTGGGCACAATAGACTTTAACGTCTCTGACTTTATGTTGCGCCGTAAACGCGAAATATGCAAGGAAATCTGTAAAATATATATGGTAATCAAGAAGTATAACATATACATTATATGATTTTAAAAGATTATTCTTTAAGCTATCAAAATATATAATAAATAGCAGTTTCTCACGACTTCGTCCGTGCGGAATTAAAAAAAAACAAACTTAATAAGTAGCGTATGTGTTCTTCCAGACTATGTTATAATTCTATGGCAAATTTTAGCGATACCCATGCAGGTGTTCTGGGGATACGTTCTAACAAACATCTATCTATCTAAACATTCGCATTTATATTAGTAAGATGTCAAAAACAATGGCTATCCATTGTACCCGGAAAACGTCTATCGAATACCCTAAGCACGTCAAAGACAAATCACTGGGTAAACTTCAAAGGGGAATAAGTTTTTCAATTTGTCATAGAAAATATATTCTCCATAAAACTTGTTATAGTAGCTTATATACGAGCTAAATTATAGCGCTTATTTTACCTTTTGATATGAGATATCTGATACCAAGTGGAAAGCAAATTTAATTCTTTGATTTTACTTACCTAAAATATTTATTATTGAAAATGTAACTTAAAAACTATATTATTGATAATCTTGATATCATTGAACTCATATAAATACTAGCTGTTGCCCGCGACTCCGTCCGCGCAGAACGTAAAAAAAAAACTTAATTAGTAGCCTATGTGTTCTTCCAGACTGTGTTCTACAACCGGGATCCGTTCAGCCGTTCTGAAGATACTTTCAACAAACATCCATCTATCTAAACATTCTTATTTATAATATAAGTAAGATTAAATTTTATTAAATAAATCCTAGACCCTAGAATATTCTATCTATAAATAGTAAATTAGTCATAATATTTGATAGTCTTCATAAAACCTAACATCGGTAGCTGACCTCAAGAGGCCATAAAATCTTGGCAAGTATTAAGCGTACATTCGAAGAGACGAAATCTCGGTTAATATTGATTTAAGATAATCCTTATACAGGAAGATAACTTAATCACGTTAATGTCAAAGCTTTCAAGTTCTTTACTTTAACGATAAAATTATTCGGATTTCGTAAACTTAAGTTACTGCCATTATGTACAAAATCATGTTATATCAGGAAGGGAAGTTGATTTGATGGTGGAGGAGACGCATAGTAAGGGCGAAATTATTTGCGTTGCCTGCCTTCAATCGGCGTCTCTTACACCGCCGATTAAAGGCAGGCAACGTTCCTACTTTGCCGCTTACTCTTTTACTATTTACATACCTCGCTAGCGCCAAAGTGGGTCTTGGTTTCTGACACAAAATATCCAGAGTCCATCGCCTATAGGTCTCCGCAGGTCCAGATCTATAGCGTCTCGCCAGCGGTATCTGGGCCGGCCGGCGACGGCGGCCAATCGGACCAACTTGCCACCTTATGATATCAAGGTGGCAAAAAAACAAACTTATAAAGATAATGAATGTTTTGGCAACTAAAAACAATTGAAAGATCATTCTTAGATCGCGTGTTCTTCACCACGACTATGAAATATACATTCACCAATTCGTTAATTCGTTCGTCTTGAGCTAAACTTAACTATGTCTGGTGATAATAGATAAACAGTTTTATAGTTTCTAAGTCAGTTTTAAACGTTAACTTTAACACTTCGATATGTCGCACCGCAAACTTGCCGAAGTTCTCCGGCGATATTTCATATCAGCTCGTGCGTTATTCATGCTCCCTCAATAAACCAAATTAATGAACGTTTACATTAATTAAAACTTAACCAAAGTATTCCATTGTCTACACGGCCATTGAGCTGGCTAATTGGCTGAATTTTGAATGAATTGATATATTACACATTGATTATTATCGGGACCTTGCCTAAAGGGACTCCTTTTATTAACATATTTTAGTTAATTATTCGGTTTTTTTTAAATTATATTTTATATCATAGATTTAAGAGTTTATGTATTCATAGAAATAAGGTTGTGAAATTATATTTCCTATGTTATTTTGGTTTCTAATATTAAATCAGGAAGTTACACATGTAAAGTTAAATGTTCGCACATGACTTATGAGTGAGTAAGATTTTTAGTTTGAATTTTTAATTTTTTAAAATTATTTCAAATAAAATTGCTTCGTATTCAATATTTACAGTTTCCTTAATTGAAATTGATACTCTTAGTATTGTACTAAGTACTTAAATAGTTTCCCTTAGTGTAGAATATCAGAAACGTACATTAAGAATCCTTAGTGACCAATTGTGAGTAAGACAGTAAGACAATCCCTTAAAGGCAAAAATTAAAACAAAAACTAGACCTATTAATATAGTATTATTCTTACAAAATATGGATTATATTTTATGATATACATAAATTTCATGAAACAAAAAACTCCTTGTAACCCCTTTTAATAAAATTTTATTGAAAAACAATAATTTTCAAGGCGACGATCGACGAGACGCGGCTCAAAAACAGCGGGCATTGTTTGTACCATGAGGGCGCTTTGTGTTTGGTCGCGACACTTCGCACAAATAAACGCTTAATGACAAAAGTTTCGTACAAAGCATGTGAAAGTTGAATCTCAAGCCAAAAATAAAGTTGAGTAACGTTTAAATGCACACAAATGTATCAATAAGCTAAAGTAAATGTAAGAATTGTGAACAATAATCAAAAATGTAAAATGGGATATAATTGTTGAATATTATTAATGCTTTAAATTTCGGAATTTTCAACAGCAATAAAACTTATTAATCTTACTAATATTATAAATGCGAATGTTTCGATTGATGGATGTTTGTTTTAAGGTATCTTCGGAACGGCTGAACGGGTTTTAATGAAATTTGGCATACGTCTAGAGCATAGTTTGAAAGAACATATATAGGCTACTTATTATGTTTTTTTAAATTCCGCCCAGACGGAATCGCGGGCAGCAACTAGTTATTACATACATTAGCGAACTAACCTAATGTCTGAAATTACTTTCATAGGCATAATTCTAAAATGCCGTAACAGGAAGCAATAGCGGTCATTTGGCGGGAAGCCAACTTATGTAGCTTAAAAATAAATCATGCAAGGCACCTGCATACTGCGTTCAGCAATTACTGAACTTAACGCGAACGACTGAACATTGCATAGGAATAACTTGTGCACTACATTAAGGACTTAGGCAAATTTTTCAGCTTTACTTTTTGTTAACATAAATAATAAAAATGTATTTTGTTTGACATTGATAATTTTTTTCTTAATATTCACAATTTTAAAATGCAGAATGATCGGAAAAACAATTTAAAAAACACTAACGCGGTTAATAAAATGGAAATTGAAATAATAAAAATATTTTAGATAAAACATGAAGAGTGTAAATAAGAGTGTCGGTGGCTCAGGGGTTAAAGCACTTGCAATCTGAAAACATCGTGATGCAACCTGCACATATCTGAGAAGAAATTCAAAGATATGTGTGAAGTCAACCAACCCGCACTTGGCCAGCGTGGTTGACTATGGCCTAAACACCTCTAACCTAGGATAGGCTCTGAGCCCCTCGGTGGGGACGTATAGTGAGCTGATGATGATGATGATGGTGACGTTTAAGGTTGAAAATTTTCAGTAATTAACATAAAGCGTAACATGTAAGTTTTATTGTACTTACTGTTAGAAAGAAAACCCGACACCGTGCCGGTGTATCGGCGCAACACTAGCCATATTAAAATGTCAACCCTCACTAATCAATCTGACACTTGACTTGATAAAGAAAGCGCGTCATTCGCGCCAGAGGATTCTAACTAATAATGCCTAAAACTACTTATATAGTACATAAGAAGGTAAACACTAACTTTATCAAATGTTCTAAAAACAGCTGTTCTTTTGTTCTTGAAAACTGTGGAAAGTTTAATGATTGTTTAATAAACATAAAAATGTAAACAACGTTAATATATTCAGAAGCGTGATTTAATTTGGGCAACGACGGTTTATTTAGGATTATTTTGTTAGTTCATTATAAATAATAAATTTAACATAAAATTTTGATAAACAACTCATAAAACTGTACCGTAGACGAACTTGATCTCAAGAGAATCGTAAAGCGATGTCAGGAATTACTTATATAATATTCATGAGTAAAAACAGTGAATGAATTTCTCCTAAATTAAAGAATACGCTTAAGATTGTCAGATCATGTTTATTAGTCGAAAATTAATATACGAAATGAAATAGCAAAATAGCTAACAAGCCAATTCCGCTATTCAATTTAAAAAGGCGCTATTATTTTACCTACATAGTTTCGCTTGTTTAATTTGGGTTATATTAAAACCGATAGATGGCGCTGTATTAAATTATGTCAAAAACCTTAATGATATTTTGTTACTGGTAAGGAAGTAATCATTACGAAAGTCTCTGTCAGTTACTGGAGTCATTTACAAACAAATGAGGATACCAATGTCAATTACTTGGACACGATCGGCTTTATATTGTGCGGTCAACAGCAAATTGAAGCAATTATCGATATTCACTTCACTAGGCTTGCTTTTAATTGGTTCCAATGACACATGTGCTTTTAAGCACAAGTGCATACCAGTAAGGCACCTGATTTGCAGTTACACAGTTGAGAGGATAGCAGAAAAGGGACATTTACTTTTCCAATTATCCTCTCCTTTTCCCTTCCTTATTGGAAAGGAACATTTTCATGTAGTCGGTACATCTGATACCGCAATGTTTACTTTGTCCGGTCATCGCTCTCCGCCCAGTTATTATTTGTAGTTACAATGTTTACGGAAACGTCCGGCACCATGTGCGAGAATGTACACTTTTTTATATTGGAATTCATTGCGTCGTCATAGTCATTGCGAATGAGATTTTAGTTGTAATTAATGAGAAATTAGTAGTCTAATTGTTGAGACAATAATCATTGTATTAATCATTTCGTCATAACTCTCATTATCTTTGACAAAAATGAGACAATGTTTGAAGGAATTTTGGTCAATAAATCAAAAGTATTTGGCTTATGTTCTTTGGCAACTTTACCGACTTTTAGTCGGAAATAAATTCGATAAGGTTGACAAAAAATATATTTGTTGTGAATATCAGATTTCTAAAATAAAGTTTATATATTATACATTATTATGTTACTAATTTTATGTATTTCTTATCTACCTATATTTGAGTAATTCTACATGGATGAATCCTCAGGAAATATCGCTGTGTAAAAAGCAATACAATTTGTTTCAATTTTAACACTAAAAAGAAGTTTTTACAAACATTTTTTCAAGTTCGTCATCTATGGTCGAATTTAATGGATTTAAGAGATTATATTTACACATGTAACTGGCTGAAAATATCATTTATTGGATTTATATTGGAATTTTTCAATGTTTAAATTGACGTTACAAAGGTAAACTTGCTTAGCTTGTTTTTTAAATATTTTTGTCATTACTTATTTAAAAAAAACTTGTAAGTAACTTAAAAATAAACTAGCTTACGTGTTACGCGTGACCCGAGTAGTCATTAAGCTTAAATAATTAGGCGACCACGTCTCAGATGACGCTCCAACTAAAATAAGACATCTGGATAAATTCTTTCATCTACCCTCACTTATGTTAACACGATCGTTAATTTGAGTAACTGTATATCTTTGAATAGTTGTCAGCGGACGGAGATGTTTATTTAAGTTTTATTATTAAGTCTCTATCTACAATTTTAGTAAAGAAATGATAATCATCAGACTTACCGTGAGTTTTTGAGACCAATGTCACCGACAGTGATGATAATTTTATACAAGGGTTTATGTCTCAGAAGTCAACGGTCAAATGAAGAGTAGGTTTCATTACGATAGTGAATTGTCACGTAAGTAAACTTGTAAAAAATGGTGGTAATAGAACTAAAATAGTAATAATAAAATTAAATGTAAGAAAACAAAAGTTAAATTTACTTTTAATAGTAAAAAAGGGATTATTTGTAATCCGAAACCGACAAGGACGAATCTGTACTCAGAAGTACTTAAACAATAGCCTTCAATCCTTTGTTCTAAAAAATTTACACAGCTTAAAAGTGTAAACTTAAAAATGTTAAAAAGGGAATCGTCGAGTGTCGTTCATATAAAAAACACTTTTTTATTGAAAACAGTTCTCGAATTAACGGCTGTGAAAACAAAGGGGGCGCTGTTGCGCTTTAATGAGATTTTATAATTATTACAGAGTTAAGTGCGTGCAGGCGTTTCGGCTTAAGAGTTTTACGAGGATTTGTTGGGCTCCAAACTTGAAGAAATGAGAGTTGCAAGAATGTCTACTTTGACTCTGATATATTTAACTAGGGGCTGATTCAACGAATTATCGTGAGCTGAAGTTAAACAGACGTATTTATACTTTTACTTACGTATAAATTAGATATTTAAATACCCATCTTCTTTCTTCTAGAAATTGGAATAAAGCGTACCAACGAATTGGATGAAATTTAAGTTGTAACATTATTATACAAAACTAACGTCGCGATCTTTAGCATTTTTCTAGTTATATCAAAACTGCCTTACACCATACAAAATTAAACATATTTTTTATTATTTAAATTTTAGAGGTAGTGCGACAAGTGGTTATTACGCATTTGTTTCAGACTAACTCCCTTTGGATTACTGCGCTGAAGAAGTAACATATCTTACTAATATTATAAACGCGAATGTTTAGATTGATGAATAGATAGATATTTGTTAGAAGGTATCTCAAGTATGCATGGATGCTTACTGGAAGAACACATAGGCTACTTAAGTTTTTTTTTTTTTAATTCTGGGCGAACGGAGTCGAGAGCGACAGCAGGTTTTAGCAGCAATTTTGTGTATGTTGTGGTTGCTTAAAATATTTTATAGCACTTTCTGCAGTTATTCAGTAGCCAGGCTTGAGCTGAGTGCTTCAGATCCGTAACATTTTATGTGCACTTCTACTTTATAGATACGTTATTAAACTCTTAAGTGGCCATGTTACATACGTTGGTACTTTGTAACTTGAAGTTGAAACATCTAAACTTGGCAAAACTTAATATAAGTAAACAATTTTAGTTGCTATTTTTGGAACACACACAGCCACAGCCTAAACACTAGAATACCTGAAATCACTCTCAGATTTTTTGATCAGAGAAAACATTCTTTTGCAGTATGTTTGAACACCCTAATATTTATGTACTAAATTATTTTTTTGGTAAGCAAGGTTATTAAAGAATATACAGGCTGTTCAAAATTATAAATGTTATTCTATTTTGTTAGTTAGGGATGTAATTTTCTGCAGAAATTTGTGTAATTAAATATATTTTAGTACAGCAAGTAATTGTGATTCACTTTGGCGCGTTGCCAACAGGTCGAAGCTTTAAATAAATCATGCTAAGTTCAGCACCTGCACGCAGAGAGCAGCCTTTATGTTGCAGTTAAGCGTATACAGCATGTTACAAAATGAGAATTTAATTAATTTACTTTTTTTTGGTGATAAAGTATAATTTTGTTTAGTTTTGTTTTGAAACAAAATCCATTCGGTTTTTACTAGTTTTCATTTTTAAATTGAAAATTTGACGCAATCGAAAGATTCGAGTTGTGTCCACGTTCTTGGTTTTACAAACATATTTTCCTTTAATATGAGTTTTTATTAGCAAAATATTTATGAAAAATATATATTTTCTACGTTTTTTAACGACAATGAAACATGTTTTTACAGATGTTTGGGTGTAAATACATGATTTTTCGAAGTATTTATAAACCGAGAGCTAGTAAATAAAATATATTTTTCTTTATGTGTCTCTTTCAGTGAAATGATACATGTACATATCTTATCTTTGCTTCCTTTCGCTTTGTTGACGTGTTCGCAAACAACACGAACAAAATTCCATGAAGTATTGTGAAGCGTTGATACGCCTTCTAATTATTTAGGGTTTTACGATTTACAAGAAAAAAATAAAGATCAAAGTAGATGTATTTCAAGAAGAGTATTAAATATTCCATAAGAAATGTGTAATATAAAAAAAATTGAGTCAATTTTTATTTTTGCAGAAAAAATTGTTTTAAGGAAAATTTATAACATATTGTTTTATTCTTTAGGTAAAGTTAAGATGAAGAAAACAATATATTTTACTGAAATATAGCTTTAATCAGTTTTTAATAATATGTTTGTATGTACATAGCACTTAAAGACTACATAAAAAACTGGATGTCTACAGTAAAATTGTAAAATACCATACATTTGGGAGCGTCCATAAATTACGTGAGGTGTTAAAGGGGAGGGGGTCGAGTTAAATCTCATCTCATCTTACGTTGAAGAGAGGGGGTTCTCGGCAAATATCACGCAATTTTTTTTCTGATTAAACAAAAAAAAAAAGAGCACGAAGCAATTTTTCTTTTTACAATAACAATCCAACGAGTTTATGTAAGAAACTCACATTTTGAAAAATCTAACGTGAGATTGGGGGTTAGGGGAGAGGGTTAAATAAAATCTCACGACATCACACCAGGGGGTGAGGGAGGGGCAGAAAATAAAAAAAAAACAACTCACAAAATTTATGGACGCCCTATTTTCGATAATGTAGACGTGAAATAAAAATGAACCAATAATAAAGTTCAATTTATCGTTATTTGTAAAAACATAAACAAGTTAGTTAAAAAAAAGTGATAAAAGTTTCTCATTAAAATGAATCATACTGTATATCTAAATATTGATATAGTTAAAATGATCACTTCATTGATTTTCTTAATACGTATTGTAATTTGTGCAAGCAATTACAGGGTGATATTGTAAATTAATGATAAAAAAGAAAAAATATTAAAAAAAAATTAGCACCAGCACAAGTCTTATAAAAAATCCTTGTATTCGACTTGTGCTAATAAATATTACTAGATTTTTTTCTTTATAATTTCATTTATCTCTATTTTGCTAAATAATGATATCGTTTCATAAATTGTTAGCTTTTAAAAATCAATAATTGATAAAATACACAAACTAAATAAGATTTAAAGAAAAATTTACAATTCCTATATTATATCGTCAAATATGTGACTTAGAGTGGGTTTCTGAGACCAAAATCTTTGTATGAAATATAAAGTCACTCCAGTCGTTAGAATCATTATGTTTTAAACAGAGATTTTAGTTTTCATAAACCCACGGTTTTTACAGAATTTTAAAACAATAGTTGTCATTTTAGGAACTATATTTACTATTGGAATTACACACAAAATCCAGTTATCAAGTTTCCAATACATATAGAAACAAAACTAAATAAACATTTAATTTGTTTATCCAATAAAATACGTCGATCATATTATAATGTTGAACGCACTGACGAAAACATTCACATAAAGATGTCCTTTCTCACAGAAAAGTGAGATCGCAACATGTTTTGTGTTAATATTTAGCCAGTGCGAACTCATAAGTAAACATACATCTGAATATTATTTCGTAAAATAAACCGTTGGGCGTAAATAACTAAAATAATATTAACTTAGAAGAAATGAAGTTAAACATTCTAGTATGGGATGAATGGAAACCACACGTATTGCAAATTTTATAATTGCCAAATATTAAAATTATTGATTTAAAATTAGAAATATCATTTTTAAATTTCATACTTTCAAACTGGTACATGAGATCATTTTTGTTTGCAACAAGTGTGATTTTATTTGAAGAATAAATGAGGAACGCTTTTAGTGAACTATTGACGTCATCAATAGTGCCAAAGCGATTAACATTTTCAGTCTTCCAAATAACTATCTAGCGTTTAAACAAACTAGTATCACTATAAATATAATGCCAAAACTTTTAATATGCTGATATCGGGAATGTCATGAATCAATTTCATATCAGTCTTGGAAATGAAGTTATTGATGTAACTGGCAAGTTATAAACTACCCTCACTCTGCCTTAAATCAGTACCACAAAAGAATAAATACTTAAACGTAACACAAGATTTACAATGTCAAACTGTTCTGGCATGTAACACTACGTTAACTTACATTAAAACTTCCAAATGGTCCGTAATATTTTACGCAATAGTAAAAAATCTAGCACAAGATTTATGTACACGAGCACCGCAAAACAAATTATCCGATTGCACTTTTCTCAGTTCATTGATATCACTGCACTGACGTAATTACTAAAAGCTCATTGGCACTTGGTAGTCCGTATTCCTCTTTAGGCACATCACTAAACCTCCGTGCCATCTTCTCCTTCATCTTCAAACAAAGGTTCGTTGGAATTTACTTCGGCTGTAGGCTTTTTCTTAGGTTTAGGAGGTGGTCTCGGTGGAATTTTTCCACTTCTACCCAAAGTCCCAGATTGATTCAATGATACGTTACTCTCATTCTTTCTCGTATCGTCTTTAGACGGTGAGCTAGGGTCTTCTTTGCTGTCCGTTCGAATGTTCTTCCGCAATGAACCAGTTTCAGGTTTTCCTTTACGGCTTAATGTGTTACTTTCGGAATTATGCGATGGACTTTCAAAATTTCTATTGTCTGAATTAGAAAACAAGGCCTTTCTCGGTTCAGGTTGTGGGGTAGAAGTACTCTTTGCTGTCCAACTCATTCTTTGATTGACAGGTTCCTGAGGCCCTGGTGTAGATAATTGAGTAGACAATTGCGAGCTGATACTATTTCTGTTGGGAATGAAAGCAGGCGGCACGGGCGAAGGTGCAGGCTCCTGTTCTTCAATGGGTGCGTAATACAATTGATGTGGGCTCGGGAAAGCTGTC
Source organism: Papilio xuthus (assembly GCF_000836235.2). Classification (NCBI taxonomy): domain Eukaryota; kingdom Metazoa; phylum Arthropoda; class Insecta; order Lepidoptera; family Papilionidae; genus Papilio; species Papilio xuthus. The sequence continues at coordinate 554,464 of NW_013531700.1, forward strand.
GGTGTTGCTGGCAAAGGCCTGTTCCTCATAGGAGAAAACTGTTGTTCCAATCCAGCCTTGTTTAAAGAGAGTACTGAACTCCCGTCTGCTGTTGTTCTTAATCCAAGATTATCGTATAAAGGTTCTTGGGCCTCGGTGCTCGGGAGGATTTGCGTGCTGGCTGTGCTCGACCAGCTTGGTACTCTTGGTCTTCTCGGTATAGTGACGTATCCTTGACGGGGTGGAATATTTGGAGGCGTAATGGGTGCTGTGAATGGCGACTGAGAACGGGAGTAAGGTAACGTTCTAAACAGATTTTGGTTAGTTGCCACGCCATATATTGGCGAATGTATGGGACTAACAGGATTGATTTGCAACCTGCTTGTGTCAGGCACAGTGGAAGCGTTGCTAGCCGCCGGGGATATCTGTGCCGCTCTTGCTGGGAAAGAGAGCAGGTCAGGTGGATATGCTCGACCATCAGTACGACCGTATTCCACATTGAGAGCATCTTGAGATCGCTTTGTTTGTTGTTCGAAATCTAGCGACCGTTTTTCATCGTCGTTGTGAGCTGCAAAGAATAAAACATGTATTAGTTTGTATGTTGAAAAAGTCTTCTTAAATTTTCTTGCAAAATGAAATATTTATGTTTGATAATTACTCAAATTCCAAGTTACTGTTTTTTACTTATGACAACTTTAAAACATTAACTGAACATAAATAAAAAAAATCTTACCGAAAACAGAATCATTATCCAAAAGCGTTTTATTAAGTTCTGACATCTCTGTGGCGCCATTTGTAATGGTGGGCGGCATATCATACCTTCTTGGTGGTTTTGTCACTGGGTTAACTGCTGTAATCAAACTTTTCTCCATTTCTGGGATAACTGAACCTTCTATTAATGCTTCCCCATTAGATGCATCTCCTTTCTTCTTTTCTGAACTTCTTCTACGACAGCAGCAATAGCAGATAATCACTAAGAGTATCAATAGAATAGCTGCTGCACATGAAACTCCAACTAATACTGGTAACATATTGTTATCCATACCAGGTGGGACTATGATTCCTGGCGTTGTAGGTGCAATATTTAAAATTAGGCTTTGTTCCTCTACACCACCAGGGTTCTTGGCTACACATAAATATTCACCATTATCAGTAGTACCAACGTCGATAATTGTTAAGTTGACCCACTTACTGTTCTCTGAATTACTCTGCGTAATAAGGTACTTTACTTCACCTTGATATCTGTAAGTTCCGTCGATAATTTGGGCATTCAATACCCAATTTACCTCGGGCAATGGATTGCCATCAACCTGACAGGAAAGTGTAACATTTGTATCTGAAGAGCGTAAAGTAGTTTTCGTTGTGGGATAGACAATGCTTGGCCGGCAAGCAAAGTCACTGGAATCCAGTTCTTTCCACAGTTTGCCGTGAACTTTAGGCGGTTCACTACATGCTATAGGCGAGGTGTATAAATTTTTACTGATGACCCAATTCCGGAACGGTTGTAGATAGCAATCGCATCGCCATGGGTTATCGTGGATGTCCAAATTCGATAAAGGTAATGAATTTATAGTATCCAATTTCATGTGCTCCAACTTGTTACCGTCGAGTCGCAGGATATTTAATTTGGGTAAGTTCATGAAAGTTTTCAATCCCAGTTGAACAATTCGATTATTACTTAAATCGACTTTCTGTAAGAAGGGAAGATTATTGAATAATCCGTCTTCTAACTTCTCTATTTGATTGTCGTTGAGTAATATCCATCTTATTTTCGCTGTCTCTCTGAAAGTTTCCGGGTGTAATGTTTTTAAATCGTTTTTAGATAAATCTAATTCGATCATAATAGCGAGACCGCTGAGTCCATTTTTGTGTATCGTTATAAGTTTACATTCTCTTAATATTAGTTTCTTTAGATTTATCAGTCGGACGTCTTCGAATGCGTGTCTCGTTATTTCGTATAATTCGTTGCCTGTTAGGTCGAGAATTTGTATTTCTGCGCTGAGAGTCTTGGGTATGTCGTGAAAGTTGGCCTCTGAACAGTCAGCCTGTTTGTTGCCGCTGGCCCACACACATTTGCACTCCTGTGGACAGTTCGCAGTGAAGTCAGCTGCCGCGGACAACAGGAAACACAATATCAATATTGATATCTTTTTCGCTTCCATTTTTGCAGCCAGTATCTGTAACAAATGAAAGTAATTTAATAAACTGTTAGATAATAATGCAATTCTTATTTTAAATTTTCAAACGATTCTTAAATAGTAAACATAGTATTTGATGCAATGTTCTTTACATTTTTTTTAATATAATAGGTGGAATGAAAGCAGCGTATTTTATTAAATAGTATTTAGATGTTAACACGTGTCTTACAGAACCATAAAAATCAACCGCAGTATTTTCTTAGAGAGTTGTTAACCTGGTTATAAATGTAAATTATAAACAGTCGAGGGAGGCAACCGCGTCTGTAACATCTTGATAGTTTTATGAAGTGTTGCTTTGTTAATTTATTGCCTATAGCGCTTTAAGTGCTTTATTTGAGTTTCATAATCTTTTCGGTTTACTACAAGTTAGTTGTAGTAATACTGAATTATTTACATCTTACTGACACACTTAGTGTCGCTAAGTACGACTCTCGGTATATATATTTTATACTAAGTCTACAGATGACTAAAATATTTAAATAACTTATATAAATGCGAATGTTTCGATAGATTAATGGATGTTTGTTAGAAATTTGGAAATAACCTGGAAGAACACATAGGCTACTAATTAAGTTTTTTTAATTCCACGCAGACGGAATCACGGGCGTCATCTAATGAACATTATAATAAAGTCGAAGTCAGCGGACCTATATAAAGATAAATTAGTACCATTACGGCACAAATTTTAGTAAAAGTTCTTTTAAAATATAACAATGTCCAATGCGAATAAAAACTGAGTTGTATGACTCAGTGATCAGTACTTATAAAAGGTTAGAACTTTTATTGACACAATGAGTTGGAAGGAAAGAAATTAGTTGGACATAACGTGGACAGGCCGCTGAAAAAAATATAAGCTTATCCTTCATAATGAAAGCCAACAGTACGTGTTTTTCATTAACCTAACAAGATCCCGAACGTGCTATACATATCAATGTATAGTAATTTAAGTATAGAATTTTTGTTGAGAAATAAAACGGATTCAGGTGTTAGAGTAAACCTATTAGGTTTCTGAATCTCGATTAATACAAGTACAAAGTTTAGAAATCTTAAGATAGCATCTGGTTTGTCTCTTGATAGTTTGCTGCCAACTTTATATGTAAAATAGGTAATCGTCTTGGCAAAGTAATTTCCATTATCCATGTCATTCGTGGAAAAGACAAATGTGTACAACACGTATAAAGTCGCGTGGTTATTTCTGACTTTTTACTAGTGTTAAAACTATTCTAATGTTTCTTTGTCTCTGTCATCAGTAATATTGTTTTATCTTCTGCTCTCTACTTCGGAACAGCTTACACAACCCATCCATACTTTTTCTTCGTCGTATTTATAAGAATTATGATAATTGTCAGGTCCATACATTTCTAACATATATCAGATTAGTTGCGGCCGAGTTAAATGAATCAATTCTCAGTGATTGCTGCACGTTCTAATATAAATTGCTTTATTACAAAACTTATTTATTCGTAGCTTTATTGAGTTTAAGATTGAGTCGGAAATATATTACTTAAATCAGGACATAAATCTCGTGACCTTGAAAAATTCGATTTCCTGGTAATACTTTGCTTTAAGTCACGGGAGGTTTTATTGTGAATTACTTTCTTAAGGAAACAGATTTACTTGCATGTGCTTGATTTCGAAACATACTGCGCTGTTAAAATATTTGTATTTAAAATTAACATCTCTTTTGTTTCCAAACGAAAGAAAGGGATGTCAATAGGTTTGTACATTTCGCTATCGTAACTTCCGTGAGTTTTAAGCATCTTTTATTAATTAAGCATTTAAGAGATTTTAAGTGTTAAACCTACAAATACCACATAGATATCGTGTGTTAAACTCAGTTGAAGACCACAAATTAGGGCAAATATTAACAGATGTTAATGATGTTAAAGGGCCTGAGGATAATTGACATAATATGACGTTCAACTAATTGTTGCGTCAAAGGGATTATCCTATCAGGAAACGAACGTCGTTTCTTGACCCTATTTATAAGACCGATATTTTATAAACAAAACAGATATATTCAACAACAATAATACAACTCACGCCCGTATCCCAAAGAGGTAGACAGACATCTAGACATCTATTAACTAGGGAAAAACTCTCTCGTTTCTTCCGCATTTATAAATTCCCTGAGTGAAGACTTCTCTTACTTAACCTATAATAAGATTTCCCGCTTTATGATGGGGTCTCGATGAATATTTTTTTATATTATTTAACATTAAAAAAGTGTGCCAACAATAATCGTACTGTCCTTGTCCGTCTGACCGCATCTGAAGGCTTTGTTTACGAAGGCTTTCAAGGTCCGCAGGCTTAATGGGCATGTTTATCTTTTTCTTTAATATTATAAGCAAACAAGTTTCTCTGTTTCTATAACATTTTTTGCAAAATATTATTATATATTATTTTTTTTTAATCTATCTACTTTATTTTTAAAAGAGTTTTGATTGAGTTTTGTTTTTTGCGAGATTGATGCGGTGTTTGAGAGAAATGTTATAGATTAAACAAAAATATAGTCCCCGTTTTTTAAAAAAAATATATGAATATCCTTTTGACATAGACTTGAGTATTGAGTATTAAATAAAAAATGTTATGTCATAATTATATTCTCCGTCTGAAAATCTGTAATTTCTACCTATATTTATGGGTTATTATTGTCGGTTCTATTGTTGTAAAATTGTGTAGTTTCATATCGCTATTGAAAAAAAGAGAAATTAATAATTTTACAACATTCAATGAAAATAATTTATAAAACGGAAATATAGTTTTTTCCCGTACGTACTATACATTGTTATTATTCCCAAACCGACATTGATTCTGACCTTTTGTGTGATTATATCGTAAATGGAAAGGTGAAGGGAACGCGACGAGGGATTTGTTTGGTCAAAATTATTACTATACGGTTATTTTCATATAGAAATACGCAACTTAAACGTATCAACAACATATTTTGTCGCACAGAGATTCGTTAAGTCACTAAGGTTCTTCCTTATAATAGATTTAGTAAGAAACATTTCCACTAAGCTATTGTTAAGGTAAATTAAACAATCGAGTGAGACAGTTATATAGTTTTGATATCTATCTCTTTCTAATTGTACTGTAAAGATTTTGTGTGATTATTGCTGTCTCTGTCTAACTCTATAGTAATAATAGAGACAAAAGGTTTAGTTTAAGTTGTAAAAATGTTAGGTAAATGCTGGCGCTTTGCAAGTGAACGTGTGAAATCCATCAAGATTTTCTCGAATAAAAATAGATAGTATAACGTGGCTGTGAATACTAAAAAGCTAGGAACGAAGAGGACGTGGACGAAAACGAATTAGTTTAGTTTTTTTTGATAGCGAAAAGTTAGTGATTTACTTGTGAATTACTATGCCAAAGACATGTTACTTTGTTAGTCAGAATAAAAGAGGACTTATGTGAAGACTGTCTGCTGATTAAAAAAAAATAGTTGCCTATGTGTTCTTTCAGGCTATGTTCTACATCTATGCCAATTTGAGATACATACAGTCGTTCTGGAGATACCTTCTAACAAACATCCATACAAAACATCGCATTTATAATATTAGAAAGAGTTCGTCAGTGTGTACTCGTTTTTAGAGAAGCTATATTGATTCATATAAGTAAACTTAACATACTGCGTATAAATATGCTACTATGACGTCACCAACTATAGGTATCACTTTAGCATACACAGGCTACCAATTTTTTACTATCTCATAACATGTTAGTGTTGTTTTTATTACGTTTTTTGTATGAGTCAAACTGCATTACCGCTAATCTTACATCAAAGTAAACACATATAAAGTGGTAAGCACATCTATGAGTAACGACTGGAAGCGCTAAGTGCTCCCCCTAGTGGAGGGAGTGATAATTAATGATTCACCCGTACAAGTAACGCAGAGATTTAGTGGTACGTTAAAATTGTGTAAGATTTGAACTTGTTAGTGGCTGGATGCTAATATTATGGATACGATGTTTGGTGATTTGATATACTAATATGATAATGATTAAATTATACAAATATGAAATATAATATACATACTTTTAAAAGCACTTTTTACTCGTAATATGATTTTGTAAAACGCCTACTTAAAGAGCTCAAATCTAGGGCTGGGTAAAGACGGCGCGGGATTAAGGAAAGCGAAGACTTTATTGAAGGTCAAGGCTTGCTTGGTTCGCTGCGTCACACTGGTTAGTTATTTTACTTTAAGATTCAATTAACAATTGGTTAAAAATCATATGAGGTTTATCTTACTCTATTATAAAAGATATGAACACAACACGTTGAATGTGAAATTACGACAAATAGAAAGCATTGCACGGAAAGTTTGTCTGTTATAAAACAGAGCAAGTTATTATCAAACTTGCACAAACAATTCTACTTAGCGTAATAACGCTTAAACCTCTTTTGCACTAAGGAAGTAGCCGCGCGAATACTCTTACTATAAGCAGTAGTAGTACTATTATGGCGGACGCGTCTGGGATTGTCTTATTACTGATAGCAATAGCGCGGTTAGTCTGTTAGTGAAATAAGGGTTTAAGGTGGGGCGTTCATTCACAAATTAGTGTACGTTGCGTTCATTAAGAACTTCCGATCTACTGACCTACTAAGAGAGCAAACAGTTTTGTTGTAGTAACTGGGCCGATTGGCAGCAATTAGTGTTTGAAATATTATACCGATTACAATTATTAACAATCAAACTCGACTTCTAAAGATGAGAAATACACTTATGTTTAGTGATGTTCGTAGTATCTTATCAATTATCGATATTTAACCTAAATTTACTTTGACATTTAAAACGCAAAGAAATCCTTTCAGGAATTAAATTCATATATGCAACGAAAAGAGTTAGGTACTTGTCTTTTGAGATCTCTTAAAATGTAACAATTTTCGTCGAATGATTCAAAACGTGTCCCTTATCTTATAAAAACTTAAAATCTCGCTAACTTTTTTGGTATGAGATGTCAAACAAGAGTTAATCATCACCAAAATAGCAAAGTAACTACTGCTTATAGACATTAGCATTCAAACATTTGTTAATAAAGATATTTTGGTAGTGGCAGTAAAAGTCATAGATGGTCTCTCTTAACGTTAAAACTTATACTATGAATATTTTATATTCTGTATAATTTTAATGAAAACTTAATGCCAAAACGTCGCAGATTTTGCTAATAAGTATATTCATTATACGAAATTAGCTCTTAGAACATTGTAATAAAGTTGGTTATTGTCTAGTTTGTGTTACGACTATTTTAACGACATAGAGGGACTTCCGGTCGCGCGTGTTAATTACCATTGCCCTTAATTATTTCATTGTTTTATTTGGGTTATATAAGTTTGTTTTATTAATTAGTGGCCAGTCATAATAGAGGTCAGAGCATATATTTTACATATGTATACTTTTTTGTTTAAATAACACTGGACATTATGAATAAAAACATCGACGCTTAAATATTCGATGAGATAAACAGTGCATTAATTTCTTTTGCACGAATGGGTAATGATTTGGAAGTAATTCTCATTTCACTTCTCCTTACCACTATTTCCGTACAACGAAAGGACGGGAACCTCCTTCAGGTAAATTTGGCTAAAATGGAATAAAAAAAACACAAAAATCTAACTTAAAAAAAATAAACAAATAACTTGAAAGTAAATAAACTAACCAAATACATTGCAAAATAAATCGAAGATATCCAAATCACGATAATTCCGATCAAAAGAATTCGAACCTAGAAAAAAATAAACGCCTCAGTTATTCATCCCTCTCTCACAAAAGTGTTCCCTTTGTCATTCAAATCCCGTATCGGATCCACGAAAAATTTGCTCGGCTTAATATTTTAGCGAGTAACTTGAAAACGACCCATTGGATTCCAATAGAACGCTTTTTTAACTCATATGAATTACGATTAGAAATACGAGTTAGTATTATAGGAGATAATAAGTTTTCTAAAATAAATAAATATATATGCGAAAGTTAAAATGGATGTATGGATGAGAGGTTTCCACAGAACTGCTTAACGAATCTTGGTGTAAATTGTCAAAGATGTAGAACACCGTGTATAAGAACACACAGGCTACTAATTAAGTTTATTCTTTACCCCGCGCGGACAGAGTCGCGGGCGTCAGCTAGTAGTAAATGAGCCATTGACTGTATGCAAGATTCATAAATCTATGTTATTTCAGAAATTGGGTAAATTGATAGCGTTAAATAAAACATGAGCCTGTCGTCGCAACGTCCGCGAACTTCCACGTGCCGTAAATTCGCAAATTGCCTTTATCCTGTGTCAGGAAATGACCGCAACGCGCGTCCGTTGACCGTCACTAATTGGTAATTATTTTTAAAGATTAACACGTGTGACAACCCTATTTTCTATTACTAATTGATAATTATTTTTAAAACGGCTCAAACATCTTGGTTGGCAACCCTATATTGCTAGTTACATTTTCAAATACTCGATAAATTTTAAAACACATTGATGCGACAACCCTAGTTTTTATCATAAAAATTAGTTCAGTATTTGTTTTAATTTGGCAGCCCTGTTTAGTACATTACATTAAACAATTTACTTTAAATTGAAATCACGTTCGTAAAAATTATTAGATTTTATATATTTTAAACGATTGTCTCAGTATCTAAAATGTAAGCCCTCAATTTATTTTCTACCAACTTAATAAAAAAATAAAGTTTGTTGTGTTTGTACCGCACGCACATAAATTCTACTCCGACTCGACTGCATAAATAAAAATAACATAAGCGTCAATGAAAATAAATTAAATGCGCTTACATTCCGAGACGTTGCCATTTTGAATGATTTTAGACTTTATAACAAAGACGTTAGAATTCAAAGCCACAACATTAATCAAAATACTGCTCTGTAAAATATATGAATGAAATGACGTCATCCTGTCGTTCATGCGCTATTTTTTTATTTTAATTTTCAAGGTTTTTTGTGATGAATTTATTTTTTGACTACATTTATTTATACTTTAGCTTGTAAATGCCAAATCAATGACTACTATAATAATGAGGGAAGATTTTTTATTTTTGTATGTAACGAATTCACTCAAAAACTACTGGTCCGATTTCAAAAATTCTTATGCCATTAGAAAGCTATATTATTACTGAGTAATCAAGGCTAAATTAATTACTAGAATTATAATTCCGCGCGGTCGAAGTCGTGGACAAAAGTATGTAAAATATAAATTAATAAATTTAATATTCAGGAAGCGTTAACGTTATTTATTTATGTTTTTTTATAACAGAAGGGGCAAACGAGCAGCGGATACACCGAGGTGTTCAACGACGCCCATGGACATCAGCAATACCAGAGGAACCGCAGTTGCGTTGCCGGCCTTTTAGGTGGTGATAAGCTCGCTTCTTAAAGGACCTTAAGTAGTAGCGGTGAACTACTCGGACTAAATTTACTTTTTTTTTATTTATGTCATTTATTTCGTTCAAACCAGTGTACAAAGTTTCTTTTAAAACATTATCGTGAAGCTTGAATCTTAACAACACATATGTAATCAAACGTAGATTACTTTAACAAAACCATCTGCTTTGGCTCCGCACGTTCGTTGTCTATATTTCAATAGTGTTCGTGTATTGTATCAATCATCCGTCAAACCATTGCCTCATCTGCTCTGTGATTTGTTCAATTTATTTTTATAGCTCGGTTCAACGCCTCTGTTAGTTCGTTACTCTGTATCGATGAGTACAATTCTAGTAAATATCTTTGTGTTTGTTTCTATAGATTTAATGTCCGATGGTAAACTTCATGAAGTATAGGCAATATCTTCAATGTATGAACGTTTTTAAAATAATTATTAAAAACAGCGCGTCCCTGTATAAATGAAAATATGAAAAAAATTCATTTAAAAAAGGCTTGAAAGCGATGTTAATACATTTTGTATACGACCCTGGTCATGGGAATCTCGGAAATGTCAATTAAACGTCCGACCAAAGGCCTTAATTACGTGGCCACATCAATCAGCTGTGGTGGGGGGATGGCCGGGACTTTCCGGGAACATTTGCTCGGTTGTCTTTAATAGTTTTGTTTGACCATTGTTAAGCAACTTGTATGTCTTGTGAATATTTTTTATGGTTAGTTTCCAGTGCTGAAACACGTGTAAGAGAACATATTGCCGTTGTTATTATTTTCTTTAAAAAAGACAGAGATAACAAATGTTTTTGTTTAATTGAAAACACTTCAGGATATCGTTGTTTCACATTATTTAACGTAACAGTAAGGGAACATACCCATACTACGTGACATATTTTTTTGTTTTTTCTAAGTTTTTTTAAGACTTACTAGGCATACTTAAATTACTAGTGAATAATGTATTATGAAAAAGAACAACTAACGACTACGTCACAAAAACCTGAGCCACCCCCCCCTCCTCTCTCCGCTCGCTCCTGTGACTGACACTCCGCTAACCCCCCCCCCCCCTAAACGGGTCACGTAGTATGGGTTGGTTCCCTAACCACATAACTCTGAGTGATTTTATTGTTTAAACGGCCTTGAAATTATAACATGTCATTAGGTATGTTCTAAATATGTATGTGTTTGATGAATGGAATTGCGGTTTTAAACAAACAATAATACAATAGGCTGATAGTTTTATGATTCACAATTTGTAACACATTCAGATTGCTTAATGCAGAAACTGGAGTATGTTAAACGGTTTATTAATTGGATGGGTTATTGCAATAAGGTCAAATTATACGCAACTACAGACATAGATTATGCATTTCAGTATAGTATTCACAATTCTGTACCTCTCAGAGGCGTCTTTACTTAACAAAATATTTTGGAAAATAATATAAAGATATACCAAAACTTTTTTTTTTTTATATCATAAGGTCAAACGAGCGGACGGCCACCTGAAATCGCTGAAATAGCGAAGTGACTGTTGCCCATAGATATACGCAATTGCATATGCGTTGCCTACCTTTAATAGACAGAAGAATTGCACAGAAAGATTTTTTTTTCCCTTTCCATGCTTCCTCTCACTTGGGATGTCCACTTCCACTTCCACTTCCCATCCTTTCCTTATAAGAAAATGTGTGGGAAGGAAAATAGAATTAAATTAGGCCTCCGGGACGCTTACTTTTTCAGGTAACTTACAGCATCTTTGTAATAATATTAGATGGCAATAAATATAACGCATTAGTTTAATAGAGTACCGGGCATACGGGACATGAGTCGTAAATATTTATGAGCGTTGATATAACATTTATAATGTGGTTATGAAAACGGCAGTATGCTATGTTGTGTATATCCCTAGTGGCGTATTTAATTCCTTTATTGATCATGGTTGCTACGCAAAGAGTTGCTGGTAAAGGAGTTAAGAATTAAATTTGTAATCGTCATGTCCTGGGTTTAATCCCCGTCATGTACCAGTTTTTGTACCATAAACAATTTGGATTATTGTATAACATTCAAAACTTATGATCTAGGCAAATGAGCCTAGATTATTACATAAGTAGGAAACAGCTTTCTAAAGTCCAGTCTGACGTTATGCGTTCATTACCCGCTTTGCGAGGCGTGAAGCACCGAGAGCTAGCATGTTCAATTATCTACACTTTACAATTCGCTTTCTATATCTATTCATGAATTATAATAAAATAACTTTCACCAGGTTCGTCTGGAACAAATTAGAAATGAGAAACACTAGCTTAAGTACCTAATATGCATTAACCAAATTATGGTTATGGAAAACTGAACGTATGTATCATAGTTTTCAAATATCTTGGCGGCTCTAAACTTTTGCGAGTCACTGCGCATAACACAATTTTAAGTGTAGAGGGCGTAGCGAGATGCGGGGGGAGGGCACTGCGCAGCACGCCTATGATATTTGAACGCTAGGATATTTGAAAAGCTGTACACAGGCTTAAAAAAAAGATGAAAAAAAAACTTGACAATTCAATCAACATAAAAAAGTCAGTTTGCGTAACAATAAAACAAATTTGTATTTATTTGGAGCAAATATTGAGTTTCGTTTAGTCGATTTGATTTGTATCTCGTATATCGGATTACAATTTATAAGTAATACAAACACCTACGGAGTTGATTCGGCAAACATTGTCTCAGATTTCAATCGCTTTTTGTTTGACTAATGAATAATTTGACACAATTGTATCATCATCATCATCGGCTCGGAGCCTACCCTAAGTTAAGGGTGATTAGGCTATAGTTAACCACGCTGGCCAAGAGTGGGTTGATTGACTTCACACATATCTTTGAATTTCTACTCAGATATGTGCAGGTTGCATCACGATGTTTTCCTTCACCGTGAAAACGTATGATAAATGTACATATGTAAATCGGAAATCGAAATACACATTGGTACATGGCGGGATTCGAACCCAGGACCTGCAGATTGCAAGTCAAGCGTTAGACCACTGAGCCACCGACGCTCCAATTGTATCAAATAAAGAATAATCGGCTGTACATGTATAACTTGTGCCTGCCCACTATTGGACTGACTTTCCCAATGCCTACTTAATTCGGTCCTACGCCGTAAGCACTAAGTCATCGGTTCAATTACCTTGACCCTCATTAGAGAAAAATGTACGTTGATGATGAATAAAAGGAATAACAATATGTTTTATATACATGTTTCTGCAGTGGAAACACAGCGTAAGAATTAATAAAGTGAAACTAGGACATCACTGAAGTTGCGGAAGATATACAGCTGACTCATAGTTTAATAAAATAATTCCACTGATGCAAGTGACTATAAAAACAACGTATATTTTACGACGTTAATTCAATCAGTTCAGTTCTACTAAAATGTAGGTATATTGACAAAGTAATCTTATACAAAGTACAGTCGCAAACACTAATCAAATTAATTTTATAATTCAATACTAAATGGTTATATGAAGTTTGTTACGGACTCAATTCCTTTGTGTTTTTGTTTTAATATACCTTTAACAATAAGAATAACAAAAGTTAAAATTCATGTTCAAATTACAACTATCGAAAACCAACGAACTTGAAATAAAAATGATTTAACAGGAGCGATATCCTGAGATATCATATGTACTTAAAAACGTACTGGTGATTTGAGACATGCTCTTTTTAAGTAAATATATAAATCTGGACGTACGTAATTAGTACAATCAGAGATTATAACGAAAATTTTACACGCCTGAGTGTCAAGTTTTAATGTAGACGACTGTACGTGTTTGTGATATTTAATTAAAACATATTTACTTTTTAATTAACCCCGCACTTACTGACCCGTGTACTTACAGATTATGCTTAACAAATATGGATATAATTCTTGACTTACACTTTCCACTGGGAATTTTCCATTTGATTTAAATTTTAAGGCTATAAAGAACAAGGTAATCCATTGCCCGTTTTAACACGACTAGCGCCCTGGGCGAGATTTCTACAACCTTTTTAACCATGCCTGTAAGAGGTGCAATACGGTTATGTGAGCCGTGTTATTCGTAGACCTCTGGCACCCCTATCTGTCCAGGCCTTGGGCGGTCGCCTAAAAGCGCCAACCCTAAAGCCAGCACCTGCCTGTAATCGACGAATAAATTACGAATGTAGGAGATAGAACTTTTACCGATATGGTTCCATCGTAAATCTTATTTTAGTAATGTAATCCGTAATATATATTCTATGTCTACGTTTTATACAATGCATCTATTCCTCTCGATTTCTTGTCAATTATCCAATTGAATCCCATCTACGACCATTCTAACTATGAATCTATCGATCTTTACAAAAGGTCATGTACGCCTCTGGCATTTTAGAATCTGGAACGTTATTATTTCGGCTAGGAATTTGTCACCTCCTTTAAGTGGTAAGTCGTCGAATTATTTAACTATTTAATAGTCGGTTTCTTCTACCCATTATGTTTAAACCGCATTTTCATCTTAGTTTTTTCGCAGAGAATTTATTTTTGTATGACGACACTGGCAATGTATACCAACGGCTACACATTACATCAAACGATAAATAAAAGTACAAAGCGATATCGTAATGGGGCGACTTGATGTCTCGCAATGTATCTACAGACACTTCCAGTAATAGAATTTATATTAACATGAAAAATAAACAAACAAATGAGTCGGCAGCGTGCACTTAGCGGAATTAGCGTTGTACAAGATCTGATGTAACTAGATTAAACCGGAATTACTGTCACACTCAGAGATTCCAAATGATCAAGGAAAGCATCCCTAAGTGTAGATTTAGTACCTATAAGGAATCTACTTACGTATTCTAATTTTTTTTCTGTTAAACTATTTTCGAATAAAGGCAAATATATTGTATGTCATGAAAAAAAATATTTCATCGTATGATAATTTTCTATGAACTTGTAATTAATTGAAAAATCCACAACGGTATTAAAACGAGACAAAAACTGTGGTATTTCGCGTTTTGATTACATTGATAAGTATAATTTCCTAGTATTCCTTAAACATATCGACCACAATAGGTAATTACTTAGTTTTGTTTAAAATCAAATTCCACTGGTGTGTACATATTGTCTCTGTTGTTTTCATAGATAATGAGAGAGAGGGCAATATAATTTTAAACAAGATGTACAGTGGAAACACACTCTGATTAACGTGGGACGTACGTATTGTTGGAAACAAACGCGTGGGATGTTAGCTTTCAGTGACGTTTGTATATTATAAGTTTTCCTTTTTACTTTATACAGTCATTTCTTCGTATTCATTCTGTTCAAGTAATGTTCGTGTTATTTTTTAAATGTTTATAGGGAAATTAAAAAGAAAAAACAGAATATAAAGGTACTTCTCGATCTGAAGGCTAAGAACGACTCTACTTATTGTTATATTAACACTCTTGCTATTATACTTCATACTAATATTATAAATGCGAATATTTAGATGGATGGATGTTTGCTTGAAGGTATCTCCGTAACGGCGTAAGGGATCTTCATGAAATTTGACATAGTCTTGAAGAACACATAGACTCTACTCATTAAGTTTTTTTTTTAATTACGCTTGGACGTAGTCGCGGCTGACCAGTGTTTTATATAAATGAAAAATTTGATATACATGGTAATATTATTAAAAAATAATTTAGGTATAGCTATAGGCGGTAATAAACATGTTTGCCAACCACAGTGAAGTCAACGCGTACAGAATTTAAATTACTAGGACGTTGATAAGTTCTAACAATAAAACGATATAGTCACGAGAAACGAATTTTGGATGGTCCTTGTTGGACTTCTTACTAATATTATAAATGACTGGAGTAATGTATATGTCGGAAGATTTCTGAGCGGTTTATTATTGAAATGGTCGATATCATTATCCGATACTGCTTTATTCAGTGAGTGCGCACACCGGCGCGGGCGCTGTCTCTAGACCAAGCCTATCACTTGACAAACGACCACGCGCACTACTGACAGATACAGTGTCACTGACAGATGTCAATCACACACCCTACAAGCGATGTTGCCATTCGAATGAATGAATTACGTCATAAATTGCCATTATCAATTTGATAGATAAAAGTTATTTTCATAGATAGTTGGTTTTGCTAATGAATGTATTTGAAAACTTTCGATGTCCTTGTATTTTATGTAAAATTCGATTACCACGCTTTTGGACGTTATGAGCAACAGTTTACTAAAGGTGGTATAAGTATCCTTTGTGAGTAGGTCGGTGTTTGCGTTGCGTGGAGAGCGGCGATAGCGGGCCACAAAGCGGGCATTATCTGACATCTGACCCATCCGCGACCCCGCAACAGAACACTACTCTACTTTGCTGGAGATAGGAATGTTGTGTACAAGATAATTTTATTAAGAAATAATTGTAACATTACCGGGAAAATGATAGTGATTAACATCATCACAGCTTAAGGATTACGTCACCGACGGTGAAGCAATTTCCAATGTTATATTGACTGGGCAAGTCTATATTCCCGTTATATACAACGTTTCTTATTTCTAATTAAAATTCTCACTTTTTGTCAGAAAAGTCGGGAGATTCCTTAAGGGAACCATGCCGCATCGATCAGATAGATGGATGGATGGATGGACGTTTGTTTGAAAGTATCTCCTGAACGGCTGCATGAATCTCGTTAAAATCATAGATATGGAAATGGGAGAACACATTGGCTATTAATTAGGTTTTTAATTTTGTGTGGACGGAGTCGCGGGCGACAGCTAGTTTTAACAGCACGTTAAAAAGAAAATGCATGAATCCGCGCAAATTGTTCATAAAGACAAAATCTATTACTTTACTAACTTATCGTATTAATATTTATTTGAAAGCCACATTGGAGAACGTAACTATAGCGTATTGTCTAGATGGGCGTCTGTTATATTGTCGTGAGAGTAAATACCGACCGTGTACCAATTAGTTACCGTTCTAGCTCTGGCTGTTTCCAAGCGATGAATAATTTATTGCTATAGATTGTTTGCGTCTATAATTTATTAGTCTGTAGATTGTATAGTCTTTATAAACTGTCATTTGTCAATGGTTGTCTTTGACAAGTGTATTAGAACACGACTATTCTAAAGAAGGGTAGATAGAGTTTAATACTATTAGATACAACGAACACTGCTGTATTGGATGTTACGATGTTTAACATAAAATACTTATGTTGGAAAAAACTTTACTGTAGAAGAAAAATTAAAAACGATATTGTTTTGTTTAAGTGTACCAAATCAAATCTGGATAAGAAACTCTCGCTTACAAAGGTTTCTCTCTAACCCGAGTTTCTCTCTTATGTATGTCGTCTGTAGAGACCGGACTCTAATTCTCTCTGTTTCTCGCTTATTCAAATTCGACTGTATTTCATTCACACGATTCACAAATATTTTTATTCAAGACAATGTTATAAAAACATCCTTTTAAAGCTTACACACGTGGAGGTAATAAAGCTAAAGGTTGTACCTCACTGGCACGTTCTTCTCGATATCAGATGAAATGGCGTAATCTACATACCCGTATAGCCCGGGTCTGTCGTTACCCTAAACATTCACGTTTATTGATAACAGAGATTGAACGGCGTAAAATCCTAATGTCTACTTACAATTTTACAGCTCTCATTCTGTCTTTCTCTTTTACTCTAACGGAGTTTTATGGAATTATCTCATTTGAATTCCGTTTATGAATTTACAACAAACTAGTTGTCCCCAGCGTCTTCGTCCGCGCGCATTTAAAAAAAGACATAATTAGCCTATGTGTTCTTCCAGACTATGTTCTATATGTGTGCCAAATTTATCCAGGCTCGGTTTAGTAGTTCTGGAGATACCTTCAAACAAACATCCATCCATCCATCTAAACATTTATAATATTAGTAAGAAGTAGGATTATTTGATACTTTTCTTAGTAAAGTAATTATACCAGGACCGAAATACTAAGTTGAATGTCAGCACGACATACAGACAAATACATTTTAACATTATATTTAATGTTAATCTTAAATAACAAGTCAAAGCATGTGTATTCTATTCTTAACCACCTCTTGAAGCTTGAATGGTCGGTCTATTTTCGTAAGGGAGGGTCAGTTTGCTTTGGATTCGCTTGACTGATTGCACAAGCACTCGTTCGGAAATTATTCTCGTATTAAGTTTTACTTTACGAATACTTTGTTGACCATAAAACAATACATATATGGTAATACTAACTGTCGACCGCGACTCTGTACGTGCGGAACTAAAAACTTAATAAGTAACCTATGTGTTCTTCGAGACTATGTTCTACATTTGCCGTTCCGCAGATTTTTTAATAAAAGTAGGGGGAAAACGAGCAGCGGGAACACCGAGGTGGTAATCGACGCCCAAGGACATCTGCAAGATCAGACAAACTGCAGAACCTTGAAACAAACATCCATTCATCTAAACTTTTGCATTTATATTAGTCATATTACTAGAAATAGTATGTCAACAACAAATATTATAGACACGAGACTGGAGTCTCGACTGAAGTTAATTAACTAACAAAAGCCATTATTAGCGAAAGATCAAAATAATTTGGTGTTTAAAAGATGCCTTTGCCATGTTGACACATGATTTTTATAGCAAGTATCAAGAATGTTGGGTAAAGATAAATTTTATATGTTCTCCACGCCCACAGAATATTTAACAAAAGCACCCAGATAAAAAACGTCCGCAATAACTTAGTGAGTTGTGTCACGGAGACATGTTACATTCAACAAAAGACCTCGAAAGCTTGTGAAGAAAAATTGGATTTACCGTTATAATTGGGTTAGGACAAATTTAGTTTGGGCATTGCTTTGTCAGTTGGAACCCTTTGGGCAATTTTGAACAGTATCAATAGGTAAGGGTTCTTTACGAAATCAATTTTAGAAGTAATTCTGTACATGTTTCACTGGATTTATTTGTTGTTTATTTTATTTTTGTACTATTAAGTTGTAGTAAACATAATTTTTGTTACTTTGAAGCAGATTAAATTAAATATAACAATCGTCTATCAATACAATTATTAACTACACAAATAAAGATGTAAAGATTAAGCATAAGTTTAAAAAAAATCCTCCCTTTGTTACCTTGTCCAAGTTTCATGCCTTGCGGCACTCCACGTTGAGTTTAAAAAAAATTCTCTCTGCAAATTACCTTTGAAGCGTGAAAAAGTTTTTATAGGCGCTCTCTCTCTTCGCAAAAATAGCCTCTGGAATTGAACTCTTTCCTTCCATCCATTAACCGCATTAATTTTATTGCCGCTTTATACAATCGCACTAAGACTTGTATCAAAGGGCTCTTGTGGGAGTTGAAATTTAATTGTTCGAGACGGTTTATTACTTTCTATTATACTTTTAGAGTAGGAAGAAACTTTTGACGAAGATCGAGAACGCCTTAAAGTTTATTCCAATGTTTAATTGCTTTAAAAAGGTTACTCAATTCAAATTTAACACTTTAATATCTGATCAGATCAAGATTCCAAGATTCATTCCGATTAAAGTAGAGGACATAAAGTTTTTACTAAACATTCCAAATTACTCAATACTGTGGAAATATTGAGGAAGGCCTCTGTCCTGCAGTGGAATAACCTCAAGACTATACAGAAGACAGCCGTTAAGTAGAAGTCATTCCGCGTTGGATATGTATAGTGGTCGCTGAGCCCTAGAATTCAGGTGGTTGTTTGCTTGTTCGCCACCCTTTAATATTAAAAACATAGGTTGATGGTTGATCCAAAATTAGATTCGTTATACGCCTAAGAAAAACATTCAATGCTAATTATGGTTAGTAAACACTATCTAAAAATTATCTTGCATCTTTTACTGGAAACATATAGGAGTAAAACTTAACATTAACATCTATTTCGCCATAAGTTTTATAAGGTCAATGGTTAGATTCGTTCAGTCCAAGCACGATTATTGCTCTATATATCATTGGGTAGTACAAAGATTTGGGAAAGCCACGACCGAACAATAACTATGAATATACAACAAAAAATACGCCAATAAATATGTAAAAGTATACGAGGAACATGAAATGTTGAAGAGTTTTATCTTGTACAGTGTATACGATCGTATTCGTTTATTATCTATTAATCTAAAGTAGGAAAATATTTTTTTTTTTTTAAATATCAGATTTTTTGGTAAATTTACTAATATTTCTTTTACCATTCCAACTAAGCTCTAGGTTTGTGCTAGGATATGGTTTACGACATTCGAATGGCGGGAATCGAACCCCCGACCTCGTGATCGGAAATCCGTACCCCTAACCATTAGGCTATTGGCGCTTCAAAATTATTTGTTTGTTTGTAATAACTATGACTTTACAAACAGTATTTAACACGTTTGATGTCGACTGACGAGTTTAATTACATGCAAATAAATTGTAGTGGCATTGAAAGTGTTAGATAAAGACAGATTAAATTCAAAGGTCGATTTAATGTTAATGTCTTAGCGTCAATACCCCAATGGTTAAGGGTACGAATTTCCGACCACGAGGTCGGGGGTTCGAATCCCGCCATTTGACTATTGTCGTAAACCATATCCTAGTACAAGCCTAGAGCTTAGTTGGAATGGTAAAAGAAATATTAGTAAATTTACAAAAAAATCTGCTAATATTTTTAAATTAAAAAAAATATGAAAATAACATATTATATTTAATATAAGATATTGTTCTAAATTGTTATTGAAATTACCTCAAAAATAAACTGGACTTTTCCTTATGTGTTGTGGTATCATCTGAAAATGAAAACAAAAGTATGAACATTGTTTAAGTTTTATAAAGATTTAACAATATTTAGAAATTACTCAATTTTAGAAATTACTAAGTCAACAATCTTTTCTTAATAACCAAGTTATATTACTAACATAAGGTATCTCCAGAACGGATATCGCTGTTTGTAGATGTAGAACCTAGTCTGAAAGTACACATAGGCTACTTATTAAATATTTTTTAATTCCACAGACGGAGTTGCGGGCAACAGCTAGTGTTAAATAAGAGCCCTTTAATTGTTACGATAAATGTTGTAACGAAATATGGCTATTAACAAACTAAACATGACGTAACAAATTAGAATTTGGGACACAAATGAAAGTTGAAGTATATTGGTATAGAAACAATAATTGGACTGTTACAGACCCTATTATTGAAAGATCACAATATGAATAACTCAACGATATATCGAAATATCGGACTCATGACTTAAGTAATCAATGTTATCAGTTTCGAACAAGAAGATTTTAGCGTTCCTTAATCAATAGAATGTTGTTACTACTGTTATTTACGGAGTATATAATCTTAACTGAAATTTTCGGTAATTAAAAAAACCTTAAAGCCTTATATTTAACTAGCTTTTGCACGCGACTTCGTATATGCAGAATGAAAAAAAATCGATCAAGTAACTTGTAAAATTTCATCAAGATACCTTATGTCGTTTTGGAGGGTCTATTCATATATGTATACATATATATTTGAACACTCGCATTTATATAATGAGTGAGACGTAGAATTAAAATATTAAAAAAGTGGGCTATTTAAAACAGCTGAATATTGATTGACAATTATTTTTCTTGACATTAATTGATAGAAGACCTAGTTAAGACGAACGTGAAATTGTAGTCTGAACACAATAAATATTATACATTGAACGAGTTATATTTTTAACAACCGAAGCGACTTCGTTATTAAAGTCGGTCAAGCGAAATGAATTCTTCATAATCGATTTATGTTGACCGTTCTCAATATTTTTTGCACTTAAATACTTTGAACGTATAGCCTTGTTTCTATAAAGAACAAAACACTGTGCTCTGAATCGCTCTTGTTAGAGGTCATTTTGTTTTCGATAAAATATTTAAAAACCTCTGTTATTAAATACTCTGTGCTCTTCATTCAATAAGTTGTTCCTGCTAAGATTTATTGCGTATTTCATAAAAGCTATTAAAAAAGCATTTGCACAGGTTAGCTATAAAGCTTTTAACAACTGCAATATCAAACAACAGTACTTTTAAAAGCATACAATCCATAATCTCTATTTTGCTCTACTCTGTGCGAGTTATGAATGTTGATACATAGTTTATACCAGAAACGTGAGGTGGCCGCACGTGCTGTCTGTACCAAATACCACAACAAGGATCAAAGTTTCAGTTTGTGTAATGTTTATGCCGACCGTACTTATGTATCAACGGAGATTACTCTGTCAGCGGGATAAATTGAAGATGCTGCGCTTTATAGGATAATAAACTGGATACGGATTCCGAGATTTATTCCTAAAGCTGGTCCGGTCCGACTTCTGTCAGAAATTTGGTGAGGATTAATTAGCATTAATTGGACCTAAATTCCTTGTCCTTGGGAACCTCGATTATTGGATTTGACGTTTAATATGAAACAACACGAAATGTCTTGAAGATATTTCAATAATTTAAGGCTTAATTTATATCGCCTATAGAATATATTTAATGATAATATTAGTTCAATTTTGTATTATTCTAGACATTTGACGCCGATTTTTTTTTAAATAAATATTAGCAGATTTTTTGTAAATTGACTAATATTTCTTTTACCTCTCCAACTAGGCTTGTGACTAGGATATGGTTTACGACAATAGTCGAAGGCGGGATTCGAACCCCCGACCTCGTGATCGGAAATCCGTACCCATAACCATTAGGCTATTGACGCTTTGACGATTATTACTAATATTTGATTATAAGTTATTAAATAATTTAGAAGCAAGGTTTACACAGTAAGTGCGCAATCATTACTTCATTTATTATTCTCTTAGGCTTCCAAAACAACTTACACAGGCACAAAGCAGAAAGCGTGTGTCTAACAAAACAAAGTACAAAGTGTGAAGCTAAAATGCTTTGTTTTGCTAAATAAGGTCAATTGCTTCCTTTTACAATGTTTTTTTCTACGACTTTTACAAGAATTCTTACATTTCAATCAAAAAAAACGGTACCACCACATTCGATTCTTAATTGGAAATCTGCAATTAATAACCGAGGACGTGGTCGTGCCCCCGCCGAATGAGCATGGTATAATTATTTTCTCAAACCTACTCATGATACCCCTGACACACATGTAACTTTATTTTTTAGGTATATAAGTAGAATTAGGCGTACCGGAAGCTTAATTTAGTCATCTTTAGCTTCCCACCTAAAGGGTGATGAGAGTTCTTATATGAAAGAATGGGAAGTGGAAGTGGAATTTCCGAATGAGAGGATGCATGGAAAGGGAAAATATTTTCTTTCTGTGCATCCTTTCCTTCGCCGATTAAAAGGAGGCAACGTGTATACAATTGCGTATGTCTATGGGCAACGGTCACTTCGCTATATCAGCGATTTCAGGTGGCCGCTTGCTCGTTTGCCACCTTATGATATAAAAAAACACTGTAATAATATTCTTATTATATATATAAAATTCTCGTGTCACAATATTAGTTAACATACTAATCCGAAACGGCTTGACTGATTTTTATAAAATTTTATATACATATTCAGTAAGTCTGACAATCACCTATTATCTATTTTTTTAATCCCGCGTGGATAAAGACGCGGGCGATAGCTAGTAATCTATTTTAATGCATATAATGTTTAAATCCATCTCATCATCTTCACCTTTCAGTTTCATTCAAGGACGATATTCGTTACCGACGTCATAGTAAATTCTTCCCTTGTTTTTCTCCCCTATCCAAGCGATGTGTCCCCTATTTAACTTATCTAGTTTATTGCTGCGTGAGTCCCCCAAATCGTTTATCCACCGGGGGCTAACGTTATTCGTTTTGGAATAATTCCACACTTTCTTAGATAGGTATCTTATCAAGGTGAAAAATTATCGTCAGGAATCTTAATTGAATACAGAAAAACTGGGGCATTATCGATCTTGCATAATCCAGGCATATCGACCTTATTTAATTTCTTTTTCTATGTTCAAAACACCTTACTATATATAACCTATCAAAATACACCGTTCGGCCTCTCTTACTGATTGTAGATATAATTTATTAATCTTACTAATATTATAAGTGCAAGATCAACGAACGTCGGTGTAAAAGGAATTTAGCAATGATGTAGAACACATAGAGTACTTGTTTTTTCTATACGGACGGAGTTGCGGACGACAACTAGTTAATACAAATGAAATTGTCATCAAATAACAAACCGAGCGTCTTTTATACAATTTAACGACGTATTGAGAACTAGCTACATTTTAATAACAATTAAGATATAGGATAATTTATTATTAATTCGAAATGTATTTGAAACGTCTAGCTTTTGGATAACATTAATTAATTCACATTTGATACGCTCCAATTTGGCGAGACTTAACTTATGCCCGTTTCACACGAGGGGCAAAACAGTAAGGCAGAGTACACAGTGCAGTACTCCTAGTTGTTGAACAAACACTTAAGGTGCGATTTCGCAGACAGTAAACGAAAATGTCGAAACTTTGCAGTACTCAATTTGTATTTCCCGTGTGACAGTTAATGCCATATATCGGAATACTGCTAAGTAGTATAGAGCACTTTTACTATGTAACACTGGTTCTGATCTGTTTCGGTTCCTTTAAACAGCAGTACTGCAATGTCTACTACTCTGCCTGACTGTTCTGTCTTCGTGTAACACATTGGGAGTCGGTTGGGTCCTAATGCAAATAAGTTAGCTCTTGTTAGTTTAACAGCATGCGGGTACCCGTTTGTAGGCGGGTAATCAGATATTAGATATTTAGTTTGATTTACTCTTAGACTTTGGTACATATGTATATGTAAATCACATGTCGTATAAATTTTAGATGTTATTTTTATGTAACTTATCGTGAGCAAGCCATGTATTCAATTATTTTTCATGCTAGGGGAGATTCTATCTAAAATTCTAGAACATTTCTTTCGCATATTTAAATAGTAGATAAATGTAGCCACAAAACCACTCCACAAAAATCGTTACAAAAATACAGCGCCATTTATCGTGAAGGAACAAAAATAATCAGATAAAAACTTCTATATTTAAATTCAGAATTATAAATGTAACAATCACATTCGAGCAATGAATATATCAATTCTGGACAGGAATATTAATCAGAGTTAATCGAAGCGGCCACGTGTTGCTCAAGCTGTGTTGGACGTACCGACTTCGCTTTAACTTGCACGTGTTACTTTAATGTTAGATGTTACTTCCCAAACTGTTAAGAAAACATAAATTAAACTAAAACAGTTTTATTAACTCTATCTTAAGAAATATGAATTACTGATTTGTTATAAAAAAAGTTCTTACGTTGTCACGTTTTCAGGTAATAAATTAGCCGAAGATATATGAACTATTGGTCTAAAGGTACGCGTTCATTGGCATTTGCTTTGTTTTTAGATGCGGGCGGTGCGGATGATGGACGCAGAGCGATGTAAAATCATACAAAGCAAACTAAAATCGTCCGTGCGTGTGTCCGGCGCGGGCAAATAGACGCGTACCTTAATATTTCCTGACATGGCAGGTGTAACTTCTTATAAAATTACTAGCTGTTGCCCGCGATTCCAACCACGCGGAATTAAAAAAACTTAATTAGTAACCTATGTGTTCTTCCAGGCTACCTCCTATATGTATGCCAAATTTCATCGTGATCCATTCAGTCGTTCTGGAGATACCTTCTATCAAACAACCCTCTATCCACCCATCCATCTAATATTAAAAATAAAATGATATCGTAACACTTTGGGAGCCATTGGGGCTATATTAGTCACGGTTGCACTACACTAATTGCGCTCAGCATTATCGCAACGATAACGCAGACCAATATTTGTTTAGCCAACGCTCAAATATACACGATTACTGATAACCATTTATTACATTTGTAATTTTAGATTTAAACTCTAACGCGAGAAGGTCAATACACCCTGGCTACACGTAAACTTGAAATTTGATCATTCTGCTTAAAATAACTTGTACTTGTTTACTTAACATATTTTACAATTACTTTTATTAAATTTGTCTCCATTTTATAGTAATACGTACTTAAAATATGGTTAATGGAATGGTTAAAACTAATTTTATAGGAATTTATATAAATTAACTAGTATTTAACAGATGAACATAAGCCAAGCTTCGATCTTATGTTTCTAAAATATATAATCTTTATCACGAAGGCCAAGACACTATTCGATACTTACACCGAACATCACGTGAATTAAAATAAATGTTTTAATTATAATTACTAATATATTTACTATAGATTTTGGTTTGAAAAGACATACTCCTTAACAAGCAGGATGCACGATTCGTTGGTTTATAAAATAAAAATAAATTAAAAAAGGTATTGGAGCAAGTAATCAACGGACCGGCTGCGTTCGGAAACGCAAGGGCGGACGATGAATGGACACTTTCTTCACTGCATGCAGGGACCAATGGCCGCCTGTTACACCGTATCAATTTATTTAAATATTATCCTGGAAAGTGTTACTCAAATAGCAAGAATATTAATAAAATGTGAACGATTGTAATACGTCCGTAAGTTACTTTTATCAATATTAATACAGACAGCGTTCATCGGTTTAATTAAAAAATATAATGACACCACGTTCAAGTAAATATAACGAAGACATAAAATATAATTTAGCACATTTTTAAATTGGACAAAGAATATCAAATTCTGGCTCAATTTCAATTCTGGAATTTAACAAATAAAATAAAAAATGAATCCAATTTCTTTTACCAACTATTAGAAATCGCGTCGCGTCGTAACAAAATCTCAGACGTGTTTGGCTACGGTGTGAGAGGCGCCTCTTTTAACTCAAGGGATCGAGGGGATGGTGCGCTAAAATAGAGGGGTTTAGGGGGGAATTAGGTTGCCATGGCGACGGCTTGCCCTATAAAGTAATAGAGCGTGGCGTTTATACAAAAATAATGTAATATGAATGCGGGACTTGGGTCGGGGGGAAGGAATGTTTGATAGGAAAGCGTGAGATGCTTTCGTACTCGTATTTTGGATCTCGGTATATTTATTAAAATTTCCGAATATCCTGACTATATTTTATCTTACATATTCTCGTATCTTAATGGTAGTTACCATACTCATCTGAAACGGCTTGATTGATTTTTATGATATGCATAGTCAGTAGGTCTGGGAATCGATTACTATATATATTTAATCCCGCGCAGACGGAGTAGCGGGCGACAGCTAGTTTGATATAATCTTGATAAATCCTGAATGACTGTAGGAAAATTATGAACTATAGTGAGAAGCTTGAAATAAAGCTTTAATTTTTCTACCAAGTAGATAATATACAACGTGAAGTGACCGGCGGCAATCCCTTTATTGCTGGAAGTCGGGGCCATGTGCCGTGATTATCCTATTATCGGACCCCATTGTCTGTCTGTTCGTCGCCTGCACGTCCGAACAATACAGAATTATTTTAACATTGTACGTTCTAAGGTAAATGCAATTTGAACTATCCACACGAGTGTACATTGTGTCACAATGCTAATTAATAATGAGAATATAAGATAATAATCCTTTGACAGTTCTTGATAAATTTTGTCAGGAGTACAAAAAAGACATGATATACTTTGTATCTCAAATAAATAATAAAAAAAAGTGTTATATATTTCAATATTACATGAATGCATTTTATGTACAAGCTAAAATCCGAAATAAATAATGCATAGATCCATTTTGTAGAACCCCTGTTACTCAGTCACCAAGGGACGTACATAGGAGGCACTTTGTCAAGGGACGGAGATCCCTTTCCCGGTTGGAACTGAGGCTTACACGGCCATTAACTTACAAGGAAGGGTCCGTTTGCAGCGGGGAAGGTTGTATGACCGCTTCATCAGTTCCCTAACATAATTTTTTAAAGTGTTATATGTTCAAGTAAATAGCAAATAACATAAGAATATAAAACTTCAAATTAATTATTGTTTTTTGCTAATATTTATTACTCGTAATGTTGTTTTTTGTATTTAAAAAACTAATCGCTGTCATGATCCTTTGCTTTTAGGGAGGAAGAGAGGGTTATGTGGGATTCAACCCACTAAAAACCCCCTCGGCCAAACTCAAGTGCAATAGAAGAGGGTTCCGGGATTTGCTAGGAACGCATCGGATCCCTCAACACTTAACTTCCCAGAAGAGGCAGAACACTCCCTGTGGTTCCACACTATAAAAGCAACGTAAGACCACGCTATGACACGACCTAGGATCCTTTTCTTACTGAAATTTTCACATCTTTCCAACAACGGTCAATTTTTTTTTAAGAAGTTGTAGGATTTTTAATTCCATAATTCCGTTCAGTGTGGACGTGGACTTCGCAACGACCGTATTTTATTAAAAAAAGGCAAAGAGAAATGCTAACTTAAAGCCTACATACGTAAAGTATCAAAGTTTTAAGTACACTAACAGGTTCTGTCGGTGACCTAAGTACGGCTAAAGTCGTGACAACGTTCCCCAGCAGCCGCATTCTGCCTTGTTAAAAACTTTAATGATACAAACGGTAACAAACTTTGAATCACTGAAAGTTTTACTTTACTTATAGGATACCAGAATCTCGTATTACCTAACTTATATCATGTATTACTTTACTGTCACTAATGTTATAAATGCGAATGTTTGGATGGACACAACGGCTGTATGAATCTCGCTGAAATTTGCCTTAGATGTAGAACGCAGACTACTAACTTTTTTTTAATTAGGCGCGAACGGCATCGCGGGCGATTATTAGTGTAACATAAAATCGAAGAGTTGACTTTATAGTGATATTTGATTGATTATTTGTTTGGATAAGTCTAGGAATGTTACGTAATTTAGTTCGTAAGTTTAAATAAATGTACACTTCAAGAAAAAAGTGTTTTAAAAAACAAAATAATACGTCGTAGCAACAGTTTGAAGTACAGTCAAATAAAGAAGTCTATTTGTTTAATAAACTTGTCTTGAATGTACACAGATTAAAAATCATAATCGCATACGAATAGCTCATATTTTTGTAAAGCGATTTCTATCTCCATATAGAATAAGCGAAAACTCTATATTTAAATATTCCTCAAGCATTAACGTTAACAATGTGACGTGATAAAGTTGGATAAAGATTGAGGCACTCAAAGTAATAAGATCACGGATGGCGGATGGCAATTTAGCGACAATCAATAGCAAGAGAAGACATTTTCACCACGCGTTAGTGATGTGAATATATCGATATTCGATATGCGCAGAATGAAATAAATATTCATGTTCCAACGATGTTATGCGTAAAAGAATTATAAGAATGATGCCAAACAACTATTCTATTCATTAATAATATTTTATGAATTATAAGAGATTAAATTCATAATATTATCAAACGCATAGTTAAGGCATCTTTAGTTTAGAAAATAAACCATTAATCAAGTAGCCTAGCTAGTGATGTGCTATCGTAAAAGAAAGAAAATATTTTTGATTATATAATTTAATTTCTTTTCTTTTTATTAGTATTTAATGAATAGAACTTTAAGGCACAGCTTTGAATACAAAATTATTTTCATTTGTGCCTAATAAATATAATTGCACGGTCTCAACGTTTATATAATAATTAATCGCTTTACTGACAATCGTAAACAATTTTCTATGATATTGATAAAAAGTTTTATTCAGATGTCAATTAATAGTAAGGTCAGCCTTCATTGTCGAGGGAATAGAGTGTTTTGGTGATGGTGTTCATATCGATAAAAATTGAATACATACATCGCAAGGGAAAACTTTTGTTTATTCCTTTTTTAACAATAAAGTTGTTAATACCAATACGTAAAAAACAAGTTACTTTTAATTCGGCTTTGTTAAAGTTCATAAGAAATTAGAGTTTTTTTTTTTAATAACAGAAGGGGGCAAACGAGCAGCGGGAACACCGAGGTGTTCAACGACGCCCATGGACATCAGCAATACCAGAGGAACCGCAGATGCGTTGCCGGCCTTAAAGCCGGCCGGAGTTCCGAAAAGAGGTTGGGGAACGTTAAACAACTTGAATCATCGACACAGATTTCCTAAATCTACTAATCGACTATCGATCGTCGGACAGTCAAGTCAACCAGTCAAATGTGTATTCTTAATTAAAAAATATCGATATGATTAATTACATTCAGTAGCCCTTCACTAGAATCGCGTGACTCGGCTCATTAGTCAAAACGCGATTCAAGAGTACCAACAACAATACAACGTTAATTTGTTTTTAAAATTTTTGTTTTTAATTAGCATCGTGGGACATAACATTTTATAACTCCTACAATTGTTCAATTTAATTTCACTTGCTTGTTTCATAACTACTGAGGAATATGATATGGCAAACGGACATGCAACAACAAGATGCTTTCTTTTTTATTTTTATTCATACTTTGCATTTGTACGCAGCAACCAACCAGCGCTGCGCCAGTGTGGTTGTCTATGGCCTAGACACACATAACTCAAGGTAGGCTACGAGCCTCTTCGGTGGGGGATGTATAGTGAACTGATGATATTTGAATATTCGTACATTGTAGGTACTGCAAAGGACCAATTTGCCGCCGTCAGTGTTTCCGTCCAATTATGACCAAACCACAATTGAGAGAGTAAATAGGTTAATGCTTTAAACCACATCATTATTCAAATCAGATAGATTTGCTGAAGGCTAGGAATTCTATGGAAAGATAAAGTTATAAAAAAAAATGTTCAATAACATTTGGGGAAGAAACCACGAAATATGATTCGTAATAACTAGAAAGAAAACATAGAAACGCCTAATGAAGCCCAATAAATTTAACCCTTGAAGGAGCAGGAAATGAACGCATGTTCGTATCAAATTGGTGAATTCGTTGAATATTGTAACATGTTGGTTTGGTTAGTTGTATGTCTTCTTAAAAGACAGATAGTTTCAAAAAATGCTATAGCCGTATCGTCACGTAATTAAGTCTACAACTCATCATAATCTCCCTGTCGTTGTCCCCTTGACGCTGGTGCACCAGTTTTCTGACCTCCATATCAATGTATCTACTGTCGTCTCACTCATCACTCTCGTCTTGTATTAAAGTCACTACCAGAAATCTGCGAAGTAATTCAAAGATATGTGTGAACACAACCTGCACTGGGTCAGCGTGAAAAAATAAATAATTAAGCAATCGTATATTTTAGATTTCTTCATATTAAGTATATACTGACACCCTTAGTGACACATTTTGTTTTTCAAATCGATCACATATTCTTTCAAAGCAATAAGGAATAGTAAAATGAGTTCTGAGCAATATTCGTTGTTATTCGAAGTTCCGTATAGCGTCCGTCTCGCAAATCGGACTGTCAGCTATTCATACGAGATGAACAAAGCCTTAACAAACGTGTGTCACGCTCAAGGGGACTATATTTCATAACAGAGCTGAATGCGAAGCAAAACAATAGCAGTACTTGACTGACCGGGTTACCGTGCCATCTACGTGCTGGCATGCTGTAGGTACGGTCAACAGAAAAAGTATAAGTCTTTCTCCCTCATTATTATCTAAATAGAAGGAATCGGGTATTTTGAATCTTACCAGTATTTTAAATAGAGCGTCAGTGGCTCAAGGTTTAAGCATTTGACTTGTAATCTGCAGCCCCCGGGTTCGACTCCCGCCGTGTACCATTATTTTTTTCTATTTACGTGTGTACATTTATTCGACGTTCTTACGGTGACAGAATATATCGTGATGCAACCTGCACATATCTGCGAAGAAATTCAGTGTGTGTTTGCGTGGTTAACTATAACCTAGTCATCTCTGACTCAGGGTAGGCACCGAGCCCCTCAGTGGGGAGGTATAGAGAGCTGTGATGATGAATATTTTAAATGTATGGATGGATGTATTTTAACATGTAAATGCAAAACGGTTGAATGGAAAATTGCCAATACTTTTTAACGACCTAATGACATGATTTTTTTGGTTAAGGTTTTTCTGTGTGAAGCCAACCGTTACTAATGCAGTTACATGGCTAACGAAATCCACTCTTAGGATGACAAGCGTAAACGCTTAAACCATTGTGTTGCATAATCTTTAATACCACCTATACTATCTGGCAGATATCTAAACTAGGTAATACACATCTTTAATTTTGTAAAAAAAACTAACCTAACCGTAGATCTGTGGGTCTATAACGAAAAGCGATATGCGTTTCGTAACACCGTCGACAAAATTATGTCATTTGTATGAGATTTGTCGCTGTGTTTTACGCCTATACCGTTGTACAAATTTAATGGAATTTTTTTTATGTACGATTTTTTTTTTGTCAAATTTTCGTGCTGGGTTATCTGCATTGTGTAAACATTCGTATAAAAACATGATATCATAACTCTTATTCTCTCAAATAAAGATATTCTGTGTCGCGATGTCTCGTCCTGGCAATCTTTCGTAAAGCCTACCATTCTGCGATGAAACATAGTACATGTTTTGAATTTGTGACAACTCACGTTTCCAGAGAACTCTTCGTGTTAATTTTCTCGATCAATTATTACCTTCACTCAAGTTTCAAAATGGCCGCTCTCCAATCAACTTCGTACATTGATATAAAGGTGACTTGGTAATAGCAGTCTAATTAATTTTCTCTATCGCAAGTGAGGCAATAACACATTGATTACGTTGGTGAGTTCCCTTTGTTTGAAACGAATTATACTCAGTGATTGTACACAAGTACAGGTTTTGATATTACAAAGTTAAGTTTAAAAAGATTTAAAAAAATGTATTTTGTTGCTTTTTCAATCAAGACTCAAATTTATAGTGAAATAAATGAAATTAATAAAAAGTTCAGCAATTCATATTATAATATAATCTTTTTCGTACTTTTAAAACTAAACGACATATATTTGTATGTCTATAAGTTCATTGTAAACACAACAATACCCTCGCGCAGCAGATGTTGCGCACACCTGGCGCGTTTTTTTTATCTGTATCACTTACAACGCTCGATTTTATGACAGACATCCAGGTGTCACAAACTTTTGGATCAAGTACCGACCGAAGACTTGTGGTTATTTACTGTCGAAACAGTATAAAATATTGTCATCTCTTTCATTTTCTTTGGAAAGACGAAGACAAGAATATGTTTTAATACAGAACTATGTTGGGTATTGAAATCCAATAATGTTTACTGTCTACATTATTGTGCCAAAGTAAAATGTGGTAGTAATTGATTCATATCTTTTGCCTTTGAATCTCGTAAATTTAAATTATTTTACTTACTCATTTCTTACTAACATTATATATGCTGTTTGGTTGAATGAATGGATGTTTGTTAGAACGATGAAATTGTGCATAGTTGCAGAAAACATAGGCTACTAAGTTTTTATTTCTATATCTAATATTAAAGAAGAGAATCATGATAACTATATGACGTATATTAAAGTATAATATTTATTATATATCGTTCAACTCACGGTTATTATGATATAAGCAACAAATATAATATAGACGTACAGCAAGCCGCATTAATATAGCTCCAGGCTCTGGGCTCGAGCGGCACCGCAGTGTAGAACCCCTGTTCCCTGCTTTTATATTTTATACAACGAGTTTAGGTGAAACTTTTCAATATTTTTTTTCATTAATTAACAAGCGTAATATTGGATAAGGAATTATTTATTATTATATTTATTTTTTGTAGAGTTTTTATGAAGAAGACCGACTCCAAAACAAAAGGATAATAAACATAAGATTAACTTACTGTTACAATATCTTTTGAGTATTCCTTAATTATTTAGTTCTTACCTGTAAAAGAAAATAAAACGTTATTTAGTTGAAATTCATTACATAAGTTAAAAAAAATTACATTTCTTATCTGCTATTCTTCAGATCAAAGGATTGGAATAGCAATCGAAAAACGTAATCTACAGATCGAACAATACAATTTTATACTTACACCTATTGATTTTAAAGTTTTTTGAGTTTAGTAATTATTCTGACATACTTAAGTTTTCTACATAATATGCTTTGTGTTTAATATTTCCGTGTAACAGAAATGATGTCAACAAGTTTTGTCGACGACTGTACATTCGATTATCTCATCTACGGCGATGGCACTTAATATGGTAATACGTTTAATCATAGCTGCATTGTGAACGCGAGCGTACAAAGGACAATGTCTTCACGATCTTATAGAAGAACCTTTATAGTAACCAATCAACGCTTTTGTACTTAGTTGTACTGTATTTAAAGATGTTATAAAGTCTTCGATGAGCGTGATTCATCTCAGCGTTAATGTGCAATCGTAAGGTAAACATACACTAGAGCATTTTCTCGAGCATTTCTATGTAATTTCTTATGAACGGTATAATGCAGGTAAAAGCACAGTTTGCAAAAGTGTGGTACGTGAAAGGGCGACACACTATAATATAGAGCGGCTCGTTGTTATGTTACAAGGAAATTTTCTATACAAGTCTATATTCACCTTTACTAATATTATAAATGCGAATATTTTGATGGATTGATAGATTTTTATTAGAATAATTCTCCAGAACGACTCAACCGATCTCGCTGAAATTTGGCACAGATGTAGAACATAGTTTGGAAGAACACATAGGCTACTAATTAAGTTTTTTTCCGAACGGAATCACGGGCGACACCTAGTCTCTTATACTTATTGATTTTTCTTATTACAGTCGAACCTGGATAAGCAAGAATACAAGGGGCCGCGATGTTTATCTCGCTTGTAGAGGTTTCTCTATTAACTGAGTTTCTCGCTTATGGAAGTCGTCCATCGGGATGGGACAATGACTCTCGCTTATCATGGTTATATTGTATTACTATCTGTCAATCTTCGTATTGGTTTGATAAGAGTAGAGAAATCATACAAAGACATACCAAATAGAAACAGGTTTTAAGAAATTAAAATGACCAAATAAGTATTTTTACTATTTATCGTAGTACAACAGGAAAATTGTAACATTTTCTTCATAAAAATAAAATCTAGTAACACATCTCGACATACAAAAGTGCATACTCTAATATATTCAACGTAAGTCTGTTAGACCGGTTAGGTCCAACGAGTGTACCTAAATTGGAGCTAAGCTAGGCTCCATTAACGGCTTAACCGTCTGCTCGATATGGCGAGGCGGGCAGTTTGAATTCAGACCTAGATTCACTTAGGCGCCTTGCCCATATCAATCCAAGCTTCAAATACGCTCTCTGAATATTCTAAGAGATTTCCAATGATACTTTTCGCTTACTTCGCACGTAAATTCAAACGACAATTGCAAAACGGTTTGAAGTACGGACTTGGTGCTAAGCTTATATGGTACAATAACAAGAAAAATTAGCAAATTGCTATCAATAAAAACAATATTCCTCATTGGAATATAAGACCATAAATAATACTAATAAATATGTATAAAAAAGAAAAAATAATAATCTATTTAATCTAAAATAAAGCATAATACATAAACATTTAACAACAGTATTGACTTATAAAAATCGATATAATGGCAAGCACATCACTATTCAATTGCTATCGATATTACACATTATATTAAACAGTACAACACTATAATAATTCAACAAGATACACTACAGCTTACAAAGTTTAAAACTACACATAAAGCATGTAATGGTGGGTTTCTGAATACCATATAAACAGTACCAATCTTCTTGAACCGTCCCTAAAGTCCTGACGTAGATAAATACTGCGGTCGACTTTTGTATGCTTTATTACTTCCAGTAAGCATCCGGCCCGCGCTAATATTGATGTAAGAGAACCATTTCTCGTTTAAAATATAACATAAGTATAATTTTTAAACGTAACTCTTATTCCAGTCAGAGATTTTATAACAGAGTGGTACCATTTAATTGTTAATTCTGCCTATTTGTAATTTGTTAAATACTTGTAAAATTGCATATGGAATGGATACATTTTTAATGTAACATTTTTTTAAAGATTAGTCAATATATAATATCGTTCTATGCGATGTACAGTTTGCATTTTTTTAAATTGATTAGTTATATAACAAAAGGGCGGGATTCGCGATTTGCCAGTGACATGAATAAGAGCCGGTTGTGAGAGTCGCGATCTCATATTTTGTTATGAATCTTATAACAATGAAATTCCGGTTTTATTGCGCATAAAATATTCACATTTCTTTACGGAGATATTCTTTATGTATTACATAGGTTTTACGACCGATAGCTATGTAAAAAGCGATGATGAATATAAGGCTGATAACGAAAAAATAAAAGAACAAATTTATTAAGTAATCAAGTAACTCACCAGCAAGTAATTCTTAAAAGTTTAACCGTTGGTTTCTTAGACCAAAAACTTTGTATAAAACAGACAACACTATGTTTAAACAGTGGTCTTTGGTCTCAGAAACCCATGGTAAGTAACAATATCCATAACAAACTATACTTTAACAATTTATTAACTGTAATATTTTTTAAATCTAAACTTTATCTACAAACAATTGCCTTTCTGACTTGAACGTGACCACAAAAAAAGTTGTTATATTAGTTTGAAGTTCAATAAACTATTGTATCTCGAAGGCCGGTGTCGTTTTACGGCTTTATTTTGTATGGTTCAATTACCTGCGTCTGCGTCCGACGAATAGTCGGCAATCTTTAAGACTCCTTTAACATTAGACTTCGTACTTCGTATATGTAATTATTTAAATATTAATCTATATTCCTTAAGTGGTCCCACATGGGCTCCACCAGGACTTTGGGCTTCACTGATTTTAATCGTGTAATAAATATTTCTTCTTCTTCTTAAGGTGCCTCTCCGACTAGCGAAGGTTGGCGATCAGTTCTCCATATTTTCCTTTGTCTCTTGCGAGGCGAAAAAGTTAAAAAGTTAAGAAATAAATGTTTCACTGATTATAAATACAACAATAAATCGTTGTTCATACTAAGAACAATCATTTCTAATTCTGTACTCAGAATTGATAAGTGGTCATCAAGTGTTCCTTAGTTTTGATTAACCCACGCTAAAGTGTCGTAAGTGACTATTTAATTGGCTTTAATTCATTAGTAAGTTAGTGAAATATAAAATTAAAATAACAATGAGGTTACCATTTTTTTCGTGTAATATAAAAACAGAATTAATTTTCTGACAGTCGACAGATTTCCCAATACGTGGATTGATTAATAAAATGTGTACGCGTGTTGGTGATGTATAAATCATGTCTAACCAAAGAATGTTTCGTTAACCTTTTGATATATGGTTCGCTATTGATGTAGCTTATTGAATTAATAAAAAACATCGAAAAAAAATCTATTTATTATGAGAAAACTGCAATACTTTCAGATAAAATTAAACACTTTACATTATATTCATTCAATCATCATCATCAGCTCACTATACGTCCCCACCGAGGTGCTCGGAGCCTACCCCAAGTTAAGAGTGTCTAGGCCATAGTCAACCACGCTGGCCATTCATTCAATACTTTGTTAATAAATAAATTAAAAAAAAAAATGTTTTGGATTGAAGGCGGCACTTCAATTGTCTATTTGTGTCTATGTATCAGTGTCTGTTATTTTACATAATGTATTACCGTTACTTGACTATGAGCGTCGGTCGCTCAGTAGTCAAGCACTTGACTTGCAATCTGCAGGTCCTGGGTTCAAATCCCGCCATGTACCAATGTGTTTTTCGATTTCCGATTTACATATGTACATTTATCCGACGTTCTTACGGTGAAGGAAAACATCGTGATGCAACCTGCACATATCTGAGAAGAAATTCAAAGATATGTGTGAAGTCAACCAACCCGCACTTGGCCAGCGTGGTTGACTATGGCCTAATCACCCTTAACTTAGGGTAGGCTCCGAGCCCCTCGGTGGAGACGTATAGGGAGCTGATGATGATTACCGTTACTTATACGGTAAACCATTTTTTTTAATTTTCCTCTTTCTATACGCAAGTCCACATTTGTTGCGACGATTTCACAGATTTATGCTTATGGAAGGTAGCTGGTATTTGCGAGAGTGACATAGATTACTTTTTTTAAAATTCCACGCTGATGACATCGCCAGCAACAGCTGTCCCACTATGTGCTTATAAAAACTATCCTTATATCCGCATTTTACAGACTTAAAGTGTTTTAAAACTTGATTAGATATCTCCTACAAAATCAGATTAAAAAGGCAAGTTAAACAAGACCTATATTTCACTTTGATTTCGTGCCCAAGATTTCAAGTGCTCTTACCTTCCGGCAAATATACCTCTCCAAACTCAAACACCCATTTGTAGAAATAAATTCAAATATTTCAATATCTTCACAGCAGGGGATCGCGTCTTTGTTCGAAGCTTAAGGGGGAGTTAACGAGAGGGATGCAGAAGACTAGGGGTACGATTATACTTACTTAAGGTACTTGTTAAGTTGGGGAAAAGTGAATAGCGAACTTTTATATTTGATGAAAACAGAAATATGAATAATTTGTCACGCATAATTATTTGAAGAAACGCATACTATAAAGTCGCATTCATTTTTATCTTATGAATAAAATCATTATTAAAACCAATTACAGTTCATACTACACTTATTTACGACTGTTTAAAAATTTTATAGTAATACTAGCTGTCGCCCGCGACTCCGTCCACGTGGAATTAAAAAATAGCTTAATTGGTAGCCTATGTGTTCTTGCGGACTATGATCTATATATACATCAAATTTTAACGAGATTCATGCAGCCGTTCTGGAGATACCTTGTAACAAACTTCCTTCTATCTATCCATCTAAATTTTCGCATTTAAAACATTAGTAAGATTTACATTTAACTATCAAATGTGTAGTTAAAATACAAGTTCTTTCATTTCAATTTGCCTGACATTAAAAAATCTTGTAGTATTTAAAACATTGATACATTCATATAAATTAAAATAATATTTAAAAAACAATTGAAACACGTTACCATTCATAAATTACTTCATTGTATAAAATCACGATCACGTTGCAGTTGCAGTTAGAATATAAAACTCGTCATTTAAACAACTGACCAATTGTGAATGCAGCACGCGCGCTAACACGACAAGCCATGTTGATTTCCGCTCTCCTAATGGAGTATACAGGCGCCGATGTATTTGGCATAGTTTTGGAAACATATTTAAAAGATAAGATCTGTAAAACTTGTATCCCATTATAATGATATGCGACGTCATTCGCGACTTCCTAGAAACGCTATCAATTTTTCGGGATGAAAAGTAATCTATCCCATTTACAAACTTTGTATGTTTAGCCGTGAGTTTTCACTGCTGAATCTATACACAAACATATTGTCATTACTATCATTCTCTGTAAATACAGAGATAAGACAAATATCGAGTCAGAAATTGAAAAAAAAACATTTCTTAACTTAGAATAATAGTATGAAAACAAAAGATGTACAAGTTTAATAACTATGTAAAAGTACATCAAATATATATTTTTCTGGCACGGAATACGTGATTATGAGACAAAGTACGAGTATCACAGAACTATATCTTCCTATAGAATCTAAGTAGGGTGAGATGACTTGAGTGTACTGTTGACTCCCCTACACACCCTAGCGGAAGACAAGCTATCAATGCCGAGATATCGATTCGAGACAAGACTATCTAGTTATGCACAGAGTAATAAATATATAGAGATATTTTAATAAACATTTTTCTAAAAAGACAACTGAAATAAGACAAAATTAAAATGTTAAAACAATAGAATATATGTCTACATATCTACTAATTAATTTTGTGGTCGAGAGTTCGAATCCCGACAGTCGATTACTGTCGTAAACCATATTCTAGTATAAGAATAGAGCCTAATACACATACTACCAGAAAATTCGTAATCTTCTAATATTTTATTTAAAAGAAAATATATACTTATACACTTCGTTGATTCATATAATAACTTTACACGATTATGTGCATATTTTTGAATAATAATTATTATCTTAACAGTTATTCTTGTGTAAGCATAACACTATAAATATTCTTAGACACTCCCTACTATTAATCTCGATAGTAAACTGTGAGGTCTATTCCATCGTGAGGTCTATAGCACTATGAGGTCTGATACGGTCACGAAACAGCCTCGAGTGTTCGTGAATCTGACGGTATCAGTAAATGGATTTAGTACTGCACCGTTAGGACTGATGACCCCAGTTGCTTAAGAGTTTCTTTTCTTTGTAACAAATGTTCCAGGCAATTCAACAAAAACGCTTTGTAAAATTATGTTAAATATTAGAAATATAATAACATCACAGATTATTATAAGGAATCTTTTAGGCAAGTATTTGCTTAACAAAATGTGTTTTTCATGCCTAAAATAACTTGACTATAAAACCCAAAAACACATCCTTTACGAGAAATCTTTGAGTTAAAAAGCTTAATATTAATCTAATCGTCTGATTATAATCTTACTAATATTATAAACGCGAAAGTTTATATGGATGGATGTTTAAAGG
Organism: Papilio xuthus; assembly: GCF_000836235.2. Classification (NCBI taxonomy): domain Eukaryota; kingdom Metazoa; phylum Arthropoda; class Insecta; order Lepidoptera; family Papilionidae; genus Papilio; species Papilio xuthus. The sequence continues at coordinate 594,417 of NW_013531700.1, forward strand.
TATCTCCGGAACGGCTCAATGTATCTTGTTTTGGCACAGAGGTAAAACATAGTCTGGAAGAAGATTAGGCTACTTATTATTATTTTTTATTCCGAGCGGGCGGAGGCGATGTGTTAGTACACAATTAGGGCGTATTCAAATATAACATTTCATACATGAAAAAATCATCATCATCAGCTCACTATACGTCCACACCGAGGGGCACGGAGCCTACCCTAAGTTAAGGGTGATTAAGCCATAGTCAACAACGCTGGCCAAGTGCGGGTTGGTTGACTTCACACATATCTTTGAATTTCTTCTCAGATATGCGCAGGTTGCATCACGATGTTTTCCTTCACTTCGGATAAAATGTACATATGTAAATCAGAAATCGAAAAACACATTTTGTACACGGCGGGATTCGAACCCAGGACCTGCAGATTGAAAGTCAAGACTTGACCCCTGAGCCACCGACGCTCTATATTTTTTTATACATGAATAAAATATCTAATTAATTAACATTGTTAACTCTGTATTCTTATACTAATTATGCTTGAAGCAATAAGATAATTAAGCGGCATGTTGGAAACACCGACAGGAAACAATAGATAAATATTATTATTAAAACAAAGGAAAGCGAGACAGTGAGGCACGAACTACGGTCACGTCTCTACTATCTTTATAAAGACGTGCGGTGTACAAAATAAATATTATAATAAACCTAAAGAAGTTAATTCAATTGACATCGTATCTATAAAGTAAGTTCGAACGAAATTCTTTATGAAGACAAAGTAAAAATTGAAATATTAACATCCCTAATGTGCTAGCTGCCATGTAAACAACATAACTCAAATTTAGATTAATAATTTTTGAGGAGAAAAAGAATTTTACATTTCCTTGCTTTATATATTTTTGCAATTGTTATAATGTTTTATGTTTTAACGTATTATTATTTACATTGGAACCATCCAAATACAGTTAAGATGAAAAATAAAACAATGTACAATCTATAACATTTCTAAAAGATTTTATTATTACGTTACATAACTTATGTGTTTATTTTTATACAGATTTTATTTTAATAACGAGTATGTAATAACGTTGAGACAAACCGCAGTACTCGTATATATCGTTCACGGCAGCTGCTTTAAATTGATGTTAATTAAGCCTTTATTAACGGTAATTATCTACTAGTCTTAATTAGTCAAGTATGCGCCACGCCTACTTGTTAAATCAAATATAATATTAAATATAAGTAGTTTTAATAATACTAAAAATTATATAAGTATACTAGCTGACGCCCGCGACTTCCGCGCGGCATTAAAATAATAGGACCCGGTTCTCACACTTACTGAATATGTATATAAAAATTTCATAAAATCGGTCAAGTTGTTTCTGAATTTTTTTTAATGTTAGCAGATGTTTAGTAAATTTACTATTTAATTATTTCTTGTACCATTCCAACTAAGCTCTAGGTTTGAGCTGGGACATGGTTTACGACAATAGTCGAATAGGGATTCGAACCCCCGACCTCATGATCGGAAATCCGTACCCTTAACCATTAGGCTATTGGCGCTTCTTAATATGGTAAAGAAATAGTGCAGTGGTTTCCCTAGTAGCTAACTTTATGGAAGAGCCAAATATTCCAAGTTAGCGGCCAACCTTCAAGACTGAAGAGGCACTAGAAGAAGAAGAATATGGTAAATAACATAGTGACACGAGTATTGAAAATAAACCTATTACTAAGTAGAGTTTTTGAAATATGTGAGAGTGGAAATGCAAATAATAGTATTCAGAAGAATTAAGTTACTACATCAGTCCTAGTTCGTAGCCTAATTAATTGCCCATATCTTGCATTTAACTCATGACATTTGAAACGAAGCATTACTTAAGATTCAACCACAGACTGCCTTATAATTTAGAGTACTTTTAACAATTTATATAAACTCCCAACTCTAAAATTGTGTTTGTGTTTTAATCAACATTTTAAAGTTCGTAAACTTTATTCTTGTTATTTACATAATGTTTACAAAAAAATCTAGTCTATATTTTCGTAGAAAACTAATAAACTTGACCTGAAAAATTAAGGCTTGAATGAAAAATCTAGTTAGTGTCAAGACGTGCCAATATGTTAATTTCGTCGATAAGATGCATGATTTAGTGCATTCGATTATCGACTTAATTCGTATTGTCATAAAACATTATTTTTGAAGTGATAAATCTCATTTTTGGTCAAGTAAGGCTTTCCTGATAATGGTACACTCAGGAAATATATCGCAGGTAATTAATAAGATTTATATAGGTCAGGTTAACATTACGTACCATTGTCTGCCTTAATTTTAGATTATTTAAAACGATATTCAATTTTAGGTTAATACTTCTTCTTTGTTATATTTGACATCGTTCAAAAATTACTTTACCATTTTCATCATCAGCTTACTATACCCATTGAGGGGCTAAGAACCTACCCGAGTTAGGGGTGACTAGGCTATAATCTACCTTAGCCCAGTGCGAGTTGGTTGACTTCCTTCACCGTAAGAACGTCGGATACATATGTAATTTGAAAATCGAAAACATATTGGGTACATGGCGTGATTCGAACCCAGGACCTGCAGCTTACAAGTTAACCTAATTCTTGAGCCACCGACTTGGTCATTTACTAACAAAAAAACTTGAAACATTCGCTTTTCTAATCTTCATAACTTCTAACGTAATTTAATTCATCGAAAAAATGTTAAACACGATACTGAAACTTGAAGTAGTGATGATTGCGTGAAATCAACATTAGATTCGAATCCCAAACACGCGGACATAAAGCATGTTACGTAACTTATCGAGTCAATAGAGTGCTAATGGATGTTCCGTCTCTCTCGCACACCAGATGTTGCCACACCTGGCGCCTTTGTTACTGGACACTTCCGTTGATGCTGATTCCAATATACATAAAGATAGTCTCACAAAAAGGTTACGATAGATAAAAAATACGTACAGGTTGACGTACAAAATACATCTTAATTACGAAATGCATTTATATAGATCGAGTTTTATCACAAACTAGCCATCGCCAGTGACTCAGGCTGTGCTGAATAAAAAAAAACTTAATTAGTAGCCTATATGTTGTTCCTGACTATGTTTTAATTCTATGACTTGAATTAAAATTTATCGAGATATATGCAGCCGTTCTGGAGATACCTTCTAACAAACGTCCATCCATCCATCCAAACATTCGCATTTATAATATTAGTAAGTACAAGTAATTTATTTTAAGAAAAACTACGTTAGTTTAACACTTTATCGATTTATTAAAAAAAATATTAAAAATCAAAATTCAATGTTTTTTTCGTGTGTGTAATAAGTGATAACAGTCTTACGATATCAAACTGAACAAATTCTACTAAAGGTTCAGACCTTGTTAATAATTCAGATTTAATCCTTGTACCTCCGTCCTAGATCAAGGGTTTAAGAACATTTATATGCTTAATTTATAAACTATCGCTTTTCGTCTTTAGGATTGGAACACAATTTATTCTTCAAAGCTTTAAGCTGTATCACTTTAAAGTAATTTGGTTTTTTACTCAATAATAAAAACAAAACAAGTTCAATAACTTCAACTTTTTTAAAACACGCTAATTTTAACTAAAAACACAAATCAAATAATTTTTCGTCTGGTTATTTTGACAAAATAAACATACTGTATAATTCAGCATTTAATAACACCCTGTAGCGGACACTATGTCAGCATTGTATGTACAAAGATCATGCTATATGTTCCGCAAGATGATATTACAAACGATATCTGAGTTGTTTGACATCAATACAATTTATTAGGTCGAGTTGTCGAGAAAAATTTATTGTGACAAATGAATATGTCGATGTAGAATAATTATACTTCGCCTTAATGGGGTAGACAGACATATAAATAATTACATTATTTAAGAGAGGTACCAACCTGTACTTTTAGTAAACATTTGCAAAAATATTGCCATCTCACTCATACTCTTTAAAAAAACCAGATAGAAGTATATTTCATTTTTTTAATAGTTTTAGTTTTCAACGGTGTTTTAAAACTGGGTCGTTATACTAGTCCTTAATACGAAAAGTCCATAAAAACCGATCCATAGAGAATGGATTTAACGTTAACTCGCACTTTAACTGCGGTAAACTAAGAGATAAGCTGTACCGGGAAGCTGGAATGTATATAATCCTTCTATATTTTAATCTCAATTCTTAACTCAATTAACTAAATCGCTTTAACTAGCATTATTCATTATAGTTATACTAAAATGGAGAATAAATTTACGTTTACAATACTTTTTTTTTACAAATATGACAATGCCGTACAATGATAGCACAACTGGCCAGCAATCGGCAGATCTAAATTAACCCATCCGTTAAAAAAACAAAGCCCGTTGACAGTCGTGTTCGAAATTTAAAATTCTATTTAAATTCCGAAAACGCAAGCAATAAACCGTATCATATCGCGAGCGGCTGCATAACGTTCGTGCTCGAAATAGGTGTACACGAGTTTCTGTGGATATAGCCTAGGGCCAGTGACTACGAGCTCTACGTGACTGTTCATCCGACACAATGAAAAATGAACCTTATTACATAGGCAGTACCGCTAAGAATAAATAAAACTCTTCAATCAAAAAAGCCACTTGAGAATAACTCTTATGATTTAGTCATAAGGTTGGTTTTGAATTAAAAGGTTTGCGTGTTATAACAATTCAGTACTAACGCCGCAAAACCGGTGCGACTGGTGTCTGGCCAGACTACAGCAGTTGCCTTAAATGGCAAAAAAAAAAATTATACACTGGGAAACTATCGTAGGAGTGAGGTTTCGAGTTGAGATTTAACTTCTCGTACGAGTTGTTTTGTTATGCAAGTTTGGGCGTTCAAAGTTAAAGTGCTTTATGAAGTTAAGTTAACGCATATAAAATTAATTAATAACATTTTTAAAACGATTGGTTGCCGGTGGCTAGTACTTGGAGTCCTTACGAGACTTCGTTGGTATTGAGTCTTGCTCAAGCCATAAGTTCTTGAAATATTAAAGACAATTGAATAATTACAATATAAAAAATTAAAAACGATCAGACCAGTTACGAACTTTTCTAAATGAAACAAGAATCCTGTCTTATTTGTAGGACTTAAGAAAGTAAAAAAGGCTTGCGACAAAAATAATGCATAAAAATCAATTGTCTGGTTGAAATCGGTACGTGCGGAAATAGCCATGGATAAAAAGCCCTGTCTAGACACGCGGGAACATTTAATACTGGCAGTATATTTAGTTCATGCGATGTCTGCCACCAATGTCATCGAACGACTCAACATTGTAGGGGAGAAATTTATTCATAAACATGCATTGCTTTTACCAACGCCGGACAGTGGTTGTGAACATTTAAACTCATACTATATTTCAATTTCGACGCTATATTTTTATTGAGACGAGATTTGGAGAATCAAATTACTTGTTTCGTAAAAATACAGAGCAAATGAAACAAAAGTTACAAAATACAACTGAAATCTAGTCCGAAAAGCAAAAATAATGTCTGTCTAAAAACCTCTGCAAGCATAGACTAAAATTATATTATATTAAGTATATTTAGGCTTCTAATCATTGATTTAATACCTTAAATTACCGTATTTTACCGTAGTTTCTGAGGAAAAAAACTCTGTATAAAACATATTGTCATCCCTGTCTCATCTTTGACAAAACGGAGATAACATTATTTTTTGGAATAGGGATTTCTGTCTCAGAAACCCACGGTTAGTTCTAAAAATGATTGCGACAATCCTGCACTAATGTGTTTTACAATTCAACTCGTGTCAAGTAAATGCATATCACAAAGATCTCATGTCTGTATGTCCATTGAAGTCTTGGCAAACGGGTGCAACGTACGGCGCCAAGAAAGTTAGTCATGTTACCAATTATCTTGTTAAGTTTTTGGCAAGCCACAAATGCGGATTGAAATCAGCCGCACCCCCGCCATGATTAACTTACTCACTTAACTAAAGTCTAACCTAAAAGTTAAGTGAAGGTCAGTATTCCATTAAATAATACCACGTATGTTAAAAATACACGTAGACAGTAAAAGTAAAATTTTACTTCGATTCGATTAGTTATTATTTTCAAATATCTTGACAGCTCAAGGTCATCGGCGTGCTGCAGTGCCCTCCCCCCGTATCCCGCTACGTACGAACGCACCTACAATTGTGTTCTATGAAACGACTCGCGCGGAATTAAGAGCCGCCAAGATATCTGAAAACAACTATACTCTATTTTGCTACCAGACAAAATCTTCTTTCCTTATTTTAGTTATTGCTTAATTATTTTACAGTCCTGTCGTAAATCTACGAAAATTCCTTAGTTTACATATAGAAAAGTATTAAATCAAAGTAAACTGCTTCCGAAATTGTAACATTCCGATCTTCTAACATGTCTAAACAAATTCACTAAAGGTATTTCCTTCGCGGCATTTTTCGACTGTGGAATGTGTTGAACTGTTGAAGATAAAAATGGCGAAGTTAGGGTGCGGAGTAATCACTTTAAATTAGTTTACTAAAAATAAAGTCGAGTCACTTTAAGTTGTAAGTAAAGTCGGAATTTTTACATGAATTCATTTCGCTTCTAAGGTGGTTCTGAAATGAATTTCTCAGTAAAAATGTGTCTAATAGATAACAAAATATCTAACTTATATGTCCGAAATTAAAATAATCCAACAATTCACAAATCGGTAAAATAAAATCATCGTAATCCAAAACCGACAAGTTAAATCCCATCACTTTATGAAAAAAAAAACATTTTATTATGAAAACCTATCAGTATACGAGACCACAGACCTACGTAAATACTAGAGTAACCATTTTATACACAAAAACAAAACCTCAATAACTAACATCGCTTGGACTGAATAAAAAAAAAACAATAAGCCCACACGACACTATATTCTGTTGCGGGTTTTTTACACGTAATTTACGTTTATTCAGTGTTTGTATTGAAAGTTTATTGGTGACCCAATCCATTGACCTATTTTATAACATACTAGCTGTCGCCCGCGACTCCGTCCGCGTGGATATATAAAAAAACTTAATTAGTGTAACCCACCCATCCATCCAAACATTCGCATTTATAATATTAGCAAGTTAAATAAAAAGCAGCTCTTCAAGGCATAAATTCGAAAAAAAATAGTATCCTATATCCGTCTCCTGGCTCTAAGCTACCTCCTCACCAATTTTCAGCCATATCGGTAAAGCCGTTCTTGAGTTATAAATAGTGTAACTAACACGACTTTCTTTTATATATATAGATTTGTATGGATAAAAAAAGTTTATGTCTCCATTATCCTAATAGGGTTGCTGCTTACGTAATATAAATGAGTCTTTTAACTCATTATTTTCAATGTTATAATGTTCTAATTCATAATCAAAATTATCTTTGAAGAATAAAAAGCTAAGCTAACAGGTTGGAAGGGGAAGTGGATTTTACTGAGGAACGTTCACGTTTAAAAACACACACACATAGTCATCCTTACAACTTGTTGCATATATCAATAGACTAGGGATATTTTGGTGTTTTAGCGAAATTAGCTAACCATTTGCTTGTTGGCCACATTTTACTAAAAAAAAACTCTTAACAATTATATAAGAAAATCCTTAACCAACATTTCCTAAATAAATAGTAGTAGTTGGGATTAAATAAAGTTTTATACTGTCGCCTTAGCATGAAGGTCCTAGTTTAATCAAAGTCTCTGGGAAAGGTAAATCTGAAACATTCCAAACTTGTTAACCTTTACTGTTCCCGTTGGAACTAGTTTTGGGAAGATTTTTGACAGGACTTTCGAATAGCCGTAGGTGAACAGGAATTACAGTGCCGAGGAAAAACTAGTCTAACAATTAATCCACGTCTTAAATATATTGTTTTTTCTGTTCTGTCAAAGATATGCCCTGCCATGGATGAGGATATGTTTTATACAGAGATTTAGGTCTCAGAAAGCCACGGTATGGCAACAAATAGATAATGAGAATATAAAACTTGAGTCATATCACCTTTAGTAACTTCACTTAAATGTTAGATTTCAAATCAAAACAACAACAAAGCGATTTACCTTTCTATTCTCTTGACGTTTTCCAATTGAACTAAGTATATGTCGCGTCTGTTCTCAACATGTCCGCCCCGGGATAGCGACGTGTCTATCCCACTCAATGGGCACAGATTAAAAACGTCTGGAGAGCGCACGTGACGGGTTAAATGATGGATGTGCCGGCGTCTGAACTAAATCACTCCCGGTACTTCAATTAAATTAAATATAAGAAGGATCACTAATCACTCTAAATCAAAGATAGAGTGCTTCTGTCCGATCTATTTATAGTTCCGAGATAAATATGACCTCTGGTACGAGTAATATAGTGAATTTATACATATTAAAAATTACAAATGTATTTGCGTTAATTATAAAAACAATTTTAAAAAATTTAGTCGGTGTCTGTCCGTAAAGCCGCGTTTGTTCCGCATAATCTCCGCAACGTCTGCCCTATTTTGACGGGATTTTAATAGCAAGGTAGCTGATGGATGCGGGTATTTTATAGACTACTTTTTTCTTCATGAAGTCATGGGCGACCACTAGTGTTTTAATAAATAAGGTGTATAAAACACAATTGTATTAAGAAAGCGGAAATTACTACATCAGTGTATCATAGAACATAACATTTAAAAGAAATTCCACGTTTACTTTTATATATCAATTAAGAATCAAATGCTGACAAGTTGACAAGAAATCTAGTCCCTGACACGATAATTTTTTTGCACATTCATCGAACTGATAAATTTAACTTTCAAAAATGAGTCCATGTCAGTTTTTATGCAGAGTTCTTAACGAGGTGTTCAAGTCATGAGATGTCGACTGGTTTTTTAACGAACATATATCTGAAATCAGCGAATAACGATCCATTGCGGTCCTCTTATTTACGTCCTCCCTGAGGCCACTAAATGATATTCGAGAGAGCATTAAATATAATTTATGTTGGACAATTTTATTTGGGATATAACTTGGTGATACATCGGCGAATTACATTAGTTTATTACGGCAAAATACTTATATTTTCATAGTAATTGTATTTTTAATAAATAAGTAAGGACACTCTTCTTATATATAAAATTCTCGTGTCACAATTTTCGTTGCCATACTCCTCCGAAACGGCTTGACCGATTCTCATGAAATTTTGTGAGCATATTGAGTAGGTATGAGAATCGGCCAACATCTATTTTTAATACCGCGCGGACGGAGTCGCAGGCGACAGCTAGGTTAATTATAAATTACACAATTTATTACTTAAAAAAAATAAAAAGAAGATTGACTAGTCATATAACAATCAAGAGAAGAACATCAATCCAATGCACAAATCCCACATATAAAAAAAATTACGTACGCGCGAAAAACGAGTCAGTTAACTATTTAAATTAATTAAACTTGAGATAAATGGATTTTGTAATTCATAGCTTATAGTATTTTTCCGATAGATAAATAAATACTTTAGTGTATCACTTACTTAAACTTGGGAGCCTCGGCTCCTGAACTAGGGATAAACCCTATGTTTCATACCCTATGTGACATATTCTACTTTTTATGTTTAAGACTAAATATAAATAAAAATCAAACATCCTCTATAACTGTTCATAATCTTAATATAATGCAGCGTTGTTAATACATAGATATTATGTAAGAAGCATTCTATTAACAGCTTAATGTAGTCGGAAGATAAATCATACGATCAAAGCGCTACCGCACTTCCTCTCAATATTAATACTGACGATACTTCGCTTATGTTAGTTTCATAGTCAATAAACGTAATACATAATAGTGCAAGTGGTACACCAGAGAAACTTCGATAGTCGGAAACAACTTGATATTTGTTTGTATTTCCCATGATCAAGATGAGTTGATGGAAAGTGAAATCTTACCAGAAAAACAAATTGCCGTTGTCTGGGTTTCTGTCCACGTAAAATGTGACGGCCCTTTATGAGAAAAATAACCATTTAACATCGTCTTGTGGCCAAGAGAGAAGAAATAACGGCTTAACAGATCTTCACGTTATTAGGCAAAAAGGACATAGTCTGGAAGAACACATAGGACACTTATAAAATTTAAACAACTTGTATTTTATAACTTTAAGATAAGTTTTCTTTAAAATAACTTGTTATTTAAAGAAATATTTACGCTAACAGAATAACATTGTAGTAATAAAAAATAAATATATATAATATGAAATAACGTACACCTTTTGGAATCAAATGCAACGTCCATCGAACCTAATCCATACCGATAAGCAGCAGATAGCAACTGATAAAAACCCCAATACGATAAAGCCCCTCCTATATTGTAACCGAGTTTACGCGATCCATAAATCTTTGGATACAAACATGGTAATGTAAACCTTATACTATGGATATAAGGAGCATAATTGTTTAAATTATACATACATTGTAATATTTGTTTTCGTAAATGTCGATAAAATTACATATCAAACATGTAGGGTGTGGTAATCTGCCTAGTTAAAATTGGAGAAAATACGTAGTATAAATTAGTATTAAAAGTATTGCTACATTTTGTGTTGACTTAAATGGCTGGTTTTGAGTTAATCCAACATCAACGGCTTAAAACGCGTGTTATACGTACAAGTAAAAACTATGCCATTGCAATATTAAATTATAACTGGCCAGTTATAAAAATGCTTTTATTTTTCTAAGTGGCCAGACTTATTATTTTAATTTTGTTAATTTCCTTTATTTTTTTATATTAACATTAATTTCCATAAGTATCAACATTATAATATAAATTCCAGCTTGATACCTTCACGCGTTTTTGAGAAAAATAGTCTTGACAGACAGACAGACGGACAACAAAGTGATCTTATAAGGGTTCCGTTTTATTTCCTATGAGGTACGGAACCCTAAAAATAAGTGTTTTAAAACACGTTAACGTTAAGAAAGCTTTAACTTTCTGTATAAACCGCAAAGGAAACATTTTTAAACTGAAGATATAAAAAGGCACAAACAATTCAGTGACACCGTTATCTCAAAGTAAGAGGTAAAGCACAACACATCTCGAAAATAATTATAATTGAAAGTTACTAAAAGTAGAACTCCACTGTCAAGTTTGTGGGTACAACTTTTTTTTTAATTAAATTTCCACAAAGAGAATAAAGATTTTATACAGCCAGTAGTTTCGAGGTCAAAGAAAGCAATTAAAGTGGACGTAAGTAAAGTTTGCTTTGAGAAAAATTCACAATTTTCATTCATAATATAAAGTAGGTCCCGAGTATTATGTTAATTTTTATAAATTCAATTAACTAGAGCCACATAACGAATACGCAATTAAAACAGCTGATGTACAGGACAGCCTTGCACTATTAATCTTCTGAGTATTAGTAACATAATACTGGTCGCCCATTTGTCGAAATATGACCATATTTCATAACCATTTTTTTTTATTAAAAATGGCTTTACACACTTCTTCACAGTAAATTGTTTTTCAATGGGATACCGCAATTTCTTTAAAAGGAGGTACAAAGTTTTAGCTTCATATTGATATCTTCTATTATCTCATTCTTACGGTGGAGGAACATTTTGCACCCTGCACATAACTGCAAGGAAATTCAAATGTGTGAAGTCAACCCGCACTGGGCCAGCGTTGACCTAGTCAACCCCAACTTATGGTAGGCTCCGTGCCTTTCGGTGAGGAGTTATAGTGAACTGGTGATAAAGCTGTACCAAAACCGTTATATTATTTTAGAGAACGTTTTCATTTTATTACATAGAACTTATAAAGTTTGTATAAAAAATGTCACATCTATCCTTTTCTAGCCGCATTTGATCAAAATATAAAAAAACTTATAAATTCATTAAAATAGAATTGTTTCATTAAAATATACTGCATCGAGTCATGAATATGTAAAAGAATTCATCGTTTATTCATAATGGTTGCAGTAAAAATATTTTTTAAAAAACACATTGCACACGTAGAAAATATTAGTTGATAGAGAATTCGAAATAGCATAACAATTGACAACATAAACGTAAAACATACATTCGTGTTTAAACATATTTGATCTGTGTTGTTTTTAAAGAGAGTAAAAAAGATAGCAATACTTTATTGCATATCTACCTGTCCTTATCCCACTTTATGGGGAACGCACCAGGTTTACTTCCTTCATCTTTCTACATTTCAGTCACTCCCTGTATCATGTCACCTTTCACACAATCTTGGGGAATTAATAAAGTACCAAATAACAGGGGATATGAATGCCCAATGAGAATAAAGTGGTAGAAAACAATACCTTAACCCTTATTTTAAGATAATAAGGGGGTCGACATCGCGTCTGTTGAAATGATAAAGGGCCTCTATTTCTTAAAGTGCGATGCCTATGCAAACCTTTGGCACGCAGCCCTTACATCAAGGGTGCACGTAAGGACGTACAACGCTTTAGGCATTACGTCACAACACTAAGAAGGTACTAAGGGCGTGTAACTTTACGTGACGTCACAAGAATACTCAAAGACGTCTACAATGACCCAAAGATCACATAGACTTGTGTTTTACGCCTTTAGTATGTCGGCCTTTGAGAAAGCAAGTCACTGTCAAAATAACTGCAGATCGCGTGACACACATTCATATTTCATGGCATATTTAAGTGAACAGAATAACATCAATGTGTTATTTTATTGGTCTCATTGATATAAAAATTATTATCATCGCAGTTGGGATAAAACTTCACTCATATCCTTCTAGAACACTCTAGAAAACTCAAATCCTTCTTAACAAATCCGGACACCACAAAATTAGTGAAACATTTTATATATAATAATGTTTAAAAATTTATTTCTATTTATATCAGTCACTTTTATGAAGTCTACCAACCCGCACTTGGCCAGCGTGGTTGACTGTGGCCTAATCACCCTTAACTTAGGGTAGGCTCCGAGCCCCTTGGTGGGGACGTATAGTGAGTTGATGATGATATCAGTCACGTGTTAATTCAATGATAATTCTCAAGGTTCTAAAGATATTCTCTCCATAATCAATCTCGGTGATTCGCAACGATAAGTAATTGTCTAGTCAAGTACGTTTCCCCAGAGGGTCGGAGAGATTTTGCAACATTTTCTCAATCGCTTTAGTGTCTACCGAAATGGATTTCGCTTTTCGATTTCCTGAGAAAGGAACATTATCATAGAATCAACTTCTTTGCGTACCGAAGCGTGAATGTGGCTCAAAAACTTTCGTGAACAAACAAAAATAAATCATCTCTCTCTTTATGTTTTTATAAATTTTATTTAAAAACATAAACCCATGTATCCTTGGTTGGATAGACGGCGTAAATAAGAAAGCAAAAAAAGTGGGCATAGCAAATTGGAAGTCCGAGGCCAGAGATACACCGAGGTGGAAAAAGTTGCTGGACCAAGCCAAGGTCCACAAAGAGTTGTAGAACTAGAAGAAGAAGTATCCTTAAATAATCATTTTACATTTCGTACTTACAAACCAGCCAAGGAAACGGAGAACATCTTCAAATAATTATTATTACCGTTTTATTGCCAATCTATCAAAGTCTACTACTAGTCTACTAAGAACACTCCATCGGCAATTAGGATGACATAATTTCCTTTATAAACGTAGCGTCACAGAAGATTGTAGATAACTCAGTAGTCACAATGTCTGGTCCTTCGAGCAGGCAACTCAAGTAACCACTTACAGGGACGTGTCTAAGTGGTGATATCACGATGCCACCCTCATCGCTACCCACTTGATCTCTCGTCCTCTTGACTTCGTTCTGTACTGAATTACAATATTAAACATAACCTTAATTAGACCGCACCTACTTTATTACCCGACTTACAGGGGGGTAAAGTTTCGCGGGTTTTAAAGTTTAGTTCGTTAATTTATTTCTTTTCTAAATTAAGTGCTGTGTGTGAAACTGTTGAAGAAGCGAGAGAGGTGTGTCAGGATGGTACCAAATGGAAGGTCGCTGCCTACCCATCTGTGTGATAGACGAGAGTAATGTTGTGAAGTGACAATTATCCCAAAAAAAATTCTCGATTCAATGTTTTCATTTCATCGTTTACGCATTAGTTAGGTTTAAAAATTAATTAATATACGTAAATCTTATATATAAAATTCTCGTGTCACAATTTTCGTTGCCATACTCCTCCGAAACGGCTTGACCGATTCTCATGAAATTTTGTGAGCATATTGAATAGGTCTGAGAATCGGCCAACATCTATTTTTAATCCCGCGCGGACATAGTCGCGGGCGACAGCTAGTATTCTATGAAAATATATCTCTTAGTAATAGTTTTCTATGACCAATTTGTCGTAATAAAAAATAAATATTGCCAATTACTGTCCGAAACATATCCACAAATAATATCGTTTGATAAAACTTTATTGTTATATTAATCTTATAATTTATTATTACAAATCACCATTATTTTCAAAGACAAAAACACATTTTGAATATTTTGTTCTCTTCTTCGCATACGTCATTACTGAAGTAAGAAGAGTTGTCCTCGTCTGTATATGCCTTTACGGATGCGTAGACCACCTTCCTCCACGTCCGTTGATATTTTGATATCATTATTATATTCTCTTACAACGTAAGGTGGCGAAACGAGCAAGAACCGCCTGAATACGTCGAAATAGCGAAGCGACCGCTGCCAACAGACACAGAAAGTGGATACAGGAGGATAAACAGGGCACAGGAGATGACAGAAGAAAGTATAGATTTGTGTAAGAAAGGAGTAAATATAGATATGACGGCTGATAGAGATGCAAGGGAACAAATTACTCTCCGTAGTAGAAGGTCAGAATGACGATGAATGTAATTACGGAGCTAGAGTATATCGCTAGTGTAAGAACAGTATGCAGACATTGTCCGTGTTAATCATACTCTAGAGAACAATATCGATTCAATAAGATACTAGTCACGGTAAAATTCATTCTTTATAACAATACCAAAAGAAAATTCAATCGATAAATAGTTTGCAATATCCCGTACCAACGCCATCTATTGTTTCATTAATTAATCGATTTTTTATTGTTAACTTGTTAACCATTGTTTATATAACCCAGTTTAAAGAGTTCGTTATTGTTTTGTTCTCGCAAAGGGTTTACTTATCTTGTGTAAATGAGGTCAAAGATATACAATACTTAACTGGAAACACCGAGAGTATACTCAGAGACGCTTAAAAATACTTTATTAGTTGATCTACAATTTTAGACTTGCACATTGCTTAAATAAAAAAAAAACTTCACAAATTAATTACACAAGATTAAATTTTAATATAAACTCATCACAAATTTAATTTTACACGACATTTATAAAAAAAATAAAAAATTAACTGTTAATATATTTTACAGTCATAATTCCGCACGCAAACGCTTTAAAAGTGTTCACAAAAAAGCTCAGAGGGAAAAGTATTACCGACGTACTGCGGTACCTTTATAATTAGCACCATGAAGGTTTTATGTGCCAACGTTCGGATTTTAAAAATAAAAAGAATTTTACATTCAAAGAGGTTTTTTCCGGATTTAATTTATAAATATTATGTAACATTTTTCATTAACGTTAAACAAACAGTAAAGAAACTTAAAAAATAAGTTTTATAATGTTCTTGTTAATCAAAAGAACTTATCAAATCATCTAGGCGATTTAAACGAGCCGAAACTCGATCAAGTTGTGTCATTTTATTGCGTAGTCCCTATAGCCACCAGCTCTGTTACAACTTCATCACCATGTCATCATAATATAGCATTGTAATACGATTTATATATGTAGGTATACAAAATTTTAGCTCAATCAGTAACCGAGAAGTGTATCCAATTTAATTTACAAGATTTGATGCCAACCATGGGATAGGTGACACTAACGTAAAGTATAATTTGAAAACCAACCATGAGATTCTACTGACGTTCGTTAAACAACTATTGATGAACGTTGAATGATGACCGATGAATGAAGATCGATGAACGACGAACGAGAAACGAAAGATCAACGAACTTTACACCAGCAACTCATGGACAACTTTTATAACATATTACTTATCTAGTATCATAGTAATTATAAAATATAAGAAGATATTTATGAAGACGGTTAGACTTGCAAAAATCTTTAGCGTTTTAAAACGGTGCTTTGCGAATTGAGGTGGACAGTTAGGCACAAGCCACCTTTCACCTGGGGCGATTTAATCCCGAACGTGACGAGGGGATAAGCCAAGCCTACGTCTGACAAATAAACGATATGTTTACGTCAACTCAACGTACTTTTTGAAGAAAAAAAAATCTTTTAATAATTCACACAATACCACCACTTTATAGGTTAGCAGTCGCTAGCGACTCCGGCTCCGCGGAATTAAAAAAAAAAACTTAATTAGCCTTTGTACTCTTACAAACTATGTTCTATATCTATGCCAAAATTTCGGCGAGATTCGTGCAGCCGTTGTGGAGATACCTTCAAACAAACAACCATCCATCCATCGAAATATTCGCATTTATAATATTAGTAGAAAAGTGTCACCAGAGTTGTAGGTACTCATTTTACGTAACAATTTTGAATAGACAACTTATTAATATCACATCTATAATAAAAATTATTACATTTTTTCTTTTAAACATCGATAGATTAAGTCTACTTGACTTTTGTATTAGTTACATTTACTCTATCAAAGCAATAATTCTAGATCTAACAATGATACCTACATAACGTAATTTTTAATTAATTTTAACTCTGAAAGTAATAAAAACGCCGGCATACAAAAACATTCCATTTACAAGCGTGAATGCGAGAAAGTGAAAGGTCTTATTAAAGCGCCGAAGCGATTATTTATCAAAAAAAAACCCTTGGTAATAGACTAGAGAGAATCTCGGAGTTTCTTTTGTATTTCTTAGCAAGATTACTGCCGGCAGCGTCGAAGCAAAACTCACAAAGAACGCTATTACATCGAAAAAAATAACACGAAAGAAAAAAATTTAAAGCAAACACTGATGACGAATTGTACTTAATTTAATATGCATTTTTTTGTCAAATTGTGTAACCAGGAGTGCAAACTGTCGACTTCTTCTAAATAATATCAACGAATCCAACCAAAAGAGATACATTTCTTATGATACATCTTAAGATATACGGGGCGATATTATTATCTCATTTTGTTCACGAAGATGAAAATGGATGATAAGTTTGGGTGGTGAGGATACAAGGTAATGCTAGTATGGAAATATTATAGCAAAGAAGGAAAAATATGTGCTTATTAGAGATAGAACATGGGAAGATAAGTCTATAGATGTAGTGCTAAGAAGGAAGTAACTGAAATAGTGCCAGATCAATGGACTACAAAAACCTGTTGTACCAACCCCACAAAAAGTGGGAAGAGGGCAAAGAGATCATTATTTACATTTTTATATACATTTAATTTAGAATAAAGGAATATATTGAAATTTTATATTGTAGACAAAAAACAATACTTTTGTAATGTCTTGGAAACATCGCTAGCCTAAAAAAAACATTTGCATATATTATTTGTATTAAAAGTATGTTATATGTCTATGGTCTTCTCAATTGAATTGACGTAAAAATATGAGGTAGCTGTTCTTATTTTAGTAAATATCGCTTCTTTATGTATTATCATTTTTTTATCTATATCAGAAAAGAACAGGTTAATCAAGGACTGATGTCATAAGTGCGTGAAAAAAAACACATGCATTAACTTTTTTTATGATGGCCGGAAGTCAAGACCGCTTGGACCTCTGGTTATTCTAGGTTAGTTTTAATTAACGTCATTGTCATATCAATGTCTTAAAATCTAAACAAATAAGAATCTAAAAATAGAGCTAAAATCGCATAGATAATTATAAGTTCATATAAGTAAAGAAGCCGATAAAATTCCAAGAGACAGATAAACAAAAAACAAAGAATTTCGTTAAACCGTAACTTGGTGGGTCTTGAGCCCGCCAAAAGATAACCCGAAATGTCTTTTGTAAGACATGCATTGTCAGTTTGTTCTTACAAAGCAATCGATTGTAGGAAATTCCGAAACGTTAACCTCACAGGTAAAAAAATCAACTTTTTACCGTTAAAAGTGAATAACAGAATTTAGATTTAAATAGCTAAGACTTACCATATTATTTATCCAACTGTAGAAGTATCTTCTTATTAAGAAATTCCAGAAAATCACATAAGTGTGCACATTACAACCGGCACATATACACCACGACACAACGGATTTCTTGTTCACGAGATGAATCACCAAGAATGCACAACGTTACACATAGATTTGTACACTCAGAAATACACAGAACACTTTTAATTAACCATATTTAATTAAATTAAAACTTTTTTAAAGCGAATTACGACTTTTTTTATTGATCACGACGCTAGATAAAAGTTTTTCAACGCTAAACAGCGACACGGCATCCTGTGTAACGCCCAACGAATGACTGGTCGACTGGTAGGAGAAGTATAACCCAACAAAATTAAAATGGCCCTTACTTGCAACCGCGCATCATAATCCTTCAATGTTTTCAATATGGTAGGTTAAACTACAGAGTTTAATAAACAATAGTTTGTACTAACTTGATATTAAGTTACCGTGGCATGTAGGTTTACTATTTTTACAATAATATTTTCGTTTGAATCGTTAAAATCCCACTCCATGCGTGTTTGCAAGCGTCAATAAAAGTTTAAAACAGGAATTGTTTTTGTTCGGGGCACGAAGCACAAACGCATGCACCTGAACACAGCAACGGTTAATATTGCAGTTGCATTGAAGAAATGCGTAGCTAACTTCGCTATAGTTAAGATAGCGCCATACGATACCTGCTTCTGTAGTTTTTTTAAAGCAAACTTCGCTCCTTTTATTAAAATGAACGCAACATGACAGCTGTGAAAGATTGTTTTTTTTTTAATTTAGAAAGTTGTCACCATACATAATTTTTTGTGCAATGTTATTATTTAAAATGAGATGAATATTTAAGTGATTATTTGAATAAAATCATACCAAGATAATAGTACTATTTCTTAGAAATGAACAAGCACCTTTCATAAAGTAAATTAAACCTAACTTTTAAAAGCTTTTGAAATTTCAATTTAGTGGATTGATTAGTGTTTGGATTTTATTAATGCCTTCGTAAGAATAGTTCTTACGATGAAGGAAAACATCGTGATGCAACCAGCACATATCTGAGAAGAAATTCAAAGATATGTGTGAAGTCAATCAACCCGCACTTGGCCAGCGTGGTTGACTATGGCCTAATCACCCTTAACTTAGGGTAGGCTTCGAGCTCCTCGGTGGGGACGTATAGTGAGCTGATGATGAATAAGAATAGATCGTATGCTAGATTTATATACTCTTTAGAGGAGCAAATGATGTAAGCCCGTGGGATAATGAGAGTAAAACAACGAACAGTTTGACATTCTGTCATTGTTTAATTGTTAATCATATAATCCACATTTGATATACGGGGAGAGTTGTTTAAATAAACAATATCTGTAATAAAACTTACATCTCTATTCGTACTTTATTCCACAATTGCGTTGACTACCTTTAATCGACGGAGACAGAAAAACATTATTTACGTTTTCAATGCGTCCCCTTCTCTGACAAAACCCCATTCCCTTCTCATCCTGTTTATAAGAAAAGTGTGGGAAAAGTAAGAGGACTAAAATTAGGCCTTCGGCACCAAACTCATCGGAAAAAACGTGGAATTGCTTCATGGTACTGCACCGGGCGAGCCGACGCATTCGTGCAACAGATACTGGCGTCTACCACTGTTAAATACTCAGTAGACGCTGACTACGAAATTAAAAAAAAAACTATTAGATAGATGACTGTGTGTAACCCTGTAGCGCCATAATTATGATGTATAAATAATCACAAACATTACGTGCTTAGTCGAGATTTTAAAAATAAGTATTTGTGTTGTAGAAGATTGTTATCGTTTAAATAACATGGAGCACGCAAGCGCTTACAGCGGCTTTAAACTGAAATTATTAACTCTAAACATACCATATCGACGTATTTAACAATTATTAATAGTTAGCTTTTACCCGCGATTCCGTCCGCGCGAAATAGAAAAAAAACTTACTGCGTAGCCAACGTGTTCTTCCAGATTATGTTCTACATGTGTGACAAATCTCATCAAAATCCGTTGAGCCGTTCCGGAGATATCTCCAAACTAACATGCATCTATCGATCTTCTTCTTCTTCTAATGCCTCTCCATTACTGGAGGTTGGCCGTCAGCTCAGCGAACCCTTTCCTGTCCTGTGCCAAGCGAAAAAGTTGTTAATCGCTGGCAATAGTGGTCCATTCCCGGATGTTTCTCAGCCACGACTTATTAGGAAGATTACTTAGCGTTCGCCCGCAACTTGGTCTGCGCGGAGTTAAAATAAAATGTAATAGCCTATGTGTTCTTCTAGGTTATGTTCTACATCTATGTAAAACAAAGAAATCCATGCAGCTTTTCTGGAGATACCTTCTGACAAACATCCAACCTTCCATACAAACATTTGCGTTTATAATATTAGTAAGTAAAATTATTGGAGAAATTATACAATGTTACCTTAATACACCCTACATTTCTCAAACTTGTCTAGAAATTTCTATATTCAATAATCCTGTTTTAAAATAAGTACACATTCACAGAAGCAACGCTTAACTTAAGCTTTTAACTATCATATTTAAACTGTGTTAAAATTCAAAATCGAAAATCAAGTAAAGCGGTTGCGAAACAAAGGAATCGCCAATTGCGAATGTGGTGTGGTCCTTTGAGCCGGATGGGTTTTAAAACAACTATTTTTATTCATAAACGCCCCTACCTGGCCCATTTCCGAGTAAGATGCTAAACGTCTTGGATTTTTACGAGCGCCCTCTTTTAGTTTAATAACAAGTTTTACAACTTCCATATTTATGGTCTCGTAAGCATATTAGTTGTATGGAAACGTCCCTATTAAAGTCTTGTGGAGAATTTAATATTGATATATAACATCAGGCAAGATGCTCTCGTATCATTGTTTTTAATATTTGTGATGTTCGATATTCAAATTATTTATATATTTATATTATTAGCAAACTTAATGACCTTTTTAAAATGAGGTCAGGACCATTACTAAACTATAAATGCGAAAGTGGGGATGTTCCCACGTAACTCAATAACGACTGAACAGATATCAACTAAATTTGGAATAAAGATTGTTTACAGTCTGGACAGTCTGTAACATCTAGTTTCTCAAAGGTTGGCAATCCTCAATCGTAAGGATTTCGCGCGACCTGTTGCCTCGCACCGCTGCTGCCGCGTTGATATCTATTCTCGGCGGTATTTTCAAACCGCAACGACTTGGGGTCCTTCAACTTCCTTAAGTCTGGACAAACGTCTGTGATTCTTCTGGTGTTGTGGATATCCATATGCGACGATGACCTCTTTTTATTAAGTTTCCCACTGTGTTTTTATACGGGAAGGGGACAAACGTGCAGCGGGAACACCGAGGTGTTCATCGACGCCCATGGACATCAGCAACAACAGAGGAATCGCAGATGCGTTACCGGTCTTTGAGATGATGATACGCTCGCTACGCTTGTAGATTGTAGAGATCAACTCTACTTTTATAAAAATAACATTGATTACAATTCATTGTAATTGTGTGAGATGTTAGTTAAATGTCAATCGAGTCATTCGTCTTACATAATGTCAGCGAGAACAGACTGTTTGTGGAGTGGAATGGAGTGGGCAGTGTGAATAATTAATTTACGAGCAATGATATGGGCAGTAACACGTATATACTGCACTATTCTACATACTCTATGGAAATTATTAATTCAATAGCCATTGTAATACGTATATAATGTTATTCACACACTATTAAGAATAGCTTTGCTAAGAATAATTTAAAATAGACATATAACATTAAAAAGGTGTTGTCTAAGTGTGATGTCAAAGTTCTGTATGATTTTTTTTTCATATTATAAGGTGTCAAACATGCAAACGGACACCTGAATAAAACGAAACGAAGCAACCAAAGCCCATAGACATCCACAATTTCAGACGCGTTGCCTGCCTTTGATGGACGGAGGAGACGAACAAAAAGAGTCATATTTCTCCTTCCTTCCTTGTCTTCTTCCATCAAATCCACTTCCATGTCTTTGCCTTATAAGAAAATGGATGTGAGATGAATAAAATAAGGTCCCTGGAAACAATTTAACAATTGTTAAAACGTCAATTTTTTTTATAATATAAGGTGGCAAACGAGCGAGCGGCCACCTGAAATCGCTGAAATAACGAAGTGACCGTTGCCCATAGACATACGCAATTGCGTTGCCTACCTTTAATCGACGGAGGAGAGGATGCACAGAAATAAAATATTTTCCCCTTCCATACATCCTCTCGGTAGACATTTAAGATTTGTCCTATTATTATCAAATAGTATTCTATCTATTCCTACTCATTCATGTTAATAATTTAAATAAATAAACTTACATAAATGTAATACAATTAAAGTGATAGTTAACGATTGTTTGATCTATTGTTTGTCTGTGGAATGCTTGTGGCATTAGCTCGTTTCCCGCCAACTAGCGAATCCGACCACAGAGTAAATGTAGTTCGGTAATTACATACAAACTATTCTTCGATGTCAATGTACAATTCTCACGCATATTAACATTCTATTTATTATGTAAACAAATTAAAAATTCCATTTGAACGAATAATTATCATATTGTAAATTGATTTTAATCCGGTTATGAAATATATTTTTTAATTTATACAAATTTCCATTTTGAATTGGTAAATTGTTTGTAGAATTTTTAAAAAGGATAAATAGTTTAGTCTAAAACTGTACATAACTATTTCTAAAACAAGAGTAAATAATTATTTATTTTTTTGTAATGAAATTCAATCAATAAAAAATCCGTTTTTCATTTAATAAAGACAATCGTATTTTATTATTGGAACGAATTGATTAAGGTAAATTTATACAAAATGTATAGAATTTGTACAACGAAATACCACAATGAAATATACTGAATGTTTAAATCCATTTCTAAGTACTTTACTATGCAATAGATAGCACATTTCTAAAACTTTCTGATCTCTAAGCGCCTGGCGTAAAACCTCCGCAAGCATACTCGAACCAACTTCACGATCTAGGTTTTCAGGTAAGGCGCTTCACAACTATTTTCCACAAAATTCTCTCGAACGCGTTGGCTAAGTTGAAAAGTAAACGACTTTCAAACTTGAAAAAGATTTATACTAAATCTTTTTTGATTTCTTTACAAAGCACTCCTAAAGGCTAAAGTTACTAAATAATTTACAAACATCAAGTTTATATTAATATTATATAAATTATTTAGTTTTCCGTCTTAACTTAGATTAGAAGTAGAAATGTTGTTTCAAACTTTTTAAAAATTTGTAAATGCGTTAAAAACTTTAGTAGTGTGATTCAGCTACGATCGCATCGAAGTTGCGGCATCTGACGTATGCTAATTTTGTTCCACTTCTTTCACTAGCAAACACCTGCAAAGAACATAAAACTTCAAATAGCAATTTCAATGCTAAATTAAACTCAGTGCGTGGCATAATTTTATTGGTACCATAAACCATTCTTTGATATAATTTACTTTATAAGTACATGAGACTTTAGTTAGAAGAACAATTAACAGAAAAAGGTGTTGAGAAATGTATTTCCGAACCAGTACGGCTTATGGTCTTTAAAAATCTCTTTCTCAAAGGCCTGCAACGAACCGTGGAACCTTGGTGTCTCCGCCACTCGTTTACCCCTTTATCTTAAAAAAGTTGGCTTCTGACCTGCAAAAATTGAGACACGGCAAACAGTAAGCCACTTTATTTTCACCAAAAAAACTAAAAATACGAAGTTATTAGAATTGGTTACTAAACGATAGTTTTTTCTAAAATAGCTGTCGCCCGCGACTCCGTCGGCGTGTTTGTCTAAAAAATAAAAATAAAAATGTAGGGGTGGACTGACTACCCTTAACATTTAGGGGGATGAAAAATAGATGTTGGCCGATTCTCAGACCTACTCAATATGCTCACAAAATTTCATGAGAATCGGTCAAGCCGTTTCGGGGGAGTATGGCAACGAAAATTGTAACACGATAATTTAATATATAAGATTATTTTGAATCTTTACAGATAATATTGCCAGTAACCTTTTGAAGAATCTTTTGAAGTTGCAATTAAGTTTCACTGAAACCGTCACTGAACTAAGAAACAAATAAAGCGTCGCTCTTGTTTACAAAGCGCACTTTATTTGTGCTCAAGTGTTGCCCTACTTCAGTGAAGAGCTACGTTTATTTAGATTTAACACACGCTAAGATGTTTTCATTTTAAAAAAAGATATTCTAGAACTTTATTATGTAGCTGACGGGATTATTAAACTTAAACTGGATGACTGGTTTATAATTTAATAATTACATCTATTTTATTCTTTCTTTTTGTCTCTAAATATTAATGAATTCAAATCTTACTGATATTATTATACAAATGCTAATAACGGATGAACGGATCTCTATGAAATTTGGTATAGATATTGAACATAGTCTGGAAGAACAGAAAGGGTACTAATTGTCATTTTCATTCCGCGTGAACGATCGCTAGTATTAAATATAACTAGATAAAACTTTATTCCACACTGCAATTTGAGTATGGAATAAGTTAGCTACTGAAGTGTTTTTTACTACAAAAATCTCTTAAGCCAAGTGAGAAGCGACAAAGTTTGAGTTCGCAAGGTAATAGTCTAGTTTCTGTATCTTTTTCATTTCATATCCTGCGCGATAGTGAGAGTATTAATCACGTAACTTTTATATTAGTTCTAGCATTTAAACGTAAGTTTTATAATAAAATGCTTATTACTATTTGATAGTGCTTATTCATTTTTATCCCCACCCCTTCCAAACATCTCTATCAGCATTTTATGTTATTGTGATAGTCATTTTTTATTTAGATAAACGAACGAAATAATTTCTTTATAAATGTAAGAATATAAATAATTTAACCTTATCTTACTTATATTATAAATGCGAATGTTTGTATGGATGGATGTTTGTTAAAAAGTATCTTTAGAAAGGCTGCTTGGATGGTGCTGAAATTTGGCATAGATGTAGAACATAACCTAGACGATTTTTATATTCCGTGTAGACGGAGTCGCGGTTGATATCTAGTTAAAAATAAAATAATATTATATCCAAATTATCTAGTCTTTAAAGATATTTTTTTTTATTTATTATATTTCTTTTAAGATGTTTCTAGAACAAAACGCTAAAGGGTTATTGAAATATACATTTTATTTAATCCTTGGCGAAAGCGAAATAAGAAATATTTAATTAGCAATTACGAAGTAAAACAAAAGGTTGCTATTTAAATTTTCTAGTGCTTAAATTCTCGGTCAACTTTTATTAAAAATATAGTAAAATTTAACAATTTAAACCTTAAAAAAAGTGGATGAGTTTTGTAAATGTAATTTTTAAAATATATTATAAGTACTTGTATGTGTGTATGGATGTATTATTGCATTTACATTATGTACTCTTGCAAATTAAACAGCTTTAATTTAAGTAGCACTTCTTAAGTTTGTCACTTCAAAAATTGTACAGTGCCGACTAGAACATACATACGACTCAAACGCAAGTGTTACTGCGGTTAGCCCGTAGGCAACTGAGCGTCTGCAGGCCCATGTAGACTTGTTGTTAGTGTTTGTGTCGTTCTCTAAGTGCACTACATTTATTTAAGGACTTAAGTCTGCTGCGCCTGCAGTTACATGTGTACGAAGCTAGACAAATAGTAACAGAAATTGTGATTATATTTACAAATGCTTGTACAACTATGTTTCTGTTCAGTTTGTTAACATTATTATGTTCTAAATATTCACCTAATAATATTATCTCGTATGCTGTATCAATAAATGTTTAATAAAATTCATAATTATGCCAAAGTTTAATGTTTTAGTCTAATATCAAACATGCATCATTGCTATTAAGTTTTGAAAGGCGTTTTAATTTTATTAAAAGCACATTCATAAATCAAACTTTAATTATAAAATCTTAAAATAGCAATTATTTTCCTGTTCTCAGTCTTTTATAGTGAATGATTTATTCATTACCGGCGCACACCGCAACTCGCAAAATGTTTGTTCGCTTGTCTTTAATTAAACTTCACATGTCCTTGTTTTTAATTAGACTTGTAACTCGTCGGCTGTTTTCAAACTTGGCGTCTTTGAGTACTATTTACGGAAACCACTAAAGAAGTATACACACGTACGTAATTAAAAAGATAACATTTTTTTCTTATTTCTTCTTACTTATGTAGTTTATCAAAAAGATCAAATCAATAATCACATGTTTTGTAAAATACGTCGATGCATTTTTGCTAAAGAGAGAGATTTTTAAACTAAAAATAAAGTTTTTACAAACATATAATTCTTTAATAAAATGAATTAGGTTAAAACTCTAGTTACCTAAAGGATGTATCATTCTAAACAGATAACGTCTTCGTGCCCGACATAAAAGCTTACAGAATGAAGAGGCTACTTCTCTCCCGGACGTGTCGTATCGTACGTCATCACTTGTGCGGGGATCTTGATGTTGCCACGTCAGCACGATAATATGGGTCATGAAAGTATTCGCGAGAAATATTGGTAAAAATTAAAAAAATCGCCATTAAATTTTTAGTAACATCTTTAACGACTTCGCGGATATAAAAAAAACATTAATTAGTAGCCCATGTGTTCTTCCAGACTATGTTCTACATCTATGTTAAATTTCAGAAATAACTTAGCGTTAACTTAGAAACATTTTCTCGTACATAATACATTGTTTTACAGAATGTAAGTTTTAAATAGAACTGTTATTGTTTAAATCTCAACTTGAGTAAACTACGTCGTGGAGTTAAAAGCAATTTCCTAGTCGTGTTTATGGAATATTTTGAATGGAACAGAAGAATATTCTTTGCCAATGAATAACAATATAACCTAGAGAATGCGAGGATCGTGACAAATAGAAATCCAGAATCTTTAATTTTGTATTTATTTTTTTGTTGCTACAAACATAATAAATAGCTTATATGTTCTCCCAGGCTATGTTTAACATATATGCCAAATTTCAGCGACATCCATTCAGCCGTTTTCGAGATACCTTCTAACAAACAAACATCTAAACATTCACATTTAGCATTTTGGTAAGACTTTATTTTTGCTCTTCGAAAAATTCAGGGCATTCAAAATATGCAAATGTCTACATCAGCAAGCTTGTAGATTGATCGATTAATTAATGCTATATTGCTCACGTGGAGAGAAATAAATCACAAGGTCCAATTACATTGCGTCGCGCTTGTATTAAGAGGTCACACGGATTCGAACCGGGGACGAATTCACATTTTCAAATGTTGACTGGTGAAATGTTTATTTTATTTCATTTAATAAATCTTACTTCTTACTAATATTATAAGGGCGAATGTTGCATGCATGGATACATGGATGGATGTTTGTTAGAAGGTATCCAGAACGGCTGCATGGATCTCGCTGAAATTAGGCATAGATGTAGAAAATAGTTTGAAAGAACACATAGGCTACTAATTTTATTTTAAAGAAATAAAGGATGAGAAATAACATCATTTTAATATGACTAATAAATATCGTTGTGGTGAAATAAAAGTACACGTAACATTAAATGTAATATCGATAATTTTAAAGAATATCGAATATCGATATAGAATTATTTACTTAGTACATCCCTAAATAGACATCTGAAAAGTACATGAACTATGTTCGCACAACGTGTCAACTTGCTGCGTAGTCACAGTATTGCAACGACATCGATAGTGTATTTGCATTCTCTGTGGCACACCGAACCATGAAAACATTTTAGTTGCAAATTTCATTCATTAATCTACAGTTCCTTGTGCTTACGTTTTGAAAATTACACGTGAATTTTTAGTATTGTTATTTTGAAACAGACTAAGAAATAATTGAAACAAGTAAATAATAAAATAGTGGTGCTAAAGAATTTGTTCGTATGCAATCTCTAGAAGTTATTGTTGGTTTTTAAAAAGATTTATTGCAATTGAAAGCCTGTTTATTAAAGATAGTCAACTAATCACGCTACCATATTTACAAATCGGACAGAAACGAATGAAATTACTGCAAATAACAAAGATATTTTATATGTCTCGAACACAGATTGACTAGACTCCATCCAGAACTATAAATACTTGAGTAAAATTAACACGTCCGATAAATCCAGAGGCTCTGCGGATGAAGTGAAGTATGGCGTCTAAGTGTCCGTTCATACAGACCATGACGGAGAGCAAAGCAGATTTTTATCGTAAATAAAATTGAGCTTTAAGCGATTGAGATAAGGTTTAATTTTACGTAGTAATAAAGATCTATTTATTCATCAAAATTTTCGCATTTATAATATTAGTAAGTTAAACCTACATAATTAGTATAAAGAATCAATTAGTTTACAGCTATTGATGATTTTATTATCTAACAAGCTGTCGCCCACGACGCCGTCCGCGCGAAATAAAAAAAAAAACTTAATTAGTAACCTATGTGTTCTTCCAGACTATGCTTAACATCTATACCAAATTTCAGCGTCATCCATGCAGCAGTTCAGGAGATATCTTCAAACAAACACCGATCCACCCATCCATCCATCCAAACATTTGCATTTATAATAATAGTAAGATTGTAAAAAAAATGTTCCATGTTGACTTTATTTTGACAAATCTTGTCACATACTGTTTGGTCTAGGACTCATTTGTAATGTAATCCACTAAACTCCTTGACAGTCTTGTAGGTGAAATTAATGCTCCAAAGACAGTTTGCATACTGCCACTGCAACTGTGGAGTCGAGCACGTCGCGTAAATCAACACCGCGCCATCTAGGGCTGTCCAAAATAAATAGTAAATTAATTCGTTTAAAAATTTAAGTTAGGAAATGCTGACTTAATTATTTACTCGGTCTGAATATATGATAGATGTATGAATGTAGAAGAAGCGAGGGAGCTGTGTCTGCACCGTACCAAATGGAAGTCGGTAGTATCTGCCTACCCCTCTAAGTTACGGACGTA
Organism: Papilio xuthus; assembly: GCF_000836235.2. Classification (NCBI taxonomy): domain Eukaryota; kingdom Metazoa; phylum Arthropoda; class Insecta; order Lepidoptera; family Papilionidae; genus Papilio; species Papilio xuthus. The sequence goes on from NW_013531700.1 coordinate 623,510, forward strand.
ATTTTAATGTTGTAAATCTGCTTACCAAAAACTTATTCATATTATAGCGTGGCTAGCAAAATAAAACACCTCGCCATAATTTAGAAATGTCACGGATCTCACTTCATTTTTACATTAAACTTTAATTTTTTTTTTACAAAATCTGCTTTTGACAACCCTAACGATATCAGAACAACTCAAATACTGGCAGCAAACAGTGTCACGTCTCATAGCATCATACGTTACCACGGACAGATACAGCAGTGGATTACAATTTATGAAAACAAATGAATGCTTCTCCAAATAATCGAATTATCAATAAGGTGAAAGTAAGGTAGCGACATCTATTGACACAAACTTGAATTTGATTATCATGAGTAATTATTTACTGATAAACGACTAAATATACTTTGGGTACGGTTTTATTAAAATTCACTCTAGGATATTGTTATATTGCCATACTTATTGCAGACTAGATGTTGCCCGCGACTCCGTAGGCGCGGAATAAAAAAATCGTATGTCTAATCTTCTAGGCCATGTTCTACATTTATGCCAAATTTCATATCTATTTTAGTAAAAAAACAATGCTTAACTAGTCCAAAAAGTGATAAATGCATAAATGAATATGTATGGCACAGTATAGTCTAAGTAAGAGAGACGTCCGTATCGGAATTTAAGCGTTCGGAATTAATACCAGAGTTCCCGAAATGGAAATGGCGGGAAACGATCGGGTCCCGTTACCTAAAACCCGACATCGGCCTAGCATTCAGAATACGCTCTCAATATAATTGGGGTGAACTTTTTATTGGGGCTCATCCGATTTAATAGGAATGAACGAATTGTGAGCTCTCTGTGTGAAAGGGTCTTAACATGTGCGAATTTATTCATGAATGGTGACCCAATAATCCTTAGTACTCGTATTTTAAAGGGAATTTTGTTGGTTTTTATAACTATAGTGTTTTCAGGTTATTAAGTACATAACAAGCGCTACATCTAAAGACCCTGATATTTTCTATGTTGGAAATATTTAGATGGAAGGATGGTTGGACGTTTGTTTGAAGCTATCTCCGGAACGTATCAACGGATGATGATGTAATTTGGCATACATGTAGAACATAGTCTGAAAGAACACATAGGCTACTTATTAAGTTTCATGTTTAATTCCGCGTGGACGGAGTCGCGGGCGACAGCTAGTAGTGTTAAGTTAGTTAAAAGTTGGTGCCACATTTTTAATTAAATAAAATGTTATATTAGTTACCTATTAGTAAACCGTAGTGAGTTTATTAGGGGTATTTAGGGTAATAAATTTACCCAAGAAGTTGCATGTTCACCAAAAAACTTTAATCCTAAACAATAAGTAATTTTGTTGTCGATTTATCAATTTAATAACAAGAAACAGCTTCCAAAAATAAATAGCCAGTCTGGTTGACGAGGGCCCGGTCTATTTGTGCTTTAAGGTTTGACAACATAATAATTTGCACCCTTGTCACGCTAACTTCAAAAGGACTGCACCCAAGGTGTCCGGCTTAAAGGACCAAAATGTATTTAGTTACTATTTAATAAGATTGCTACAATTTGATACTTGTGGTTAAGACTGCATTATGTAAATCTTATAGTGAAAAGTCATGTTAGTTTTATTTATTTATTTACTTTTAATATATATTTATTTGTTAAATATATGTATATCACAGACTATGCTCCTTAGATATATATTTACTTTATATAAATAAACTGCGATATTTACATTATAATATTTTAAAATTGCTACAAGTATTATTATGTGTACATATTTGTTCGTATGTATTAAAAAAAAGAAACAATTGAAACTCCAAAAAATAAAACTTAACCTAGAGAACAATAAAAAGAAAACATTCTATTAAAATTAATTTACAAGTATCAAAAACAGTTAAAAACTGTCAATTACATTTTATCACTCAAAGTACACTTGTGTACAAAAGTGTTCAAGTTAATTAATTAAACTATTTTTCTTCGTAACCGTAGAATTCGAATGCCGCCGTGACTGATTTATTACATATCTCATTAGTCATATGTCTCTATTTTTTCAAAGGGAAGGAAAGAGATGACAATATATATAATATATTTTTTTTATAACAGAAGGGGGCAAACAAGCAGCGGTAACACCGAGATGTTCAACGACGCCTATGGACATCAGCAATACCAGAGTAACCGCAGATGCGTTGCCGGCCTTTGAGATGGTGATAAGCTCGCTTCTTGAAGGACCCTAAGTCGTAGCGGTTTTGAATTACCGCCGCTGATAGACCATATGCATTGAAACGAATGTCAAAGCAGTGAAATTCTACGATAACTTCATGCATTATAACTCAGTCTTGATGTTACAGATTCTGTAGAATTCTTTTTCTGGTAGTACAAAATCCCTGGTTAGTTCAAGGAACTTATGATAACTACAGTAGCTGTTACTCTCGCAGCCAGTGAAGTGTAGGTTATGGGCGACAGATTCACCTGCCTTTGGCAAGTACACCGGCTGCAAAAAAAGTCGGGTGTTAATTTCGACTAGCACTATATAAACTTTGATTTTCTATTACAGAAACAAAGAGTACTACAATTCAATCAAATAAAAAAAATAATAAAAAAATAAGATAATTTAGGTTACTACAATGTTGTGCGCAAGTGTACTTGATGAAATCTGTATACAAATTAAAAAATGTCGCATATTTTGCTGTTGTTCTAAATAGTAGTAATTCTTTAATTTCCTTACTAAGACCGAAGTCCAAACATTAGGAAAATAAAAGTAGAAGGATTAGAACTTACCAAAACAGAGAATTCTCCATTACTTTTCGTCCTATACAACTCTAAAGCGAATAAAGATCCGTATTCTGGGACAGTCTGTTCACTTCGCGATATCCTGGTGACTTCCATCAGAGAGCCGATGTTGAAATCGTGAGCGGAGTACATTCGGAACCTCTTATTGATTCTCTTTCCGGCTACGATATCGTTTGCGGCTGAGATGAAATCGTTCAGAATAACACCTGGAATTAGAAGATAAACTAAAATTCACACTTTCACAACTTATTTGGTAAGTATAGCGTTTATAAAAGGACGTCAACGAGGCGTTCCACCTTAGTAAAAGTTAAATAGACACATAAGCCTTGATGGAAATATTCTGGATGCTGGTACAAATTTTAAAATGTCATAATTATACTCAGAGTTACGTTTAATAGGTTATAAATCTATAGCTTTGGAATGCTTGAAAATAAACAAGTGAACGATTGAGTTAAGTGGACGAAGGAATTTTAAACTAATAGAACTGAACTCACCTCCTCCAATCTTTTTCATCTCATCAGTCTTGAAGTATAACCTATAAGCTAGTCGAGACGCTTCCCCGAGTCTCGCTAGTATGGGATTAGCCCACTCAGGTACGTCTAATCCGAGAGCGACCTGGAAATTACATAATATAGCTCATCTGTAAAATTCAACAATGGTGACATAATGTTCTCTCTTTTTATCAAAGGGAAAGAAAGGGATGACAATATAATTTTATACAAGTGCGTTGACAGTCGAAACCCATAGTATGAGTTGCAATTTCAATTCCAAACAAGTGAACATAGTATTTTGAATTACTGATCTTTATAAATGGATAGGTTATTGCTAAGAAATAACAGCTTGTGCATCGTTCCGATTATTAGTTCGGATCCTCACCACCGCTACTATTGCAACTGTCAGCGCCAAAATGGCGATAATCGAATACGCACAAAATGCAACAGCTTATAACCTGTCTATGTATAGAGGTAAGTGGATTGAAAAAGAATACTGAATGGTAGTTGTTTTCATAAATATTTTATGGCTGTCTAAAATGATTTGTATAGCACACTAAATTGTACTAAAGATATAACATGCCTTTAATTCATAAGAACAATCGAGGTCGTCGAGTTTACCTGGCGCTAAAACAGCTTTTAAAAAAACAAAAAAAAAAGATACGATTGAAAAAATATGCTATTAAATATCCGCTAACGAAATGTCACAGGTTAATGTACACATTAAAACAAAATATAAAATCGTGGAACGATCTTTTGAAAGGCGAAACGATGTTGTTGAAAGTAATTGTGTCCGTGTGAGTTGTGTGACCCTGAGTATCAATTTGTGGGAAATATGATATTGCAATAGATGCAATATGACCATATTTTAAATACAAGCTGTCGCCCGCGACTCCGTTCGAGCGGAATTAAAAAAATAATTAATAAGTAGCCTATGTGTTCTTACAGATTATATTCTACATCCATTCCTAATTTCATCGAGATCCGTTCAGCCGTTTTGGAGATAACTTCAAATAAACATCTATTCATCCATCTATGCATTCGCATTTATAATATAAGTAGGAAGTAAGATTTATTCCATTATTTTGAAACAGGATTCACCTTAAAAATATTGACTAAGCAGGCCCACTTAGTAACAAGAGTAGTAACAAGATTGTGGTCAAGCACCGGTTTATTCATTGTACTATTAATATATTTTCCGAGCGTGTGTTATGACACGTTTATATTAACAAAGATTTATACCTGACTTCTGAATAAATCGAACAAAGCTTGAAACAGCAATGGATTTTCTGTAAAGTTGCGTCCTGTTTCCTTCAACAACTTGGGTAGCAGATCGCTGAATGGCGCAAACTCTTGATAGAGCGATGTCTTCTTAGCTTCTTCCATCAGTTCCTTGAACCTTTGGCAGTTGGAATAATACCTAAGCTGTGAAGAAAAAATATTTAAACGTGACTTTATCCATTGTTTTCGTGTCAAAATTTATGCTTAATATAATCTTATTGAGTTTTCTTTTAAGGCTATTAAGGTCTCTAACTCTTTGTTCTATAAATACGTAGTAATATTGACTAATATTTAGAATTAATATCATTTTAATCTAATCTTAAAGTCTAAATCTTTACGTATATTACTGTTAAGTATAAATTAATTTACCATTACTTATTCCTGATAAAAAGGGAATCGACCCAGACTTAGTTCCGAGTATATCTCTATAACTACAAAAGTGACCGCTTTATTTTATTATCATAACGCAAGCGCCTCATTATCAATACGATAATAGAGGTCAATGTTGCATAACAATAAATCCTAGAGAGAACACAATCACGATTTATTCGCATGATATAACATAGAGTGAACCGAAAGCTGACTACGGCAAAGTATCATGATCTCTCAGAACTGCTAGCTTAGGTTATATATTTCTGGCGTCTTGCTTCTTGGCAGAATAACACGATATTTATTCCTAACTATATCTCTTCTCTTTTTCCTTAATAAGTCTTTGAAAATGTTTATCTGTAGTTACTTAACACCATCATGTGTTAGCAAACTCCTTTATTAAAAGTACTTACGTAGTCTTCGCTTAAAGGTACAGCAGTGTAAGGAACTGGCTGCCAGACTTTTCCAAGACCCTCGTCCCATTGTTGTTCCAATATTGGCGGGTACACTGCTGCCATCGCCATCTGTGCTGTCATTTTGGTTCTCTCCTTGTCTGTACTCCTCACAGCTATCTCATCTTGAAAGTATATGTTTGATAGTAACTTGGAACCTTGGCAGCCGTAACGTTGCTTAATGAATTTTCCGATTTGGTACCCTCTGCGTTTACCGGCCTACAATTTAACAACGTAAGACAAATTAAAAATTTTAGAAAGAGATATGCTGAAAGGTTTGAACGAACGAGCCTAAATGATGCCAATTTAATATCAAAATGTTTTAAGGCTTCTAGGCTTTGCTTTCACGGTCTTAGTTGTTAGTGTTGCAAATGATAGAGCCGTCAGTAGTTTCCTCTTCCTCCTACAATTCATTGACATTTAACAAAGTTAACCTTGTGATAACGAAGGGCCTCCAGGGCTTCACTCTGCGATATCGTACCATGACATCGTTCAAGGTGACGTATCTTACATAAACCATGACATTGCTCTTTTATGTTTTTATTAAAATTTTATCTAAATAATAAATTATAAAGTGTAATTAATAAATAAGTGCTTAGTAACAAAACCGCTTATTAATTTTATTAGATAATCACTTGAGTAAACTTGAATAACCAAAAGCTGTGAATATTTGTGCTTACGTTAGTAAGTCCTTCGGGACCTTCGATGTATGTCAGATTCTTGAGTCTCTCCTGTTCATTGGAAAGTGAAAGTTCGTCGCTGTCTGGCGCTCGCTCGCCGTGCCGGTTCACCTTTGAACATTTTACGTTACAACATGAATATAGTCACGCCTTTGACCTAGATGAATAAAGTTCAGGAACTAAACCACGATAGATTGATAACGTTGTAGAGGACGAGGATGATACTGAAAATTAAATTGCGTCACTAAACAAATATGGAATCACAGAGTCAACTATGTACCCATTTTTCTGGTACTTGGAGCATAGGTATTTGGCCAACGGCATTCTGTACTGCAAGCCAAGCTAAATATACTTACAACAAATGCCAATAGCATTTCCCTGTTGTCAAATATTTGGTTTGTGATCGCACTGCCTCGTGATGGGACCAAGACCGCGAGGCATACCACGAGGAAACATTGAAACTTCATCTGGAAAGAAACATATAAAATTGTGAATTGTATAATAGTTCGGGGAACTTAAATTTTTTAAGTTTCTCATTGAAAAAGATAAATAAATATTATTCGACCTAATATATAATTTTAGGTCATGCACGTGTCCGGCGCTACGGCCCGTGAATCTAATCTCTTTGACCTTTTGATATATGCAGATCTTTGTCCCTCGCGTACATTATCGTTGTTTTGCTAAATAAATATATACTATTTGATATGATTATTAAAAAGATTTTAATTAAGATTTTAAATGGACTAAAGAGATGCCCAAATGTTTTTGCCACAAACTCCTTTTAAATAATTACTAGTTTTGGTGAACCCTTTCGGCACCTTCCTTCTTCAACATATAAAACCTTAATTTTGTTTTTCGCCACCCATTCGTGGACCTTAAGATCCAGTCTGATACAGGTGAAAATTGTTAAATTTGCATCATCATCTCACTATACGTAGCCAACGAGGGGCTCGGAGCCTAAATCAAGGATGACTAGGCCATAGTCAACCAGTGGCCCAGTGCTGGTTGGTTGACTTCACACATATCTTTGAATTTCTTCTCAGATATGTGCAGGTAGCATCACGCTGTAAATTTGCTTATACATAAATTATTTTTTGGAGCCTAAAATTGTGATTCAAATGAAAAAAATCATAGCATAAAGACAGTAAAACATACAAAACCGCATAAATATTTGTACTTAGTATTTATGTAGAGTTACTTTGAAATAAAGTACAACAATATGTATGTAAAAGAGTATTTGAGTATTGCATCAAATCCTCAGAGACTTGAAGCCTTTACAATATCAAAGGTTACCTCACTCGGGATTGCACAAAGCGATGCCTAGAGGGTTTACTTGATCACTGTTTAATATCTAGTCACGGGGAATAAATTACGTATCGGATTAAAATTAAATATTTACTTTGTATAAACAATGACAAACTGCTACAGAGTAATTCAAGACTTACTTAAAGCTACCCTAAGTACAGATTTCACATCTCACTAGTCTCACTAATATATATGCCAATGTTTAGATGGATGATTGTTTGTTTGAAGGTATCTACAGAACGACTGAATGGATCTCGCTGAAATTTGGACATAGTCTGGATGAACATATAGGCTACTAATTAAGTTTGTTTTTATTCCGTGAGTATGGAGTCACAGCAGCTATGTAGTTCTAAATAATTATTTGTCTTTGCTCATAGAAATAACAGATAAAAAATGATAACAGTTTATTTTACATACTGGCCATATTCATAATACGTCAGTCGTGTAGAGAACACAACGCGTTCAAAATGATCTGGAGCATGTCTTTTGTTTATTTTTCTACAAAAAAATAGCATTGTCCGGATCTGAGTGTGATGGATACACACGTAACAATGGCCAGTTCGTTTGGCGAGTGACAAAAACGTAAACAATACGATGTTAATTCCGACCTTGTACGAATCTGCGGTCGTAATTGAAAGTAAGAATTCAGTTCCTCATAGTAACAGATTAATAATGGCTGTTGGAATTTAAAAAAAGAACACTAAATAAGTAGACTATATGTTCTCCCAAACTATGTTCTACATCTGTGCAAAATTTTAGCGAGATAACTTGAACCGTTTTGGAGATACCTTCTAACAAACATCCAATATAGATGGATAGATTGTTCAAATATTAACAATTGCAGTTCAACTTCAAAAGTGTTACATATTTTAGATATTACGACATCTTTTAGGCAATAGAAGGCTCTTCATTAGTAACCTAAGGTTTTGATTCCTATTATTTAACTAAGTTGCTTGTTTATTATAAATTCTGATTGTTAAATCACGCTTACCAGACGTGGTTTTGCTTAATTGCTATGATGTCACACGAAACACGCTGTAGATTACAAACTTGTCTTATTATATTTACGTTTGTTTTAAACACGTGTTATTTTATTTATCAATCTATGTTAACGACTTTTAAATGTTTATGACATTTGAAATAAGACTAACCGCGTTTATTTAGAGAATAAATTAAGTTTTTGATAATTAAGTTAAACGTAAAATACATTTTAATTTATTTGATTGGGATGCCTCAAACGGTGTTACTAATATTGTTTTTATCCGACTTCAAAATGAAGGTTATCAATTGGTCTGCATTTATGTGTGTTACCGCGTAACTCCATTATTGGTGATTTTTTTAATCGTAAGGTATTGCTTTCATGTGCGTCCTCTTTTTCTTATTAATATCAAACTGACTTAAAGACTAGTAGATATTGAGTTTAAATTTAAATTGTGTTATTATATTTAAGTGTCATATTTTAAATTTGATTTAATTAAAAAGATATTTTTTATTTTATTTAATGTATTAATCCACGGTGGCTGAATAGGTAAACAACTTTGCCTTTTATTTATATTTCTGCAAAAAGTTAATGTTCACAACAAAATCTTTACGATTGTAATTAACCTCATTGACGTATTTTGCTGAGTAAGTTCTCATTTAAATAATTAACATTAAGCAAAAGATAAAAGGTTGGCGACTCGACTAGCGAAATAAACTAACAGTAGGTTTCTGAGACCAACATCTCTGTATAAAACATATCCTTATCCCTGTCATTATCTATGACAAAACAGAGATAATAATATGTTTTAAACGGAGATTTTGGGCCTCAGAAACTCACGCTAAGAGATACATTATTTGTCTTTCCCCTTTCATTTATGTAGAAGTATGAATTCCGATTTCAGTCATAAATGTATTGACCCGTATTGCTGTCTCTGTTCTTTCAACAATAATGAAAGGGATGGCGATTACAATTTCCAAATCAAATGATACATTTTAGATTCGAACCTACGTTCTTATATTTTGGATTTTGTTTTATAACCATTATGCTATTGGCGCATACGTACGTCAGTTTGCCATAGATTTCGTATTTTCATACAATGTTTATTAAATTGAATTAACATTCTTTAAATTTTATTTGAACAGATACTAGTTTTATAATAGCGTTTCTATTTGATTTGTTAAATTCAATAACAAACTAGTAAGTTAACAGTAATTTTTTTTACATAAAAGTTGACTTACCGTAAATTATTGCTTATCACACACTATATTTATAAATATTATATGTTTATATATTATATTATGTACATTATATAAATATATACAAGTGTATGTGATGCCTGCGCGCTAGTCGCGCTATGACTGAACGCACGCGCAACCTTTTCAATTCTGTTCAGTATGTATTACTTTTCCTTTGGATATGCCTGATACGGTGTTGCTCCAGATATCCATACAATTTTAATAGCGACTTAACATACAGACAAATTACTATATTATCAACTTAATTACATAATTGCGAAAGTTTAGAAAGAAGAAAGAAAGAAAAGTTTTTAATATAGCTAATAAAGATTAAACCAAGAAACAATAACTAACATAATAAAAATTGCACATCACTAAGAAATTAAATTAAACTTAAGTTAAAATGTATAATATAAAAGTGTATGTACGAATATTTAAAAGTTAAATATGTTAAAGGATATAGGATTGTATCTTCAAAAGTTTCTCAGTATCATTATAATTTAAAGTTAGCAGCCACTTCTGTAGGGTACATTTGGCTTGCTGGTGATGGACACGGGGGAGACCATCACCAGCAACTGAGGGCTGCCTCCCCCCCGAGAGGGAGCTGCCTCGGCAGTTGGCGCAGACGGGGCCACGGACGAGAGCGAAAGCGTGCCCGTGGTCCCGTCCCGATGCGTTGGAGGAACAGAGAGGTTTAGTGGGTATGCCTCCGCTATGGAGGAGAATCCCACATAACTACCGCGTCCCCCCCGGGGCGCGGAGTATGCATAAAGCATTCCTCTCTGAAAAAAAAGCGTAGATTTGGCTTGTGGTAGGGATGTTTTGGATGGCTATTTGTAACTACGTTATTCCAGAACGAGTTAACGTATTATATAAAAATGAAATTTTAAATAGAAATAGATTATAGCCTAATATAAAATTTATGCATTCATTTAATATTTTGTACGGGTTTGTTTAATCGTTTCTCGTAGATTTTTATTACATAAAAACATTAAGCGACTAATAATAAGTTTTTTTTATTCATCGCAGACTAGGTCGTGGTCACCAAGGCGTCTTATCTTACTAATATTATAAATACGAATGTTTGTGTGGATGGATGGATTATAGTATGAAGGTATCTCGAGAACGGCTACATAGATATCGCTGAAATTTGGCACAAATATAAAACATAGTCTAGAAGAACACATAGGCTACTAATTAAGTTTTTTTCACGAGCGCGGTCGAAGTCACGGGCGACAGTATATCAATAAATAGTAAATTATTATCAAGTAAGTACATATACTGAAAAAGGGTTTAGGTAGGCAGGTTTTAGTAGTTTAGTAGGTCGACTAGCAGTAGTACTTATTATTAGTAACTACGCATTAAGGATTTGATCTGAAGACCTTTGACTTCCTAGTCTTGTTTACGATAGTACGTAGTCTATGTTAATTAACACAAGTGAAGCTGATAAACGCTTATTAGAAACTGGTGAAAACCAGTGATAGTTGGATCCACAGTTCCATTGGGTTCTGTGGGTCTAGCACGAATATTTGCGACAGTAAAGAAATAAAGAACTCCCATACCCCAGTTCCCTGACTCAAAATAGGTGGCACGAGAAGGTAGCATACCGCCCGGCCAATTAAAAAAAATGCGAGAAGGGCCTCCTTATCGTCATCGTCAATTGTGTAAAAGTCGCCTGCGACTTCGTATACGTGAAATAAAAAAAAACTTTATTAGCAGTCTGTGTTCTTCCAGACTATGTTCTACATTTATGACGCAAAATACACGCCAATCGTGAAGTTGCGGAAATCAAGCAACTAACCGTAGAATTGTTGTCATCCCTTTCTTTCCTTTTGATAATAAAGAGACAACTATATTTTAATAAAAATTTAAAGATAATGTAGTTGGCACCAAAGAAAACCTCTTAAATAGCCCTTTTATTCACAAAAGAAGAATTTCTCTACCGTCTCATTTCAGCGGCAACAATTAGACTCGGCGGTAATTCAGTCCGCGTGGAACTGTAACTTATTAAGAGAACGTGATATCTAAACTAAGTTCAAAGGTCGAACTCTAGCACATTTCCGCGTTGTATTGAATTTAATGTTCTATACTTTAAGGGAATAGTTGAGTAATTACACATCTCTGAGTTCGACAATCGGTTAACAAAATGATTTGAAATTTGTATTTTTCAATAGCTGTCACCCGCGACACCGTCCGCGCGTTGCTATAAAAACCTAATTAGCTTATGTGTTCTTTCAGACTATACCAAATTTCAGCGAGATCCATACAGCAATTCTCAAGATACCTTCATATAAACCATCCATTCAAACATTCATCATCATCATCAGCTCACTATACGTCTCCACCGAGGAGCTCGGAGCCTACCCTAAGTTATGGGTGATTAGGCCATAGCTGGCCAAGTGCGGGTTGGTTGACTTCACACATATCTTTGAGTTTCTTCTCAGATATGTGCAGGTTTCATCACGATGTTTTCCTTCACCGTAAAAACGTCGGATAAATGTACCTACATATATAAATCGGAAGTCGAAAAACACATTGGTACATGGCGGGATTCGAACCCAGGACCTGCAGATTGCAAGTCAAGTGCTTGACCCCTCAGCCACCGACGCATCGATCCAAACATTCGCATTTATAATAATAGTAAGATTGCGTTGTTTTTATAAAAAATACTTGACTGTTTTTAAAAGTAGTTTTTGAAAGATTTTTTGGTTAGTCTAGTCTTATCTTTCGCTATGTAATTTTACATAGTAATTTCCATTACAATTCATAAATCATAATAAAATTCACTTATGTTAGTGTTCGGAGGATATTTTTTTCAAAAAAGATTCCATTAGTGCTTTCAACATTATGACTTTGGAATTATGCCAAAATGAAAAATGTTACCAAAGAATCTATCAGTTTAAGTGATTAGTTTGATTTGACTTTGAATCTAGAAGTTTCTGATATATTTTGAAACACGAATTTGTTTACAACAGCAGTACTTTTGCGTTTTGGTTATAACTATTCATTAACCAACTTAATAACTAGCATAAATCTTTATATGTATTCACAAAACCTTATCCTTATCGTCTCAGTAAATACGTTCAATAGTTTTTGAGTTTATTAATTTTACCAAACAAAAACAAACACTGAAAGGTCTTTGTTTAAGTGTTTTTTATGTTTTTAAATTTTTGTAAAAGTAGCTGTCTCCCGCGATTACGTCTACGCGTTATTTAAAATAAACTAAACTAACATATGTTTTTCTAGACTATGTTCTGTATCTATGCCAAATTTCAGCGAGATCCATACTCACGAGATACCTCTTAACAAACATCCATCCATCCAAACATTCGCATTTATAATATTAGTAAGATGAACAGCGTACTGTTGCGCTGCGTTCCGTTTACACAATTCCTGAATCCGGAACAAAGATCACGTGCGCTCCTAAATCCAGATTCAAGTCAAGTCGAATTAATTCTAAGTGTAATTGGTTTTGCTTTGAGAATAATGATAATATAGGAATGCAGTTAAATAGTGTTAATTACAGTTTAATGGACTGTTATTTTAAATAACATTAATCATTTATATAATAGAAATTTAAATTCTTGTACAATGTACATTGTATTGATGGTGTGTTACAGTCCTAATTTAATTAAAAACCTGGCAAACAAACTAAAGACTAGAATATTGATATATTAAGATCTATAATTCATTTTTTTAAATTATAGATCCAATAATGTATTATTTATTTATTTTTTAGGGTTACATACCTCATAGGAAAAAACGGAACTCTTATAGGGTTACTTTATTGTCCGTCTGTCTCTCTGTCAAGGCCCTTTTTCTCAAAAACGCGTGAAGGTATCAAGCTGGAATTAATTTATAAAAATATGGCACAGAAGTGGGTCCCTGAATTCTTCAAAATATGGAAGTGACCGATACCCACAGAATTCCAGATACGTTACATACCTTTAATCGACGGATGAAGAGACGCACTCGCTCATCAGCTACGTCCCCACCGACGGGCTCGGAGCCTACCCTAAACTAAGGGTGACTAGGCCATAGTCAACCACGCTGGACTAGTGCGGGTTGGTTAACTTCACACATATCTTTGAATTTCTTCTCATATTGCATGCAGGTTGCATCACGATGTTTTCCTTCACCGTAAGAACGTCGGAAATAACAAAAGACGCTACAAAATCATTACAGGTATTATAATATGACAATTATCCTCACAAAAGAAATCTTATACAGTTATATTAAAACCATCTGTTTATAAAACATTTATTTTGCTTATAATGATGGTTATTTTCTTACCGATTTAAAAAGGAGCAAGGGCATTTAGAAGGTTCAGGAAATAGCCTCTCCGCAAGATAACGAGGTTTCCCTTCTTACCCATAATCGCTTACCATTATATGAAATTTACTATTGCTTTGCAAGGAATGTTTATAATCAAAATTAAATATACAATAATCTAACCTTACTATTAAAAAAAAAACAAAAAGATTTATGATGGCTAACAGATGAAATAGCGCCATCTATTGTCTTAATTTTAAAACTAGGATTAAAAAATCATTTAAACCAAATAAGCTGTTAAATGTAATACTTTATTGTATTCGAAAATACCTCAAAAAATTTAATAATGAAAACAAAGTTATGGCGAAGTTGTTTTGAACTTGTTCTTTTCACATTATTTTGAACTTTACGTGATGGAACTAGGTATTATTGGTTTTTTCATTAAAAAAAGGTTTACCAGTTTTACTCATAGATGTCACTCTTTACACCAAGTTTTGTATCGGCCGCGCCATCAAGTAAAATGGGCCTACTATTATCTACTTTAATGTGAATAAAATGAACGACGACCGTAATAAATATTATCATATCAATTTATGTAAAGTCTAACTTTATTTATATTTACTATAATTCATATTCAAGACCTCACTTTCATTTCCTATAATAATTTCGCTCGGTCAATTTGTTTGTTATCCACTCGTGCGGTACTTTTTTCGGTTCATGAACCAACTTAAAGGTTGAATACGAATTTTGCGTTACCTTTTATAACTTCAGTTAGGTTTTATTTGCGTAAAAATGTGTTATACGATATTGTTGAGGTTGATTTCGATTGATTTTATTTGGTACTTAATATAGTACTTTCAAAATACTTAGTATTAAGCATATATAAACTTACTTAGGAAATTGCGCGAATAGAATAAATTAAAATTTGACACAGTTAAAGTTAATGTGAAGAAAAAATTGATAAAACTATTTTAAATTAAAAACGATAATTAAAAAAAAACTATTTTGAATTTTGTTTGAATGTGCGACCAACTAGTAAACTTAAGTAATCCTATTTTCCAATATTAATAGTTTACTAACGAGACATAAAAATTAAAAACTCTAATTTTCTACACTTTATTTAACTACATTCTACTAACCATATTTTAAGTTCTGTTCCTGCAAAATTTGTTGTAAACGATTCCTACATACGTCAAGTAGGAGCCATCAATATGCCAAGACGGTGCCAAAAAGAAATCTGTAAACCTATCATCTTTATAATAAATAAATTCCAGCTTGATACACGCGTTCTTTAGAAAACTTGAGTCTTGACAGACAGACGGACGGACAACAAAGTGATCCTATAAGGGTTCTATATTGTTTTCTTTCGAGGTACGGAACCCTAAAAGTATGTCCATATGTTACAAAGCTTTTCATTTCCTAACGAGATAGTATAACATTAAGTTGGTACTATTCATTAGAAAACATTTTGTTGTTAGGCGTTTGTGAATCTGTAAAACGACCATTTAAAAATAATATCCACGCCACTGGCTGTGTGCCAGGCTCGTAATGCCTTATCTTAGTAGTTGAGAGGCTGTTACGGTTATTTAGGACGATGTTACACTAAAGAAAACATCCTTTCAAAGTTACATAGTATTGTAAAGAATATCTCTTAAACTATTCGATGTTAAATAGTCTAAAAAGCTAAATAATCCGAGCACAATCTTACTACTTAATAATCTTACTAATATTATAAATGCAAATGTTTAGATGAATGTTTGTTTGAAGGTATCTGCAGAACGGCTGTCAAGGTCTCGCTAAAATTTGGCATGATAGGAAAACGCCTGTCATTTTTTTATCTTAAACTTAATTATGTTGATTTGCCATGAATTTAAGTTAAGGCACATTTTTTTTTTAATATTTTTACATTATAAAATAAGAAACAATATTGAAATTATTTCAAAATTACTTGTTTATCTTTTTACATGAAAAATTCAATTGCATATCATGACAAGGAGACTGCATATTTTTAAAATGTCCACGAAATATACGTCGACATTTTCTTTTCATAATATTAGTATACATTTCCAGATAGGTACTTTGAGAGGCGTAATATCGTCTGTCGAAATCCAACTCAAAGCTATTTGACAAAATCTCGGATGTAGACTCAAGGAATATTCCTTTGGTTAAGCTTTAATATAAATTTGTAGGAAATTGTAATTTATATATTTATTTATTTATTTATTTGGTTTGTCAACAAAAGTACATGAGTTCTTGTATACATTTTTGGCACTATTACTAAAGGTTTTAGGAAACATGTAATTTCACTTACAGACAAACACAGCATGTATAAAGTATTGGTGCATAAACAATAAAAAATAGAACAAAAGAGTATGAAAATTACAAACAAAATTTAACAAAAAAATCTGAATTAAATGAGTAGGTATTAAAACGAATTGTAAATTAAACCAAAATTAAAAGCGTGTATACAGCAATATACATACTTTCGCAAAACAAGAAACAGAATGTTAGACGTCTGCGACATCACTAGGATTCAATACACCAACTATTTTTGATTTAAATATGGGTAATTTGTCATGGAATATATCGATGGAGCTATCGTTGTTTATAAAGTGTTGCAGTAATCTGCACAACCTCGGAATTATAGAATGGTGGCCCAAATTTGTTTGGTGTAATATTCAGTTTGTAGAAACGTGACTTATGTTATGCATTAGGCTTTTCGTACACAAGGTTAAGAAGAAAATATGACACTGTGCCGGTGTACTGGCGCAACTCTAGCCTTACTAAAATATCAACGTTTATGTCCCCTCACTAATCATTTTGAAACTTGACTTGGTAACAAAAGCGCGCCATTCGCGCTAAATGATTCTATTATAACTAATAATGTCTAAAAGTAAACATGACATTTAATCGCCGACGCCAGATGTCTATTTAGTATACGTATAGCAGCTATACATGTCAACTTTTCTCACAGCTACCTCGACAAACAGGTTGGGAGCGAGTTCCTGGCGATGTAAGATATAAATGTCGGCGACGCGTGCTACG
>NW_013531700.1:641766-681435 GCF_000836235.2 Papilio xuthus
GGAAATAGGAAATTGTAAAATTCAGTTTGTAGAAAAGTGACTTATGTTATGCATTATATTAGGCTTTTCGTACACAAGGTTAAGAAGAAAATCTGACACTGTGCCGGTGTACTGGCGCAACTCTAGCCTTACTAAAATATCAACGTTTATGTCCCCTCACTAATCATTTTGAAACTTGACTTGGTAACAAAAGCGCGCCATTCGCGCTAAATGATTCTATTATAACTAATAATGTCTAAAAGTAAACATGACATTTAATCGCCGACGCCAGATGTCTATTTAGTATACGTATAGCAACTATACATGTCAACTTTTCTCACAACTACCTCGACAAACAGGTTGCGAGTGAGTTCCTGGCGATGTAAGATATAAATGTCGGCGACGCGTGCTACGTAATAACTTTCATGAAATTGTATTGCGTAAGTAGATTAACACATTGGTACATGGCAGGATTCGAAACCAGGACCTGTAGATTGCAAGTCAAATGCTTGACCCCTGAGCCAGAGACGCTCTAGCCTAGTCGCTTTTAAGGACTGTGTAGCATTCGTTGTGCTATATTTGGCTCGTTCACGTACCGACACGTGTTGCCGGCTCAAAGGTCTGACATCGACTGACGTCCCCTCTCTCCGGCATGTACTTATGGCGTGTACGCTCGAGACAAACAACACTACGTTTATGCATACACTACATCCCTTCCTTTTTTTTATATATTTAATCTTGCTAAGTATAGGTACTTGTATTCTAAAACTATCAATTAATGGAATACAAGTATACATGAAATTCAATATCCTTAGTTTCTCTACACTTCTACATGTATATACATTTTGTAAGTTTAATAAACTTAGATTCAATAACAATTTTCTATAAATTCAATTAATAATTATTTTCACAACAACTGCATAGATATTTGTTACCATCCTATACTTATCTTCCATGTTTCCATTATTTCTTCCTTCTATATGCTCCACTTCCTTCCATTCGTTATTTAGAACGCGCCAGTGTCCCTCAATTCTTTTTAAATAAACTTATTTTCGTCTTGAGATTTGTCACGTTAAAATATTCCGAACTTCAATATCACCATCAATACCTGTCTCTAAGGTATGGGAAGCAGGATTTTAATTGACGCTTACTTTGTTATCTTTGTGTAAATTATTAATGTCGAAGCCAAATATTTTGCTAAAAAGTAATGTTTAATAATTTACAGTACTTAAAAGTACTTAACAGTTTGAATGTATCCTAGGCGTGATAATTTACGCTAGTAGTAACAATAAAATTTTACTCTCTACTATGAATGTTATGAGTGCATCTCTACAGTGGTAGACACAGTACTAGTTGGTTGAAACACCAAAAGCTGTAACTGATTGTGTGACCATTTAGCTTGTTTACTTTTTAATTTTCAAATGTAACTGTGCCCACGACTTCGCTCGTACGAAATACTGACTTGGATAGCATTTCAATCACTTAGGCTAATCACTTAATATTATTAAGTTTTATACTGAAACATATTAAACCCACAAAATACTCGCACAAACTTCACATATTCCAATACATCAAAATCAGTCCATGACAATGGTCCCAGGCTCCTGTCCATCAATGTACCAAACCTCATCCAAATTGGCCCAGCAGTTCCCGCTTGAAAGGAGGTCAGATAGACAGACAGACAGATGAAGCCACCCTCGCATCAATAAGAATGTTCTGTCCCTATATCATGGAATAGTCAATGATAATTTTCTTTTTCTAATACATAACCTGAAAATGACTAACTTACTATGTTAACAATTTAATGTTTCTTCTTCTTCAAAGATGTTACATTTTCTATTGAATGAAGTTTTCAAAAGTCAAGACTTATACCTTTTTTATTTTTAATTACCAAATTTATTTCCCAGCTTATTTGAGATCTTTCAACCCACAACACAAAGTCACTAACGGTATTTAATTATGTTGAACTTTATTTTTAACTTGATGGACAATATTTAAATGCCACTATAAAGTTATCAATTTATCAGATGTTCAACCTATGTAACAATGAATTGCTACTGACTACTCTGAACATAGTAAAAGTCTTTTCCAATATACTCGTAACATTAATAAACATAAAGAGACAAACTCTTTGTCCCTTCTTTTCACAGGTCAGCAAATGAACTTGTCACTGCCGTTTATTTTCTAATGTTATTTACAATCAAACAGGTAGCTATTTCTGTATGAAAATAGTTAAGTTTTTTGTAGAACTAAGGGATAGCATTTTATTCCACAATCGTTTCAGTTATTCAGCTTATAATAATCCAAATGGAATGCCATTTAAAAGTAAAATTATATATTATGTCAACAAGATCTCTTTGATTTTAAACACACTTTTAGGCGGTGTGCTAAAGTCGTTTAAATAAATCGATAGTGCGATTTGGTTCAATATTTCATAAATCGGTGTTTCGACTCCCTAAATTGAGTTTAAAACCGTTAAAACTTAATTCAAGTTGACTCACCAATTTTTTGCGGGTTATTGATAACAAAATCCAGCTTCAACAAACTGTGCGAGAAGTATGATATAGACCCGACTGCGACTAGTGTGTCCTCAGCGAGGAGTTGCCTAAACAGCGATTTTTACAATGATTTCCTCCATGACTTGGTCCAATAATTATGCTATAAATAAAGCTATTTCAGAAAGAAAACATTAACCTTTATTTCTTCTATTTTACGGCAACTGTAGCATGTCATTATCAAAGAAAAACACGTTTCCGCTCTTATTTTTACCAAATTAGAGCAATAAAATCAATTTCAGATGTATTTTAAATACAAAGTCATCTATCGCCGGAAGCGGAACTACTTATCTGTTTCACAATTATTGAATCGAAATTCGTTTAGTGCACAGTACATCACGAGATTTGAACTTACATATACTCGTAGTTAATAGTATATCTGGAACCTTCACCAATCCAGCATTAGCCACGAATTCGTTAATAAAGCCAATTATGATGACTTTAGTAACTGACAATATCATATTAGAAATTGTATGCGTTATACATTTTGTAAATATTATAACAAAACGTGACTAATAGTCAATCACATTTTATATCATATTGTACTACGTATTTTGTAGTAAGGTGCTTATAACAGGGTTAAAAGAATTACTTCTCAAAAAGACAAAGGAATAGTCACTTACTTGAAAACAATATCGTACAATGTACATAATATAGTCGCCATTGATTTGACTTAAAATTACTTTACTTTTTTACAAAAATCTAAAATGTATTCAGCTAGCTTAGATTTAAATTGATTAAATGAACTTACATTTATAAAGATGACAGTAACAACTTATAAAGCTGTACTCCTTCGTATGTTATACACATATCTCTTTCCACTCACTTTCGGCACAACAATTAAATTGCTCGCCGAGTGCTGCGTTTATAAATCTGTAACTTAATTTAGTTAACAGTTTGCCTCACAGAAATTTTAGCTTTAAACTTCTTACCACTCGTAATATCAATTTATCGATTAGGGTTTCAATCTTCTTAATTTATGTACTTGACAACTTTTCAGGCTGTAAATGAACTTATCGATTTAACGATTAGATGATCTAACCAATTTAATGGTCAGCTGTGCTGCTTTCATGTCTGTAAGACATGACTGATCTAACCAATTTAATGGTCCGCTATGCAGCTTTCATGTTTGCAAGACATGAATAATCTAACCAATTTAATGGTCAGCCGTAGTGATTTTATACTTGTAACACTTCAATGATCTAACCAATTTAATGGTCAGCCGTGGTTCTTTTATATCTGCAAGACATCAATGATCTAACCAATTTAATGGTCAGCTATGCAGTTTTCATACTTGTAAGACATGAATCATCCAACCAATTTAATGGTCAGCCGTGGTGCTTTTATACCTGTAACAATTCAATGATCTAACCAATTTAATGGTCAGCCGTACTCTGTAGACAAGTGCGAAAGTTCTTCTTCTTCGTCGTTACAGTCTTGTCAGACTGGTGGTGGTCATCAAGTATCAGTGACCCGCTTTACCAGACGCTGCCTTTTTAGTACATTGGGTGGTCCAAGGTATCTTCAGCATTCTTCTCCAGCACCACATCTCGAGCGCGTCTATCTTCTTTTTCTCACTCTCTCGTAGGGTCCACGTTTCGGACGCATAAAGGAATATGGAGAATACAAGCGATCGTACAAGCCGAGTTCTTTTTTTCTTTGCATTCTTTGCAATTTTTCCATCGCTGACACTTTATTGGAGGTGACTGTACCTATGTTATTGAAGTTATGTACACATAAGGTTGACCGAGATTAATATCGCCGAATGCTGTTATCCATCTACACACTATTTGTCAACCATAGGTCGAAGACAATCTTAAAAATGCATTTGATTATTGTTTTTGGTCGAAATTATGACAATATATGTATATGTCGTGGATATACTACCCTCGTAGTAATGTTTATTTTATCATTGTAAATGTTCGATATTTTCTTTTCTTAATCATTATTCATTTCCTGCTTCATCAATAGACCGGAATTAATTTGTCGCTTGCACATGTATTTCGATGTGACATCGTAGTTCACTTTGTAGTTAACAACTTAGACGAACGAGCACAGCAATGAATCTGTTTTTCTGATAGTCAAATATTGTGATCTTATTTCGATATTCAATTGGTTAAGTTTACATTCCGAACCGTTTTTAAAACATTCACGGCTGGGAACAACTTAAGGCCACGTTTTACAAATAACTATCATATGTAAACAGAGAAGATTGTTGCTATTTTTTGGCAATTCATTACCTACTATTTTTTTTTTGTAAGGTAAGGCAAAATAATTTAAACAATACTCTCGTCCATCAATTACTGAAATGTTATTTTTTTTTACACACTGGTCTTCTCTTTCCTTTTTTTTTTCAAATACAATTTATTTCCGTACTCACGGTTTTATCCTCGTCGCCAATGTAGCATTCTTGTGCTATATTTGGCTCGTTCACGTACCGACACGTGTTGCCGGCTCAAAGGTCTGACATCGACTGACGTCCCCTCTCTCCGGCATGTACTTATGGCGTGTACGCTCGAGACAAACAACACTACGTTTATGCATACACTACAGACTGGAAAAAAATAATGACTCAGTTCTTTGATCGTAACCATTTTGTTATCGAGTCCAGATAATATTGGAAACAGGAATAATTGTGCATTTATATTTTCGTGATTAGACGTTTAAATATTATCTAAAGATAAAATGCTATACTACTAACATAAAGGTAATTTAGGAGGAGATATAAGTATGTTAGTTTAGGGGCAGTATGTTTGTCCATAGTAGCATCAAAGCCTCAAATGTAGATAATGTAAACTGGCAAGCGTGTGTACATAGCTGAAATATAGCCTTTGCCGCTTTACCTCTATGCAGTAAACTTTATGATGCCTATATTTTAATTTTAGTTATTATAAATAAATATAGAATAAAACTTTGCTCATTTTTATTTATTTAAATAATTATTCTACCTATATTTCTAACTGAGGGTTAATGAGACCAAAATACCAGACGGGACAACAGAAAATTAAAAAAATCATTTTTATTTAATTTGTAATTGTGTTTTTTGAATAGACCATGAGATTGAAATAAAAAAATATCACTATTGTTATTATGAACTATCCTCTACTAAGGTAAATATAGAATTAATATTTAAAATTAAGTACATATTAATTCAACTAACCGTGGATTTCTGACACCAAAATCTCCTCTATAAAACATATCGTCATCCTTATCATTATCTCTGCCAAAATAGAGATAACAATATCTTTCAATCAGGAATTTTAGTGTCTTACAATTACCACACAGAAGACAGGCGTGAAGTGGAAGCAATTCCGCTTTTCGCCTGATGAGTGTGCGTCCCGGAGGCCTAATTTAGTCCTCTTTCACTTCCCACCCTTTTTCTTATAAGGAAAGGATGGAAGTGGACTTTCCGGATGAGAGGATACATAGAAAGGGAAGATATTATCTTATTGTGCATCCTCTCCTCCGTCGATTGAAGGTAGGCAACGTGTATGCAATTGAGTATGTATGTCTATGGGCAACGGTCACTTCGCTATTTCAGCGATTTCAGGTGGCCGCTCGCTCGTTTGCCACCTTATGGTATCAAAAAATAAGCCTATTTATATCTAAAACATTACGTAATAAGCTTTAAAAACCGTTCTTTATATTAATAAGCTTTTAGCTAATCATGATGAGTCATTTCTTAGACGTTATTACAGTGACAGGCTTTAAGAGAAGTCATTGTTCGGCTGAAAACTTTTACTTATAAAAGGCAATGCAGGTAAAAGCTATTTAATAAAAGACGCTAGCGACCTCTTTTGTTACTAAGAAAGAATATTAAGTGCAACACAACGCCTGCTGTCTTATAAGAAAAAAATCCTATAGACGCCTTGCACAAATACTAAAGACTTTGTTTTAAATTAACTCAGATTTTTCTCTATTGTAATATAGCTGTCGCCTTCGATTCCGTCTGCGTGGATTTGAAATTTATTGGCGGCCTATGTTCTTCCATTTTCCGTTCCGTTCCACGTTCTTCCAGACTATGTTTATATGTATGCCAATCATCAATCCGTTCAGCCGTTGTGGAGATAACTTCAAACAAATATCCATTCATCAAAACATTCGCATTTATAATAGTGGTAAGATAAACAATACCTTAAGTATATTAATTTTAATTTTGTGTGCTTGTCTACAATCTTCCTTGATTCCAACTGTGAGAATTTTTATTAAAATTCTAATATGTTAAATAGTAATAAATTCATAACCTTTTAATTATTCTTGGTGTAATAAGCATATTTTTCTAAAGCTTCCTTTAAAGCAAGTCTTTAATACGCAAATAAAAATAAACTATGAGAAAGCAATTGCTATTATGTTGAATCTTTGAGCATAAATTAATGCTTACATTAATTTAATTTAATAATATTTTCTAGCGCAGTTTAACGATATTCTTATTATCAATCTTACTAATGTTATAAATGTTTAGATGGATGTTTGTTTGTTTGAAGATATCTCTAAAAGGCTGCATGGATCTCGCTGATTTGGCATAGATGTAGAACATAGTCTGGAGGTATACGTAGGCTACCAACTAAGTTTTTTTTAAATTCCGCGGTGGAGTCGCGGGCGACAGCTAGTTGAAGTATCAATAGGTATCAAACGAGCAGTGCGACTCTTAACGAAAAGCGGTTACCGATGCCCATGGACGTTACACGCGGAAACGACGACATGTGACATAGTGTAAAATTGTAGGTTACATTGGGGACGAACGGCCTAAGAGAAACCTTTCTAAGACGATTAAAGAAGTTGATTTATGAAAAAATCTTTCATGTATTATTGACTTAAAAAAATCCCACAGGCCCCGGCGAGATTCGAACTCGCGATCTCCTGTTTACTAGACAGGCGCTTTAACCAACTAAGCCACGGCGCCTTGCGCTGCAGTCGCGAAATTATACAACAAAAGTAATCATGATAAAAAATGTTTTTAGTTTAATAGTTTAGGTTATATTTAACTTGACCTTTTTGTTGTTTATTTTAGAACTAAACGCATATTTTACTAAGTTTATTAAAGGCGATTCCCTAAAAAAGTCATTGTCATATGATGGATGGACGGATGGATGTTTTTGAAGGTATCTCCGGAACGGCTCTACGGATTTCGCTGAAATTTGGCATAGATGTAGAACATGGTCTGGAGGAACATATAGTATACTTATTAAGTTTTTTAATTCCTTGCGGACAGAGACGCGGGCAACTGCTAGTATTTTAATAAAACATTCAACAATATAAAGCTATGAAAGATATTCTCTTCATTGAACTTTAAAAGTTTTATGGATTTCATTCGTTTCTTAAAGTCGGAGTTTATAAGTGGAAGAAACCGATTATTTTTACGACGCCACGTCTAGACATTAGTAGCTCTATGCTAACTGCATGCTGTCATAAAAAGTCGCGTGTATATATTTTATACATAATTATATTCCTCCATCTGTATAATAGTAATACCTTGACTTTTATAATAAGGTCAAAGAATTCTAAATATACTAGCTGTCGCCCTCGACTACGTTCGTGCGGTATTAACTTAATTAGTGCCTTCGTGTTCTTCCAGACTATGTTTATGCCAAATTTCTGCAAGATCCATACAGCCGTTCTGGAGATACCTTCAAACAAATATACATCAATCCATCCATCCAAATATTCGGATTTATAATATTAATTGATGAAGTACCCAAGAAGGGCGATTTTAAGAGCACCCGAAACTGACGTGCCAAGAAAGGTGTGTTAGGACCGTGCCAAATGAAGTACCGGGGTCTCTACCTACCATTCTGGGTTACGGAATATTTGGGCGATTCAAGTAACCGCTTGCCACCTTTTTCTATAAAAATTAAGGTTATTTTGGTTAGCAAAAAACTTTTTCGAAGAATAGTCGACATTCGACGTTCAGAATTGTTTCAAATTCCGTTCCCTCGAGCGCTTTTCAGTAATTTTCACAATTGAAACGTTTTCCACTGGAAACGTACGTCCGGTTAATTTTGTGAGTTGTTTGCCCCTTTTTGTTCTTTGTACGTACTCATAAGAATTGTTCTAATCTATATTTACTGCCTGGTTTAATAAGAAAACGTAACATCTAGTACAAAAGTGAATCGGTTTTGATGCGAAATTTTATTATAACCGATTTCAAAAATGAGTTTCTCAATTTGTCTGTATGTTTTTTTTATCTAAAAATGTTGTAGTCTTCTTATACAAAACTGAATGTATATATAAAAAAAAGTCGTGTTAGTTACACTATTTATAACTCAAGAACGGCTTTATATATTTTTTTATATATTCAAGCGGACGGAGTCGGAGGCGACAGCTAGTTTTATATATAAAATTCTCGTGTCACAATTTTCGTTCCCATACTCCTCCGAAACGGCTTGACCGATTCTCGTGAAATTTTGTAAGCATATTAAGTAGGTCCGAGAATCGGCCAACATCTATTTTTAATCCCGCGCGGACGGAGTCGCGGGCGACAGCTAGTCTAATATAAAAACAGTATTGTGTATAAAGTTCTGACACATTTATAATTGTTAATTGGTCACTTAGGGTCACCCTCAATATTGATTTCTCCTACTAAAGATGTGAGAATGTTTAAAATGATACGAAATTGCTTTGGTACAAACTGTTAAGTATTTAGTGTTTAATTTATTGAGACAAATTTTCAATATAATGGTTACTTCGTAAGACATTGACTTGTCTAGACTTTGTAACTTTCGATAATCACTTTTTGAAACTTAAAGACATTCATAGACTTGTTTCAAAACGTTAATAACGAATAAACTACGAAGACTACAAGCTTGTTGCACTAAGACTTAACTATTAGTTTCTATGACAGAAATTTATTAATTTAGAAATATCATACTTCTTACTAATATTATAAATGCGAATGTTTGGATGGATGGATGTTAGAAAGCATCTCCAGAACAGCTGCATGGATCTCACTTAAATTTGGCATAGATAACATAGTCTGGAAGAACACATAAGCTTATAAAATTTGCTTTTAATTCCACGCGGACGCAATCGCGGGCGACAACTAGTATATTATACGTATTAAAAACAAGTCTGCTTTTTGTATTTTGTATTGTAAAAACCTTGCGTGATATTGAAATAAGATTCTTTTATTTTTGAAGGTTATATATATATCTATTTTGACTATTTATTATTTAAACTGATTTATACCTGGCAACACTCTGTAAATATAATGTTGATTTTAAGATGTTTAAGGAAAATGGTAACCTATAAATTATGCAGTTACTTAATTTTAAATAGCTAATAGTTTATTTCTGAGACTTAAATTCTTTTAAAAGAATATTTTATCTCTATTTTGTCAAAATTAATGAAAGGGACAACGATATGTTTCAAACAGGGATCTTTGCTTCAGAAACCAACATTTAGATTATAGAGATTTTAGCTCAGTGTTTACGCACATGACTTGTAATCTGCAGGTCCTGGTTTCGAATCCCGCCATGTGTTTTTCGATTTACACATGTACATTTATCCGACGTTCTTACGGTGAAGGAAAACATCGTGATGCAACCTGCACATACCTGAGAAGAACTTCAAAAGATATGTGTGAAGTCGACCAACCCGCACTGTCCCAGCGTGGTTGACTATGGCCTCGTCAACCCTTACTTAGGGTAGGCTCCGACCACTTCGGTGGGGATCTATAATGAGCTGATGATGAACCAACATTAAGAGACGTAAGAATTTTTAAAGTTATTCAAAATAACGTTGGTACATACTGTAAGTATTTACGTTTTCAGCTCATGTGTCTTGATAAACCAGTACCCTTCCCACATCCCTCGCGGCCCCTCCTCCATAGGCAGCACGGTGGCGTACAATTGTCCACCTCCGGCGCCTCCACCGGTTGGGCCCGGCTAGCGCGCTAGACCTGTCGAGACCCCGTCGACTAGTCCTGCGCGCACCGCCAGGCCCTAGTGTTTGGTTCGCGGGGCTTAAGCCCTACCCCGACACGAATGCCGGGGCGTTCCCCTATCCACCACCCGGGGACGCGCCACGTCGGAGTTCACCTCTCCGCCTACTCGGACAACCGAGCAGGTCCGTGGAGATAACCATGTCCTAGCACAAGCGTCCAGCTTATTTGGAATGGTAACAACTAATGTGTTAAAATATTTCTGAAATTTGTACTTTTATTTTTAAACTGAAACTGTTATGTAATATATTTATTATTATTATTTTAAAATATCACTTTAATCTTTTTTTAATTATTAAAATTAACTGTCAAATACGCAATGTATTTTCAACAAAATCGATGTTATTAATCGAGTAATTCCGGTTCTACTATGCAAATAAGAATAGAGGATAAACCTGTTTGTTGAGATAACTTTACGAATTGCGAATTTGACCTTTCTTCTATAGATATGAAGACTTCTTATATGTTCAAATTGTATTTCGCGTTTGGTTGTGAAGGAAATATGTTTAAAAAGACAGATGTTATATAATAAAAAATAATTATAAATTAATTGATTATTATTAAAAAATTAAATTGTAAAATTTAATTTAACATGTGTTTACATTTTGTTTATTTTTTAAGTGTTTATGAATTGTAGTAGCGCGTAGTTTACGTAAAAATCTTAGTATTGTTTCATTCTAGTTTGAACAATGTTAGCTGTAATAACGTTTGTGTTTGTTTTTTGTACTTCAAACGCGTATGTTGTTCGACACGAGCCTATATTACTTGGGACAGATTTAGTTTTAACATTTTTGGTAAGTGAATTTAGTACGCTTATAAAGTATTTATTAAAATTATGGCTAATCTAAAAATTTAGTTCATTGAACTGGTAATTCGTATAAATTAATTTGGAAAATGTTCGCAATACATATTTAAACACTTTTTATCTTATATAATATTCTCGTGTCACAATTTTCGTTCACATACTCCTCCGAAACGGCTTGACCGATTCTCATGAAATTTTGTCAGCATATTGAGTAGGTCTGAGAATCGGCCAACATCTATTTTTCATCTCCCTAAATTTTAAGGGTAGTCCACCCCTAAATTTTATTTTTTATTTGTTAGACAAACACACGGACGAAGTCGCGGGCGACAGCTAGTTATTTATATAAGTAAATAACTAATTACATTAAATTCTTTGTTATTTATTTGTCGTGGGTTTAAAGTTCTCATATTAATAAATTTTATTTGCATACTTATGTTCAATTATAAAGATTTACACAAATGTAAATTTTATTATTTTAGAATTGGAATATGTGGGTTTACACTGTCGAAACGTGCGTATAAATATAACATTATTAACTTGTATCTGTATTTCAATGTATTACCACAGGTTCACAGACATGGAGACAGAACACCAGTACCTCAATACGTGAACTTCAGTGACCAACGGGAACAGCTCAAGGAATTAACCAAACCCATCGGATATGGACAGCTGACTGATGTAAGTTGATATCTTTTTTAACAAGGCATTTTTTGTAAGTGGAACACCGCGAATGGCCCTGACTGTACATATAGTAATATTATATTCATTAGTGAAGAAACGAAACTCAAGCTTTAAGAATAATCCTCTCCTGCCTCTGCAAGGTTAACACGGCCGAACAAGGATGGTCTTTGATATACTTTTCTCAAAATATTCACACTGATTCTATTATCATCAATGCAATCAAAATATGATTTCCGTACATCATCATCATCAGCTCACTATATGTCCCCACCGAGGGGCTCGGAGCCTACCTTAAGTTAAGGGTGATTAGGCCGCAGTCAACCACGCTGGCCAAGTGCGGGTTGGTTGACTTCACACATGTCTTCGAATTTCTTCTCAGATATGTGCAGATTGCATCACCGTAAGAACGTCGGATAAATGTACTTATGTAAATCGTAGACCGAAAAACACATTGGTACATGGCGGGATTCTGACCCAGGACCTGCAGATTGCAAGTCAAGTGCTTGACCACTGAGCCACCGACGCTCAATTTCCATACGATATTTTGTAATGATTATTGAGGGGTTTGTCGTTTAGTGGAAATATGGTTTAAAATGAATCATAGTAGTTATAAGTTATGCAGACACTCGAGAAAACCGGCTTCATATCTAACAGGACGTGACGATTTTGTTAAATAAAATTTTAAATTCGAATTGAATGCATCGTGCTCGAAAAACTGTTAAAAGTTTGAAATGAATAGAGCTGCCTGATTGATAGTTTTGTTTATAGTTTGAGTGTGAATTTCAATTGAGTCAAACACTTCAAGTGTAAACTATTTTGGGATGGTTTTATGCAATAATGAAAGCAATTGTTTTAAATTTGGAAGCTTTCTGCAGCCAAAATCTCTACTCAATGGATGGAACTACGAAAATACTGGCTAATATAATATAGAAACAATTAAGAAGATTAGATTAGATTAGATCACCAAAACTCACGAACTTCAAAACACATTTTATTCTTCGTGCATTTTTTTTCTTTTAAGGCTGGAAAGCGTCGAGCATACGAGCTTGGGAACTTCATACGTGCTCGATATGGCGAATTCCTATCACCTCAGTACAACCGCTCCGAGATTTACCTTCGCTCCACTGACTCCACGCGCGCCAAGATGACGATTCTCGTAGAGATGGCGGGCGCGTACTCCGCGAGCAACCATGGCTGGAGTGACGACATCAATTGGGTCCCGGTACCTTATACTACGATGCCGTTGCAGTATGATTTTGTAAGTAATGAATTAATCAAATGTTTCGAATTCTGTATAGTTCTTTTCAAATATCTTAGCGGCTCATCGGCGCCTCATCACCTTAAGTTGTGTTCTGCGCAGCGACTCCCGAAAAATTAAAAGCCTCCAAGATATCTGAAAACTTCTATACTATCTTAAAGTATTGATGAGTCTTTTTGATTTACGAATTATTAAGAGCTCATGATGATAAAAGCTATGATAATTGAAGTAGAGGATTGTTCTTCATACTAACGTAGTAAATTAATCAAGTAGGAATAATCTTTACTTCTAAATCTCCTTTTTTCAGCTCAGCAAATAGCAATTATGTTCAGTATAGGTACAGCTGCGGTGTATCCTGTGTCCCAATATCGTGCCATCTCTTTTCAGGTAATGGGAATGAATTGCCCAAAATTTATGGATCATTTTGATAAAATTGCTAGAAGTCGTGTACCAGAAATGCAGAAACACAGCAGTGTTATAGAACGTCTCTCATCAGTTCTGAAGATTGATTTAAGAAATACACCAGTACAGACTTATTTTGCATACGATGTTTTTGTAAGTCAGGTAAGATCTGATGAATTTTATAAGTATACTAGCGGACCCGACAGACGTTGTTCTGTCTACACGTCTTTAATTCGAATATTATTTACTAATATATACTAATAAATTAAAAATTAATTAAAAAAACATTGTCCAGCGGACAAAATTGTGAATCTAAACCATTCCCAGATCCCCTTGAACACACACAAAAAATTTCATCAAAATCGGTCCAGTCGTTTGAGAGAAGTTCAGTAACATACACACTCACAGATGAATTATATACAAAAAGATGTCGCCCGCGACTCCCTCCGCACCGTAATAAAAAAAACTTAATTAGTAGCCTATATATTTTAATTAAAAACCTATCAGATTTTTTTTTATTTTAATAATATTTCTTGTACCAACTAAGCTCTATACAAGGATATGGTTTACGACAATAGTCGAATGGTGGGTTTCGAACTCTAGACCTTATGATCGGAAACCCATATTGGCGCTTCGACTATGTTCTACTCCTACATCTATGCCAAATTTCATCGAGATCCATTGAGCCGTTCATTAGTAAGATAATATGATGAAGCCAACGCGTATACCATAGACCGAATAACTAAAGACTTATTCTAGAAGGGTTATTGAATTAAAATCTTAATTTGTTCGTTTATATTTTACTTAATTTTCAGATAAACATGGGACTTCCAGTTACACCATCTATCAAAGAAATGATGCCTGAAATCAAAATGGCGGCGGACACAGCGTTTGATCTTCTATTTGGAAATCAAACTATGTTGCCTTTACAAGCTGGTTAGTACCTCTACTTACTCCTTCTACTAATTGATGTCTATTTCATTCACTCATTCGTTCGTTCGTTCGTTCCTTGATTTGTTCATTCGTTCATCGTTGTTTCAGTTCTTTGAGCAGATGTGTCGTTTATTTTCGTTTCAATGTGTATTACAATTCAAAGTAAACACAATAAATAGAAAGCTATTACTTTTATTGCTCTATTGTGTATTTTGAAAGAGAATTAATTTCTATATTTTCTTTTCTATCATAAATAATGTATAAGCTTTATGCTAACAATTCATATTCCAATTTTATTAAGCGTAAATATTTCTATGATTATACTCAATAAAACCTTTATTACTTTAGTGTTATTAGAATTTTAGTTTCCATCATTTCTGCTAAACGTGTTATATATTACTTCTTACTAATATTATAAATGCGAATGTTTAGATGGATGTTTGTTAGAAGGTATCTCCAGAAGGGCTGAACGGATCTTGCTGAAATTTGGCATAGATGTAGAACATAGTCTGGAAGAATACATAGCCTAATTGTTACGTTTGTTTTTAATTCCGCATGGACGGAATTGCAGGCGACAGCTATTTGTTCATAATTTTCAAGAAAATCATACTGTCATCCATACAACATGATCAAATGATAGGTTATCTTCTTGTTTAAAAACAGACATTAACATTCTTTGACTTTTAAAATTAATGCACACATTTGTGCGTGTATCATTCATAGCGATATTTTTGACTCGTTTACGTACCGACACGTGCTGTTGGTCCAAAGGTCTGACATCGACTGACGCCACCTCTCTCCGGCATGTACTTATGACGTTTGCGGTCGAGACGAACAACACTACATTTATGCTACAGTGTGTAAAATTCTAACACCTTCATTTACTCTGCCATACTCAGGTCTTCTCTTAAAGGAGTTCTTCGAAGTATCCTATGCAACAATAGCTGGTGAGCCATCGCCGAAAGTAAGGATATATTCAGGTCATGACGTCAATGTGTATGCATTGGAGGCAATTTCGAGAGTAATGCCTCAAGGAGCACCACCATATGCAGCACTGTTCGCGCTGGAGTTGAGGAAAGTTCGAAAAACTGGAAGATATGTGGTCCTAGTGAGTAGATAGCTGAATAATTTTAAAACCAAACAACATAACTAAATGTCTGTACCCTTATTATCCAAGGAAGAAAACTAGCTCCAGAAAAATATCTCTGCTGTAAAAAATTAAAGGGAATGTACAAAATTGTGTACCAAAAACATTATCTTGGCATTTTGGTAACACGTTTCTTGATGTGAACCATTTAAAAATAAAGTTTTAAAACTCAAGAACAATTTCCAAAGACAACAAAAGTGTTCTTAAAACGTTACTAAAAGACTTTACACCCTTTTATGTTTACTTTGTCATTATCGTGGTTTGTGTTGGTGTTACTTTCAGTTCCCTTAATTGTTTCGACATTTCGTTCGTCTATCTTTGTGTCGTTCGACATTTTATTCATTGTTTCAATATTTCGGATTGACATTTCTTTCATTGTTACCAACAATCTTTTAATAAGAATTTTTATCTCTATTATTTTAAAGAGCATAAAAGAGATGACAATGTTTACAAATGATTCGACAATAAAAACACATTGTAAAAATGCAATACTAGTGTATAAAATACAAACTGTTTACTGTAACTATTAAGGAACCAAAACAATGGAAGAAATCAGTGCATTGGATAAAGTCGACTCACGTCCTACAAACTTCACAGAAGCGAACGGATTTACACTTTTGTTGGCACGTCCCTGAAGACTTGAATTCATTCTTGTTAGAAAAATTAAAGCAAAACGAAATCCTCCGAGTAACTACTAATAATTGGCTTTCATTGTTAACTGAACTTTATCTTTTAATCTCTACCATTCCAGTAATTAAAGTCAAAAGCTTAATGGTTAAGGTTACGGGTTTCCGACCACGACGTTGAGGGTTCAAATCCCGCCATTCGACTATTGTTGTAAACCATGTCCTACCACAAGCAAAGATCTTAGTTGGAATGGTACAAGAAATATTAGTAAATTAACAAAAATGAGATTTCTAAGAAATCTATACTTAATATTATAAACCGGAAGATTTTGTTTGTTTAAACGCGCTAATCTTAGGAACTACTGGTCCGATTTGAAAAATTCGTTTTTTGTTGGATAGTCCATTTATAGAGGAAGGCGTTAGGCTATATAACATTACGCTCCGACCAATAGTATTTTTTAATTCCGCGCGGACGGCGTCGCGGGTGACATCTAGTAATAAAATCATCCTAAATCAATAAACACGACATGCGAGATAGCTACATTACGACAAGGATGTTGAACTTTTTTGACAATAACAGGGTGGTTTTTAGTCTTAGTTTCCCATTTTCCTACCAGAACAGAAACGTTTTTAAATTGGTTTCTTAATTATTTTTCTGTATTATAACCGGAGTTATACATGTTACTATATTTCTTTTTCCAGCCAGTATACGTAAGTTCTCCTGGTGAACCAGTTCAATACTTGCAAGTGAAGGGCTGTGATCTGCTCTGTGATTTGGATAGATTCTATGAGATCACATCACCTGACCTGATAGACATCGATGATTGGAAATCACGCTGCAACTACGATATGAATGCAAAATTTAACACAAATGGTTTTGAATGATACTGTGATTGTAAAATAATTGATTTATATTATCTGAATTAAATATTGAAGCTATCTATCTCGTTTTACTTGTAAGTACCTGGATGATGAGCTTTGCTCGGTTTTTTTAAATTGTGTTTTTGGAAATTATATTATATTTAAGTACGAAATACTAGTAAAATTATGAAATATGAATAATATTTTTCGATCTTACCAATAGAAAAATTTAACTTTATGTTTATGTTGATTATCGATAAAACACGAATAAAATGATATTTTATAAAAATGATTCCTAGCTAGATCGATTTATCGCCACCGAAACCCCAAAATTTTATGAAAATCGTTGTAGCCGATTCCGAGATTCCAATTATATATATTATATATACAAGAATTGCTCATTTAAAGATATAAGATAAGATATTTAACTGGTGGTTCTGGCACAATAATCTAAATCTTAATCCTTTTAAAAAGTGCTTTTTCTTTTTCTTCATTTCTTCATAGTCATACGAACCTTCATTGATTTTGGTTCGAGCAATTTCACCTCGGACTGCTTTCCTTTACTTATGGTCAATTAAATTTTAAACAATGACTGCGCTACTAGTTTGTTTTGCAATCTATATAAAAAGTGTCTACATTATTGATTCGAATCAACAACACCGCTACGAACCGCTACCATCAGCGACAAAATGGCGAGAATCAAATAGGCACAAAATACTAGGTCTTATAGCCAGTCTATTTAGAGGTCAGTGTGTTTTACTTAAGATCTTTGGTAGTAGAAGAGCACAGCAACAATTACAGCCACACAGATGTCAGACGTGTTCTAATTCCTGACAGTCGCCGGATATCCGCGGCCCGCTCACATAAATTATGCAGTAGACTAAGTATTCAGAGCTGAAAGGCTTTTTCGGTAATTTTGTGTACATTCCACAGATCGCACACATTCTTATATTATTTATCTATAGCGGTTACCCGCGACTTTGTCACCGACGAATTACAAAAGTCTAGCCTAGCCTAATATGCTCGCGTGCTTCAGTTATCTTCCTGTCAAATCGGACCACTCGTTGCGGAGATTACCCGGAACAAACGCGGTCTTGCGGACAGACATACAGACCTACAGCAACGTAATTATATCAATTGTCTGAAATACGATTTTTTATCGATATTACATACAGACACTCTAATTTTATTATGTATAAATATGTGTTATAAGAATAAACTCAGTTTACTTTATAACAAAGACTAATGAATCTATGTAGGTTACTAGTTAAGTCGGACTGCAGACGTACCCTCGAGGCTTGAACACAAGAAAATCAGCGTCTGCATCAGAAAACTGTGCTGCATCGTACGTGACGGGAATAATATCTCAAATCGTGGATTACTGAGATCAAAATCTCTGTATAAAACATATCGTTATCCTTGTTATTATATTTAACAAAACAGAGATCTTTTGTTTTAAATGGAGATCGGTCTCAGAAACCCACGGTGACTTTATTTACTAGTTACTTGACCATTTACAAACGAGCAAACGGCCACCTTAGTACACCAAAGTGGCGAAGCCATCGCTGCCCATAGATATCCAAAAATCCAAATGCGTTTAATCGAGGGAGGAGGAGACGTATAGAAAAATAGAAATAGAAATAAACCTTTTATTGTTAATCACTCGACGAAGTTTAGCGCATTAGCTTAAGCAAATTTCATTCAACAATTTAACACTGTTTCTAGTTCGATCGATATCCTCTCAAAGTTCTCTGTAAAGGAAATATCGTTTCAACGACTTTACAAGCTTTAACTTGGTAATCGGATCCTGTCACGTAATTAGCAAAGCGCTTTCCGTTCACTGGATGGTTTGGAGCTAAAGCTTTTGATGTTCTAAACCTAGGTATTAAAAAATCGTTAAGATATAAAGTTCCTTATGTAGACGTAGGATTTTGTACCTTTTTGATTTTTTACGGAGCTGATGGCAACGGTTTGTAGTGATGGGGATTCGAACTAATGATATAGTTGAAATGTACTGTCATGTAATCAGCTTTTAAATCGGAACTAAGCAAAACCTTTCATTTGCGTACCATAAAGAGCGTACACCTCCCTCAAAGGTCGGCAACGCATTTGCGGTTCCTCTGGCGTTGCGGATGTCCATGGGCGTCGGATCAAATAATTTTAGGCGATTCGTTGCTCGTTTGTCCACTTCTCCTATAAAAAAATCCAAGTACTCTCCTATCTATTTATAAAGATTAGTAAACTTCGCAGCTGAACTCGATTTGTGCAGAGTTTTTTCGTATAAAGCTGTGAGCTGCGAGTCACGGAGTATGAGATGACTCATGACGCAACTCACACTCTCAAGTCACGAGTCGTTGGCTCGCATTGATATAATAGATCGTGTTGAGCCGTGAGCTGTCAATTTAATGGTTGAACTGTAGCTAAATAACATCTATATGAACTTTTAAGCCGGTTTAATTCAGAACATTTACACACGTTTACATTTAACATTCTGAAATCGACTGTTGCGTTCGTCTCGCGCTTTACGATACCGATCACAATATTCACACATGAATTATTTATCGGCTGACTTTATACCCGCAAATATGGAAATATTTCATGTCTGGATTGAGTATTTCTATTTCATGTTGATATTATAGAACTAAGAAAGCCTACAATCTATTTTTTAGGTTAATATCTAGTGGATTAGTAATTAGAATTGCTTGATAAACAATTTTTCTTTTTTTTACTAGCTGTCAGCCACGATTCCGTCCGCGTAAATTTTTAATAAAATATTAGTGGATTTTTTTTGGTAAATTTACTAATATTTATTTTACCATTCCAACTAAGCTCTAGGCTTGTGCTAGGACATTTTTTACGACAATAGTCGAGTGGCGGGATTCGAACCCCCAGCCTCGTGATCGGAAATCCGTACCCTTAACCATTAGGCTATTGCCGATTAAAATAAATATAATTAGTAGCCTACGTGTTCTTCTAGACTATGTTCTATCATCATCATCATCATCATCGTCAGCTCACTATACGTCCCCACCGAGGGGCTCGGAGCCTACCCTAAGTTAAGGGTGTTCTATATATAAGCCAAATTTCATCGCGATCCGTTTCGTTGTTTGAAGCTATCAAACATCCATCCATTTAAACATTCGCATTTATAATATAAGTAAGTTATGACACTAAATATGAAAACAATGACAGAATCAATTTAAAATCCGCCATCTTGTAAGCGAAGTGACCTCGTTCAGAAGTTTGTAGCTTCATGGAATATGATATCTCGCTTCAGCTTTTAGACTTTGTATGAAATTTCAGTGCATTCAATACGGTGAAGATAAAAGGTTGATAGGTGACGTTTTGAAAGGTTGCTAGTGTAAATATAAATGTCGGATATTGAGATGTTAAGATGGAAGACGTTTGAACGATAAATACGTCGATGTTAGAGAAGTTTAATTAAATTGGAATATTAATTAATGTTCGAATTGAGTAGGCTAAGTCATTATTAAAACGCTTCTAAAATTTCTTTTATTATATAAAAATCTAGAACGCAACATTAACATAAGCTAGATACAGAAGTAGAGCACATATATTTGTATCAAAAGATACAAACTTTACGACGGCTCGCTTAACAAGCGTAGTCTTCGTAGGTACGTATCAGGGAGGCTCACTATGAGCGGAGTAATGCGCAATACCATTCTA
The DNA here is from genome assembly GCF_000836235.2 of Papilio xuthus. Lineage (NCBI taxonomy): Eukaryota > Metazoa > Arthropoda > Insecta > Lepidoptera > Papilionidae > Papilio > Papilio xuthus. Next base: position 662,640 of record NW_013531700.1, read on the forward strand.
CTCCACGACCCTATCTATCCTATCGATACCCAAAATTGCAGAGTGACTTGCTGGATTTTTTTTAGTTATTATTTTATTTTTGTTTCTTAATATTTCTGGTATCCATTTCAAGAAGGTTCTCATCCTTGTCTTTGACGAGATTCGAACCCTGGACGACGTGTTCATATGTTCGTAATTCAACTATTACGCAATTGGAATTTCAAGCTGCTCCAAAGTTTGAATTGCATTATAGCAGAATATTCGTGTAATTTGAGGGCAACAAAAGCCTGGAATACCGCGCGCATTGCAGCGAGGACAATGGCAATTATATGGGCCGATACCTCATCGCCTTTTCATAATAGGACTCCCTCGGATTGCGTACTCGGTGTTGCCTGTATTATACATTAAAATCTGCCGGAATTATTAAATTCACGTCTTTTTGCCCCGATTTTCGAAATGTGAAAATGGAAGGATTTTACTTTAGCCTTTGTCTTGTAGTTTATCAAAACTGGAAAAGCAAAGATTTTTTATTGAATTACTATTGAAAGGGATGAAAATGTTAATGCTAAGTGCCATACTCAGCCACGTTACCACTAAGGAAGCTTCTTAACCCTTATTAGCCTAGAGTTTCAATTTTGATACCAATCTTTTAAACCGAATGTTCACATTACTATAAGTTTTTTAATAGGTTGGCTATTCCCTTTTTTACTGTTGTATAATATTCTTTCTAACGAAATTAAAAAAAAAAACAAATTTCATTGTTGTTTTATTTTATCAAGCAAACAGTAATATTAAAAATAAATCACTTTCGTATGTAAATCAGGTTACTAAGGGTTAAGTTATCATCAAAAGCAGATGCCAGCGTGTTGGTTACCTAGTTTCAAAAATTGTATGTTACAAAATTATCCTACGAAAATGAAACAGTGAAACCCAACTACATAATAGTACTAGCAAGCTACTAACATAACTTCAGTTGCTTAGTAGAAACAGCATTGCGGTGCGACTTGCAAACTCGTACAAAGCACATATCTGAACAAGACCTATAGGTACATATCTTCCCTTGAATATTTCTAGAGTTTAAACTATGCGAAATATTCAACTAAAGTGCAATATTACATTGATTTGAAATTCACTTTTCATTCGTCCCATTAACCGCCCCATACTCAGATCCTAGATTATTTAATTTGTATTTTATAATAATTTTTATTCGTGTCTTTTTTACAATTATCTGCTTTAACGTAAATTCACAGATAATAATATTATTTATAACCAATAATAAATATAGTATTTACATCGGTTTATTTGTAGTAAATCACATTCCGTGGTCGGACCATTGCCCAACAATGCGAAATATTCCGGCGCGATGAATTTTATTTGCTTTCCATTCATCCGCCGAATATTGTATTCAGTCTATTTTTATGCTACAGAACTAAAAAATTTGAAGCTAATACGACAATAATATTTAAGAAATAAGTAGGTAGAAGCAAGACTATATAGAAATATGAAGACAACTTTGGTTCGTAGCTTAAGTAAATAAATAAATATAAGAGAAACATAATAAATTCTTGTAATTTTATAACTATTTATTAATTCGATAATTATTTAAAAACCGCGATGATTAAAATTTTCTAATACTGCCATCTCTTGTTTGAGAGCGAAAATAAATTTGTTTTGATTCCTATGATAAGAATAGGTGGCGCTGTAAACAACTGATTTAAATTTTCTTCTAACATATTTAAAAACGTTTAACTTCTTCATTCGCAGTTTTTTGATTGAGATGCTTCACGTAAAAATGTTTTACGATACTAATTCAATAAATTAATAGAAAAAATTTCTTCAATCAGCAACAGTGCCACCTATAGGTGAGTAGCAATACTAACACGACACTTCGTTATCAACACAATCCTAAAATGTTTATCTCTGACGTAAAGATGGCGTTAACATTTAAGTTAAGTTTAATTGTTTCAAATGTTGATAACATTATAACGCAGGCAAAATAAACTTATTCGGTCAATGAGCCAAAATAATAATTTGACGAATTATACTTTTGGTGTTAAAAGCTAACTCTTAGTTAAGTAAACTAAATGTACTAAAAATACACATTTACTTATGTAACTGCTATTTTTTGCGAAAGTAAAAAGGCCTTTGTAGCCTTTTGTCCGTGTCAGGGGCGACCATTGGTTTGCCATTCCTGGCCTTAGTGGTTTAAATGTTAAGTGTCTCTCCAGAAAAGTTGTCAATTACCACATAAACCCTTATTTTTTTAAGCCATCAATATACGGGCGACGACACGCCGACTAAGCGGTAGTAAAGTACGTAAGTACGTAGCCGCAAAATACCCTTCTGTTAGTCGGGCAAAGAGAATCAAACTAAAACATTCCAAGTATTTCAAGACAGATATTGATTTTGAAGACAATTGTAAGTAAACGAGAACGCCCTTTCGAAATTATCGAATGAAGGATAACACCATTAATCCTCCTAAACGTTCGTCTTCGACTCATAAAACGCTTCGAAAGATCGAGGCTACGGCATCAGCGTTTTTTATAACCAAACAATTACGTCAATTTTATAAGTGTTCGACCGTTTTTAAATAGCAAATGAGTATATTCCTTTATTGCTGTTAACTAACGTCATTTTTAAGAAATTAGCTTACTTGAATGGCAAATGTCGATCGATTCATTTTATTCCAGGGTTATCGTTGGTTTCTGAGACAAAATCTCCGTTTAAACATATTGTTATATCTGTTTTGACAAAGGTAATGAGAGGGACAACGATATATTTAAATAATTTTTTATTTTAATAAGTCGTATGTATGGATGTATGTTACCATACACGTGTTGTGTATACATACTTCTGAAAAAGATACATACGTTTTTTTTATTAAAAAAAATGTCTCGAATCCGCTTGTCTCGTGGCTCCAAGTAATGGGATAGCGGACATTAAATCACGAGAGCCGTAGCAGTGATTATTATTTCGCAAACTTTGGGAATGGCTGTTTGAATCGTCGCCGCTTCTTCTAATCGCTTCTAGCAAATCGAATTTTAAAAGTGGGGTGAGCAGAACCAGTAATTATACTTAAAAATATTGTATATCTCCGAAAGAAAAAATATCCTTTACAATAATTGCCCAATGCATAAATTGGAACGACGTCCGACCGCTGCGTCCAAAGAGTATGCTACTTAGTGATTGCGTTTAACCGTGGATTTCTAAGAGCAAAATCTCTAAATAAAACTTATAGCCCTGTCATTATTTTATAAAAAAACAGGGATAATATGTTTTAAACGGAGTTTTGGTCTCAGAAAATCTACTAAGCAAGAGTTATCTTAGTTAATTTTTTACATACTTTTCAAATATAAAATTTTACCTTTAACAATTTTAAAATGTTTAACTGATTTTGATAATACTTTTGGCTGGTGGGATTATTTGGTTAAAGACTCGACCAAAAGCTAGTACATTAATTAATTACAATATTGTTTTCTAAATATAAAATTGCCTTTGAAGTCGTAAATTGTTATAACGCGAAGTGACATAAAATTGTTTTATTGTCGCACTGAACGTCTCGTTGCGACATTTTCTTTAATGTTTCATTTTATTGCTGTATACTGTAAATTGTTGCGTTTGAATTCTTTTCTTTAAAAGGTTGTTTACAATTAAAATATATATTTTTAAACTGGGATTCCGTCCGGGGTACGATGGAGTTGGAGAAACAGACATAATATTATCTTACTTCTTACTTATAAATGCGAACGTTTGGATGGAGGGATAAATCGATGGATGGATGTTTGTTGCAAGGTATCTACTGACCAATTCAACTGATCTCGATGAAATTTGGCATAGATGTAGAATTCCTTTTTATTTAATTCGGTTCGGTCGGAGTCGCGGGCAACAGTTCAATACTAGTATTGAATAAGTGTGTGTTTCTTAATCGTCATCCTTGTCATTACTTTTGAGGTAAAAGACGAAGATTTGATCTCAGAAACATAAGGTTAGTAGCCAAAATTTTTGTAGAGAACCCATGTCATGTTAGGTTAGGTTATTTTTTTTACTATGTAAATATATCTACAATATGAAATTCATTCAACACGACGAACTCTAAATTTCTTTATGACAAATAAAATAAATTATTATTTTATAGGCCATAAACGTTATCAAACTAATTAGTTAAATACTTTCTTTTGTATATAAATGTTTTGTTACACGTGTGTTCTCTCATTTCTTTTTTCTATTACCTAATAAATTTTTCATAAATTTTATAAAAATGAAATTTATATTAGTAATAATTTTAAATATATTATTTCACGTAAACTGTACATATGTGATTTCAGTTTACGGGGATGTACATAAAGATACGAAGTTCTTCACAAAGACTTACCCCTGGCTTATAGATAACATTGGTGGGGAGGTTGTGGTGGATTATTACTTGCTGGGCAGCGGCAGGTACACAGTGCCGCAGATGTGTGCTCTCAATGAATTGAGGCTTAACACATTCCTTCAGGCGCAGTTCCTGAAGTGTGAAGCTGAAGGTAATTTTATAGATTTTATAATTTCCTTTCGTGAATCACATCAAAATGCAACTGCAATGTGTGTTTGAAGTTGTGAAGTCAAGCAATCGACATTTTGTAAGATCTAGTCATCGTCATAGGTTGATGCTAGTTATTATCACTATAAAGGATGTTCAAGAAATAAAGTGAATCTGAATGTACATAGATTCCCAACTCAAATTAGGTCTAAATTATACAAAGTGTACAATGTAAACATATATACAAAGTGTACAATGTAAACATATATACAAAGTGTACAAGCTTAGCTAACTAATAAAATTTATTTCCACAGGTAATTCTAACGACGTATGCATATGTGATACTGGATTGGACACCGAAAGGTTGAGACATTGCATCATAACTAAAGGCTCTCTGGCAAGTTTCGCAGCTTCAAAGTACCACCAAATGGGCATAGATGCGAGTCCTGTTGTAGAAATCGGTCCCAGAAACACGATCTTCGAAGTCGAAGATAATTGGTATTTGAAGAAGATCTGTACAATATTTGGAGATAATCAACCAAGAGGATGTATCAAACCCTTTGCTTGTAATTATACAGATACTGAATACGATATGACTTGGTCCAATCATATTGACTGTACAAAATGTCACCATTATGATTCACCATTGGTGACGACAACGACATCTACATCTGCTGGTACAATATATACGTAACACCGTAGAATAAATACGATTTATTATTAATAATTTTATACATAAATATTAAATTTATATATAAATCATATCTTTATATGAGAAATACATATATATATATATATTGGAATATCGGAATCGGTTCCAACGATTTTCATAAAATTTAGTATATAGGGGGTTCCCGGGGCGATAAATCGATCTAGCTAGGAATCATTTTTAGAAAATGTCATTTTATTCGTATTTTATCGATAATAAACTTAAGCATAAACTTAACTTTTTCTATCGGTAAGATCGAAAAATATTATTCATACTTCATCATTTTATTAGTAATTCGTACTTAAATATAATTTCCAAAAAACACAATTAAAAACGGTCATCCAGGTACTATTAATAAACAAAGTATTACATCCAACGTAACTATAATAGCTAGTTTTTTTATTACATTTTGTACAGCTTGTATACATTATACGAGTTATACATTTTGTACAATATAGAACGTATATTTACAATCACTTGTCAGTGTTTACAACGGACTTGTACAGTTAATACCAAGACTCGTAGATCTTGCTTTACCGCTAATTAGTTAAATTGTTATTGATTTATTCTAATTTAGTAGCCTTAGTGACTGGTAGGAAGCAAAATTTCACACAGATCACAATAGTACTGACATTCACGAATAATATTACTCCTCTAGCAATAAAAACGTTTTCAAAACAAAGTCGAAGCCTTTTCCTGGAGTGAAGCGAAAAGCAACGACGTTAGGAAAACATCAAACGAATGTTTTGACCCAATTCTATATTAACAATCCGAAACGAAAGATTCTATTGTGTTACAGAAATCGCTTTCTAAGCTATTGTCGATGATTATACTACTTTTCAAATTATATACCGACGAAGTTATTTGACCCGGCGAGCAAAAGTAACACTAAATTACAATAGCTCTGAATTCACTTCAGATTAATGTCAATAAAGTATCACAAGTTCCTTGTCGTACTGTAAATGTTCTCGTATCTTGTTTTGCGTGTTATTTTCTATGTCGTAGTTTTTACATGTCGGAAAGAATTGACCGTATTACTGGGCCAGATAAATTTGTCATACAACACCTACTCTTTTCTGACTCTACTCTGATGACATTTACCACTTGAAAACAGAAAAATGAATGCTTGAATTAATGGAAGTTTGTTATAGGGTATCTCCAGGAAGGCTGCATGAATCTCGTTGAATTTTGGCATAGATGTAGAACATTGTTTGGAAGAACACATAGGCTACTAATAAAGTTGTTCTTAATCCCACGTGGACGTAGTCACGGGCGAGAGCTAGTAAAAATAAAAAACAATAGAGCCGACAATATGTCAAATTACGCCTGTCAGACGCAGTTCGCTGTCGCTCAGTAGTGCCAACTGTTACGACGCGTCTATGATCAATGAGGCGAATACATAAACATTCACACCCCACACATAATAGGGTACATCACATAGTTACTCATTCCTAATTATGACGCTAGAACACATTTATAAATATTTGATATGTTAGTAATATTTTAAGTACGAAAGTTTAGACGGATCGATGGTTATTTGTTAGACGGGTCCCCGGAACGGATCTTGACGAAATTGCACAAATGTAGATTATTGTCTAGAAGAACACATAGGCTACTTATAAAGTTTGTTTTAATACTGTGCGCTAGTAGACAGAGATTACATGATTACACATTAGGCAAGCTCCCGGCAAAAAGAGTTACATCTTTTATGAACACTTGAGATGTAACTTTTTACGACGGATGGTTCGGTTGGTCGTCAATGAGCTGGTTTACCTGTAATAATATTTTGTTTATGAAAATAATAAGCGGTAAATCATTTCCTTTTAATAACGACCTTGTTATAAATCAGCGAAATGTACGAAATTCTTAGCTCTAATAATTTTATTAAACGATTCCGTCGCCCTGTGATCGCGGAGGCGTTGCTCGAGATTTCAATTTGGTTGATTATTTTAGTAATGCTTCACGGCCCTTTCTTTTGCACCGAATATTATTACGAACTTTTTTAATTTAAATAATCCGGAAATCGTTCAAATCACTTTGAAGATAAGGAAAAAAAACATATAAAAAAAATTGATTTACTTTCAAGTGTGAAGATTTCGAATTTTTATTCCAAGTATTATTAGGGTTTGGTCAGTCTGGTTTGGCTTTTGAATTTTCTTGTTTGTTTGGATCATCATCATCATCAGCTCACTGCACGTCCCCACCGATGGGCTCGGAGCCTACCCTAAGTTAAGGGTGATTAGGCCATAGTCAACCACGCTGGCCAAGTGCGGGTTGGTTGGCTTCACACATATCTTTGAATTTCTTCTCAGATATGTGCAGGTTACATCACGATGTTTTCCTTCACCGTAAGAACGTCGGATAAATGTACATATGTAAATCGGAAATCGAAAAACACATTGGTACATGGCGGGATTCGAACCCAGGACCTGCAGATTGCAAGTCAAGTGCTTGACCACTGAGCCACCGACGCTCCGCTGTTTGGATAATGATACGTATTATAAACTAAATAAGAATATATTTTTGTATAATACATGCGTGCGATAGAGACATAATCTCAGCTAACCACGAGCTATCATACATTTTGAATCTTAGTATACATCTATGTTTCTAAATTCTAGGGTTTAATAATTTATCACAAATTATAATTAGTCTTGAAAGTTAATTTATATGTCTATTGTTATTTGTTCGGATGTTAAATTAAATTATCCTAGGTCGTAGATAAACATTATTTATAACTAAACTATAATTACAACGGACGCCGGTCGCGCGGGATATTAAAACTAAATTAGCAAACTTTTGTGTCATATTAAATTATTAAAACTAACTTAGTTATAATCTAAACTAAATTGTAAACTTGCCTTCAAACTCTCTATACTATATCGTTATTTTAATTTTATGTAAAAACTACTAGCTGTCTTTATAAAAAAACTTAATTAGCCTATGTGTTATTCCAGACTATGTTCTACATCTATGCCAAATTTCAACGAGATCCGTGCAGCCGTTCTCGAGATACCTTTAAGCAAACATCCATCCATTCCTTCGCATATATTAGTAAGAAGTAAGACAAGTATGAGATTTTTGTTGTACTTTAGTTTTTATAGGTGTCGTCAATTTATAAAGATTTGAAAGTTTTCTCCCCTCTTTGTCTGTAAAAAATTTCTATCTTTTACGTCACGAATCTAAATATTACGGATTTTTTAATGTTTTCTATTTTCTAGTATTTTTTTTTAAAGAGAAAGGGGCAAACGGGTATCGAATCGCCTAAGATCATTTGATCAGACGCCCATGGATATCCGCTACGCTGTAACCGCAGATGCAATGTCGACCTTTCTAGTAATTAATTATTTCTTCTATAAAAACAATTTATTTTTATTGACAGTACATAGATAGTACACGAAATATTTAAAATAAAATAGATCAATGATTTTTGAAAAGCTTTCCATAAAAGCTTTGTCTATTATCATGCATACAAGCGATAAAAAAGCTATAAAATTTTAACAAAATTTTCTCAGCAATTTCCTGTCATGTTCCGTTATAAAAAGAATATATAAATATATTTCATTCATAGTCCGAATTGAATGTAACTATTATAATTTAAAGTACTGTTCCATTAGCAAGTCGATTTATTTTTCCATCCGAGAGTAGCTTTTGTTAAAATCATTTGACACAAAAATAAATTCCAGCTTGATACCTTCATGCGTTTTGAGAAAAAGTGTCTTGACCGATAGACGGAGGGACAACAAATACAACAAAGTGATCCTATAAGGGTTCCGTTTTTTTTCCTATGAGGTACGGAACCCTAAAAATGTATTTATATTTTTAGCCGATTTCAAATAGAAGGAGGTTACCAATTCGTCTATACTTTTTATGGGTGTAACCGCATAATTAAACACCAACGTCTATCGCTTTGGTAAATCGTTAGTTTTGGAGTTCAAATTGTCTATATCAAATTTATCTCTCATTATCTCGTTAAAAACAAATACATAGTTTATTTTTACAACCAGATTTTATTTAATAATAATATTATTAGATATTTGCTAATCTATACTGTAAGGGAGATAATCCGACACTGTGCCGGTGTACTGGTGCAATACTAGCCTTACTAAAATGTCGACGACTATATCCCCTCACTTATCATTTTGATATTTTGACTTTGTAATGAAAGCGCGTCATTCGTGCCAAAGGATTGTAACTAATAATGTCTAAAATTACTTATGTTATAAAGAGAAGAAATTGATTGTTTATTTGTATTGAATCGTATCGGAAACTATTGAACCGATTTGGAAAATTAATACACAAATAGGAAGCTATGCTATCCCCGGGTGATATGGGTTTTATTTATAACTATGTTTTTTTAATTCCACGCGGTCGAAGTCGCGGGTAAGTGCTAGTTTACTATTATTACTAGTATCAATTTCAGGAAAGCTTGAAGCTTGTGCTACGATAAGATTCAAGGCAATAATCTAATGGCGAAATTCGAACCCACGACTACTTAATCAGTAGCTCGTGCCTTTAACTATTAGTCTATTGGCGCTTTATGGCAGTAAAGTCTTCGAGACCTAAGGCTTTTAGTATTGTTTTATTTTAATTGATTTTTTCCTTTTAAGGTTTTATATGTACATTAGGACTGCAAATGGACATTTCTCGAATCACTTCGAAGCTTCGTTAAAAGCTACTAAGATAGAATTTACGACGTCGTTTGAGTGCTTCTGGTCTACTTGTTATATTGTGTTGCTACGCACTTTTAATTCTTATCAAAAACTATAGTTTTTAATACTACAAGAGTAATGAGATTGAATATCATGACGCAAAAGGTAACAAGACCAAAACAAAATACGAATTATTTAAAAGAGGAAATGCCTTTAAAGGGAATGATTTTTTTAATTCTAAGCTGGCAAACGAGCAAACGGTTATCTGAATTAGCCGAAATAACAAAGCGACCGCTGCCCATAAACATAAGCAATTGCGGATGTGTTGACTATCTTTAATTGACAGAGGAAAGGACTATTCCCTTTTCCACACATCATCCCGCTAAATACACTACGCCTTCTTATCTCTTCCTAACAAGAAAAGGGTGGAAAAGGAAAGAGGACTAAAATTAGGCCCCCGGCACGCACATTCAACAGACATTACGCGGAATTGCCGCCTGTCTTCTGTGTGGTCGTGGTATTGTACCCAAGTCGTGCTACAGATGTTGAGGGCTCTACCACCGTTAAGTATGACATAACATAATAGAATTTAATATGACGGCTGATAGAGATGTAAGGATGGCATACAAACATATCTTAATGTAGAAGTTGATAGGATTAGCTACATATTGCGCAATAAATACAATTAACATACAATAATGTAACCACTTAGAACAGGGAATCGCACAGAGTATAGAATGTAACAGAGGGGTCGCGAAAACAATAGACAGTCGAGTGCACTCGTACAGGAGCACGACGCGTATGCGACAGACATTTCATCCGTAGCGTAGTGGAAACCGCGGCTTTTAATTGTTCGTAACATCTATAGAGTTGTAATAACGATTTGTTTGTTTATGACTTTTAATGCATACAGTTGTCTACAAATTAGTGTTGAATGAAAGACTCTACTGATTTTGTTAACCATACTAGTTGTCGCCTGCGACTACGTTTGTGCAGGAATAATAAAAAACTTAAATGTAGCTTCTGCATTGCAGATTAGGTTTACGTCTTTACCGTATTTCGGCGAGATAAAATGAGCCTTTTGGAAATAATTTTCATTAAAAAAAACTTCCGTTAATACATCAAAACCTTCGCAATTGTAATATTAGTAAGTTTACTTATAGCCAATTTATACGTACTTTACAAGGTCTATATTAATATACAGTATAAAATATGGTTATTTCAGCTCTATAGATATATTAAAGTAGTCGCTAACTACCTTCCCCTTATCTGATCGAAACAGTTTGCAACTGATACTCACCGCATTGCTGGAATGCACCAAAAGCTTATTTTGTTGTTACTAAAATGTATATGTAAATTACGAATGGATAATGAAATTCAATTTACAATGGCTTTTATTCCACTAACCGTGGGTTTCTGAAACCAAAATCTATGTAAGTATAATATATGTCATCCCTGTCTTTCAACTTTAAAAAAACAGAGATGGCAAAATGTTTTAAACGGTTATTTTGATGTCGGAAACCCATGGTAATAGAGCAAGAATATTATGATTTATGTTATGCTACTAAGTTTAAAGCTAAATTTCATCGAGCTCCGATCAGACATTCTGAAGATACCTTCAAACAAACATCCATCCAAATATTCACGTTTATAATATTAATAATTTAATTCCGCGCAGATGGAGTCGCGGGCCACAGCTAGTGTCGTACAGTAACACGCAGTGGTATTTCATGGTAACGATGTTCTTCAGATTTTGGCTTTTTTATGCAGTGTTTGTGTTTTATTTCATTTCCTACAGTAACTAGCACTTGACTTGAGGAGTGCAAGGGAACCTCAATTTAACTTTTGTAGACAAACTGAAGAGTCGCAATTTTTTGTTAAGAATACTTCAGTTACCAAATAAAAATATTCCACGTTACTAACCAAGACTGAAAGCGTCGTTGGCTCAGTGGTCAAGCACTTGTCTTGCAATCTGCAGGTCCCGGGTTCGAATCCCGCCATGTAACAATGTGTTTTTCGATTTGCGATTTACATATGTACATTTATCCGACGTTCGTACGGTGAATGACAACATCGTGATGCAACTTGCACATATCTGAGGAGAACCCGCCATTGGCCAGCGTGGTTGACTATGGCCTAATCACCCCTAACTTAGGGTAGACTTAGAGCCCCTCGGTGGGGACGTATAGTGAGCTGATGATAAACCAAGACTTACAGTTTGGGAATACACTGATTTGTCGGAGAGGGGAAATGATATCATTCTGTACGTCCTCTCCTATATTCTAAAGACATCTGTTTGTTGCTGTTATATGGGAAGTGGTGACTTCGCTATTATAGCGAAATCAGGAGACCTTTTTTCACCTTTTACTATTAATAATATTCTTTGTCTTACTACTATAAAAGTCTGCAGCAGACGACAATACCTTAAATATTTTTTATTACATTTTTTTTTCATTGATAAATTCCACGTGTTTTTACTCATTATAATAATATCTTATGAAGGTTATTAGATATTCCGTGGAATGTAAATTGGAAAAGTTTCTCTATAAAATGACAATAATAAGCTTTAAACTATGTAGCCAATAGGAAGGGGATTTCTCTTACAAAGTAAATAATTCGAAAAGTAGTGCTCCGATATTTATTGCCCACGTAACTTGCAAACTTTCCTGTACACTGAGCGAAGGAGGAGAAAGGTTAAATAAGGGATGTGATACACGGGACAGCTACGAGTAATGGGAGTGTTGTGCAGAATTTTTTAGCGCCGACAGCGCCGACATTAGGCCGATAGCTTAAAACTGTCCGTGTACGGCGACCTTTAAAAGTGGCAACTTTCAAGAAGCGAGAACAATGAAAGCAACTTATATATTGCTTCGTATAGCCCCTAACTATTCAAAGTTTAGCAATAAATTTAAATGTGAATATGTCGTTTAAAGAAAGGAAGAGGAAGCGAGCGACGAGTTTGGAATAAAATTGGACGTCTATCACACCGTGACGTAATTTTAAATATAATTTGTGATAGAACGTTATTTACATCACAGAAATGCTTCGATCACGAATCAGGCTGTGTTTTAACTGCTCAGTTGGAATTGGTCGACAAACATTAAAAAAGTTAGTATTTATTATAGATAAGTACTAGATATGATTGTTACAACCGTTCTTTTAATTTGAATTTGGAGGCTATATCATACAACTTACAAATGTTATAAATGCCAAAGTTTACATGGAATTATGGATGTTTGTTCATGTATACTCCATAACAAATAGGCTAATAATTAAGTTTTTTTTTAATTACGCGCGGACGAAGTCGCGACAAAAGGTAGTTTGAAATAATTTTGGGTCAATTCTAAAAAAAAACTATGGAAATCAATGAATAGAATTGACACCGATTTGTTAAATACTTATTTAAAGGATGTTGATTTAAAAAAATCCTACTGTATAAAAAAATAATAATTCGATTTTAATATTATAAGACGTCGGTGTGATCAACAGCCGTTTTGAGATAAAGCGCAGCAAAATTGTTTTCATCGCAGCGAGCCCAAAACTTATCCTTCACACTAATGCTTTAATAACTTTCACATTTATTACTTTTCTAAAGTCGTAAATTATTAATTTTACAATGTTATTTATAAAGAATGAACCGTATAATATTGGATGAACTTTAAAAGAAACCAGCATTCGATACAGGAGGTTGTTGAAGTGACAATTTTATTTAAAAACAAAATTCCTGGAACTTGATCTATTTACTACGGAAGACTTGGTTTTGCGCAACCCACTTAAAAATCACAGCCGTAACGTGTGTTTACCTAATGCATTGTTAGAAGAATATGAAAAGAGAATTTTAATGAGCTTTGCATTCATTGAGAAGAAAAATTCTTTAAACCAAGATAAAGGCATGTTCAAACCAAGCATCCGATTGTTTTTTATTGTGTTATAAGGTGGAAAACGAACAAGCGCCCACATGAATTCGTCGAAATAGAGAAGCGATCGCTGCTTAGACAGACTTACCTACCTTTAATCGACAGAGGAAGGGACGTACAGGAAGATTTCTCCTTTCTATGCCTTCCTTCTTCCGTTAAATCCACTTCTCCTTCACATTCTTTCGTTATGAGAGAAGGGTGGGAAGGTAAAGTAGACCAAAATTTCTCCGACACGCACATTCAATAGACGAAATGACGCCGGCCTTCTGTGTAGCATTGCATCGGACAAAATGGCCATTCGTGTAAGATATTATGTTGCTTGGTGAGCTCATAATCGGTAGCTGATACGTACGATCTGAACGTAACCTACGTAAGTATTGTAACTATTTTTATACATTAAGCTAATATTTATTTTAAAACAAAAACACTTGGCCTCTTTTATTTCGCTGCCTTGTTAAAGAAATAACAAACGTGAAAAGAAAATGTAAAGGAAAGAAAAATAAAAAGGTAAAAGCCTCATTTGTTGGGCGGAAGGAAATTCCTGTTTTTTATTATATTCAAAGATTTTGTTTAACAGTATTTTAGTGTTAGTAAACAATAGTTTAAAAATTGTATTATATTTTTAATAATGAACATTCAATTTTGATTAATAGATGGCGTTAGTAATAGTTCATATTTGATGTAATTAATAGTCCTTCGAGCCGGACATTTTCCACCACAAATTAAATTTGTTGCGTACTGGACGATAATACGGAGATGTTAACATTTTAAAAGGACTACAACTCAATAATATATTATATTCTATAACTGCATCTTGTTTTGTTGGAAATTTTTTTTTTTGATTTCAGATAATTTCAATTATGGTACTGTTTAGCTGATATTTAGTAACACTTATGATATTTTACTAATGTTATTAATGCGAATGTTTGAATGTATGGATAGATGTTTTTTTACAAGGTGTACAGAGCGGCTTCATGGGCTTAACTGAAAATTGACACAAAGGTAGTACGTAGCCTGGAAGAACTCACAGGTTAATTTTGATTTTTTTAACTCATCGCGGACGAAGTCACTGTTGATAATTATCTTACTAAAATCCAATTAAATTTGTTATTTCCATTTATCACTGTTTTAAGCGTAGGATAATTTATATATCTAAAAAGATAAGATTATACATTTGGTGAGTGTTGTGAAATTATATCAATCGTATAACGTGTTTTGAAAAAATGATGCGATTTAAATTAATTATATTTCTTTCTATATTAAATATTCTAATATTAACAATTAATGCAAAAAATGAAGAGTATATTGGGTATGTATTATATTAATACTAGCCATTGATCGCAACTTTAAAAAAAGCTCAGCGTAAAATAAAAAAAAGCTTACTAAGTAGCCTATGTGTTTTTCCAGACTATGTTCTACATCTATGCCAAATTTCAGCAATATCCATACAACCGTTCTCGAGATACCTTCAAACTAACATCCATCCATCTAAACATTCGCATTTATAATATTAAGATGTGAAACTAAAAAAAGGCAGTATCGCTGCGGCACATCTAAACATGTTATTCTTTGAACAATCCTTTATAAAAGTTAATTAAATAGACATTCATTATTATATATTCTTTTCAGTTATAAAGTATATAATGTGAAATTAAATAGCACAGAACAAGAAGATAATTTTTATAGAATTAAAAATGATTTTATTGATTATTGGCGCAAACCTTCGTTTAAATATAATACCATAGGACATGCTATGGTTCCTCCCGCACAGGCGACATGTTTCGAAGAAAGACTTGATGAACTTGGTCTAGCTAAAGATATTTACATTGACGATGTTTACAAGTAAGTTGATTCACAGTATTTAAAAAAAAGTTTTTTTTCTTATACAGCGTGTCCTAAAATTCAAAACTACTAAAAATCCATCGCTTTAAAAAATTCTTGTGTCAATATAGTTATTACCATACTTCGAAACGGCTTGATTTTTGTAATTTTTTTTACTTTTTTTTTATTTAGTAGGTTTAAGATTCGGTTACTATCTATTTCTAAATCTCGCGCAGAGTTAAGGGCGACAGCTAGTATTTATATACAATTCTTCAATACCTATTTTTTAATAATTCAATAAAATACTATGATTTTTGAGTTTTGTCACTTGACGTTAAGGCCACCATGTAAGCTCAGTTTTTGATGAATCCCACGTGATATTATCAAATATTTCTACCGAAAATTATTTATCCAAAACCTCCTTACAGCGTGGTATGTTAAACTAATGTATTTATCTAATCTCGTGATTACATATATCTTTTGATAAAACTTATGATATAAAGAAGTTTTCTCACTGCTTTGAAGCTGTTTATATCATACTGGCTATATTAGAATTAAAAAAAAATAATTAGTAGTTGTAGCGTTATGTTTGACTCGTTCACGTACAGACACGTGCTACCGGTCCAAAGGTCTAACATCGACTGACGGGTCGTCTCTCTCCGGCATGTACTTAAAACGTGTTCGCTCGAGACTAACAACACTACATTTATGCATACACTACAGTAGCCTATGTATTCCTCCAGACCATGTTCTACATCTAAGGCTAATTTCCTAAAAAATAAATAAAATAAAAAGTAAAAATACCTTCTAACAAACATCCAAACATTCGCATTTATAATATTAGTAAGATTGCATTCTATGGCTTCTAATAATATTGTGCCAGTTTGATGTCGAAACATATTATACTTCCATCTCTTTTCACAACCTACGATATGACACTGTTAGACAAAGACCTCTAACTAAATAATGAATATGCAATAGTCTTTTTAATGATAATAACAGTTAAAATAATTGTAACAACGTTCGGACGTGTTCCAGGTACCTATTAGCGAGAGAGGAAACTTCTATGGATATATCAAGGAGTGATAACACATTTAGCTTTAACGATTACTATCGTTATTCACAGGTAAGTTTTCATCATATATTATTTTAAATCTTAACTTTCTGAACAACCACAGTAACAAATGTACGTACTTGTTGATAAAACCGGCTCTTTATTATCAGAATTCATAACTACTAGCGCCATCTATTATCTTTAAAAATCACCGTATTAAATTACAACGCCATCTATTGCTTTATTTTCAAAGATACCGTAAACTTGATACTTTTTACTAATATTATAAATCCCAATGTTTGGATGGATGGATGTTTGTTACAAGGTACCTCCAAAACGGCTACATGCTGTAATTAAGCATAGATAAAAACATAGTCTGGAAGAAAACATAGGCTAATCAAGTTCATTTTTAATTACAGGCGGACGCAGTCTTGTGAGGCAGCTAGCACTAAAATAATTTGCAATTAATTTGATATTATTACTTGTTTCAGATATTAGATTACATCAGAACACTTGAAGCAACATACGAAAATTCAACGAACATAAACTTAAGTGTAATAGAAGCCGGAACAACCGCTGAAGGAAGACCTTTAGTATACATTAAATTAACAAACCAAACTCCAATGATGAACAAACGTATTATAATTATAGAAGCAGGAATCAATCCAAGACAATGGATTACTATCCCATCATCACTGAATATTATCCATAGGTTAAAAGACAGTAATAATACTAGATTACTTAATGATTTCGAATGGATATTCATTCCTGTATTAAATCCTGATGGATATGAGTATACCCATACAAATGTAAGTATTAATCTTACTAATAAATGCGAATGTTTAGATGGATGGATGTTTGTTAGAAGGTATCTCCAGACCTGCATGGATCTCGCTGAAATGTGACATAGATGTAGAACATAGGCTACTAATTAAGAAGTTGAAGAAGATGAAGTCATGGTCATCATTAAAATCAATATAAGTGAAGTGCCTAAGCTAATTGATACTATACATAGCAATAATTAACATCGAAAATAAATAGAATTAAAATGTTAAATTAAATTGTTAAATAATGTTTATCATATGTAGATAGAGCGTCGGTGGCTCAGGGATTTAGGCACTTGACTTATAATCTATAGGTCCTGGGTTCGAATCCCATCATGTACCAATGTGTTTTCGATTGACATATGTACATTTGTCTGATGTTCTTACGGAGAAGGAAAACATCGTGATGTAACCTGCACATATCTGAGAACAAAATATAAAAGATATGTGTGAAGTCAACCAACCCGCACAGGGCCAGCGTGGTTGACTATGGCCTAGTCACCCCTAACTTAGGGTAGGTTCCGAACCCCTCAATGCGGACGTATAGTGAGCTGATGATCTGTAGATTACAATAATGAGATCATTCAAAATGCTTTTAAAATTTCAATCTTCACTGTGGTGTATCTTAGTAAAAAAAACTGTTTTTAACATCGGAAAAGGGACCTAAAAGATCTTTTAATTCAATAACAATTTTACCAAATCAAAAACAGTACTTCGTTATAGACGTTATAGATTAAATAGATGACTAATAATCTTCCTAATTTTCAGCTACGTTTATGGACAAAATCAAGAAGTGCAAGCAGTAATTTAGGCGCTATATGTCCTGGTGTGAATATAAATCGTAACTTCAATATCGATTGGCTTAATTCAGACTCAAGTTCTAGTCCATGCAGCCATCTATACGGTGGTATTGAGTCATTTTCAGAAGTCGAAAGCCGTTTAATACAATCATTATTAGAAGAATATGGAAACAGAACGAGTGCTTATATTTCGTTACAAAACAATGGTGGTTTTATATCATATCCTTGGCAATATGAAAGAGCAGCTAGTGGATTGTTTGCACAACATCATATTTTAGGAATGAAAATGATCGAAGCTATGGTTGATAATTACGAATTGGATATAGCATCGGTGGCTTACGGAGATAGAGCGTCAGGAACAAGTACAGATTATATGAGATATAATGGAGTACTTTATACGTTTAATATAGATGTTGTACCAAGAGGTCAGGAAGGTGTTGTTGTGCCTAGAGAAGAAATACAAATCATAGCTGACGATGTATGGAGAGCTGTATCAGTTCTTGCTGAAAATTTGTTATAAT
>NW_013531700.1:683285-697293 GCF_000836235.2 Papilio xuthus
GGATATTTGTTAGAAGGTATCTTAACAAAGGCTGCATAGATCTCGCTGAAACTTAGTCTAGAAGAACATATAGGCTACTAATTAAACATATTTTTAATTCCGCGCGGACGGAGTCGCGGTCGACAATTGGTACTTCCTGATATGATTTAATGGAACTGCTAGTCGGTTTGTACTAGGGTATTTATATCTTTAGATTTAATATTGTTTTCGAGGTAATAATAAAAACAATACTGGATATCTCCGGTATCGACTTTTCCCTTAACCTCTATAAATAAGAACGCCGAATGAATATTTTATGCGAGAGCCAAAAAACTTTGCGGTTTATTTTGTGAAAATCTAACGAGATTTTTGCAACGGGTTTATAAAGAGTATTTTATACCCTAGCGCCGGAATTTAAATTTGGATAGTTTAAATATTTAACTACAATAAGATTATAAAAAAAGAAAATTAACTACATATGGAGAAAAATATATATTTGTTAATGCATTGTGTTGACACATAGGCTACTATTTAAGTTTTAATCAATTTAGCGCAGACGGAGTCGTTGGCGACAGCTAGTATTCATACATAATAAAATTCAAGGTATGATTGTTTCATGGACGGGATCGTGAACCACACGACAGCTTTGATTATCCTAGTTAATAACAAATAAATAAAATTTAAAAAAATGTTAGAAATAAAGAAAAATTAAATAAAATTTCTAAATTATATTAACACTTTTTACTTGCTCTACTAAACTTCGTTATATTTTCTATGTATAGATTTAGTTAGTAAATAATATAATTCAAACAGAAAGCTATTTACTAATCTTTCGGTCGTGTCGCGTCCTACGGATATAGGCTTTTATAATGCTCCTTTCCTGAAATATTACGTGAAACGCTTTCCCCGGAAGTGACAATGTCGAAACCGGGACCGGAAGTCTTACGTTATTTATACAAAGTTGGCGGTAAAAGATGGAATTAGATGGAAATCTAGACAGTGAATTTCCACAACAGAAACACGTTTATAAAAATAAATTTAGGTCTCTGTCATTCCAAAATACAGTTCAGACGATGCCTTTATTCATCTTTGTCAAACTTTACTAAGGTCTACTTATTAAGCAGATGCTTAATTGACTAGTAAGTATAGATTTAATGTTTAATCTATAAAGTTTAATATTTCCAACTTCCTAATTTTATCCATAACGAAGTTACAAGACTGACAAAAAGTCCTGAAGCATTTCTAGTAAAATTTTGGTCGCATAGCCGTATACTCCGATGATATTAAATTGCTTTTTAACAATAATTAAACAGTTTAAGCTCCTTATCAAGATGGGACCGACATATACGTATATCTAATCCTAGCAGTCGCCCGCAGCTCCCACCGCGCGGGATTCAAAAAGAACTTAATTAGTAAACTATGTGTAAATACTTCAACAATGGTAGAGCCCGCTTTAACATCTTCGCACGAATTGGCCCGGCTCGCCCGGTGAAATACCACGACCACACAGAAGACAGACGTGAAGTGGAAGCAATTCCACGTTTCGTCTGATAAGTATGCGTCCCGGAGGCCTAATTTAATCTTTCCCTTCCCACGCTTTTTCTTATTTGGAAAGGATAGGAAGTGGAAGTGGACTTTCCGGATGAGAGGATGCATGGTAAGGGAAGATATTTTCTTACTGTGCATCCTCTCCTCCGTCGATTGAAGGTAGGCAACGCATGTGCAATTGCGTATGTCTATGGGCAACGGTCGCTTCGCTATTTCAGCGATTTCAGGTGGCCGCTCGCTTGTTTGCCACCTCATGATAAAAAAAATGTGTCCTTCCAGATGCATCTATCTACATCTATGCAAAATTTCAGCAAGATCTGTCGTACTTCCAACATTTATCCATCTAAACTTTTTCATATATATTTGTACCAAAATGTAACCAATTTAGGTTAGTTTTGTAAAAATAGATAAAGGATAAATATGAAAAGATTTAAAGCAATACATTAATAAGAGTAGTCTTTTACAGCAGCTAAAATCCTGTCACCGCGAGAGAAATAAAGCTCGCATTGTAATGGAAGTCCCGTGTTAACTGCCTTCGTACATCACCTGAAAGTCACGTCACCATTGGTAAGGTAAAAGTTACTTATAGATGAACTTAAAAATTACAGAATACGAACAAAATAAATAAATATTTATTGACAAAATTTTATGCAGCTTGTGAGTGTGTTTGTGTGTGTGACTGTGTGTGAACTCGTGCCTGTGTGTGTGTGTAAAATAAATAATGCAATGAAAAAGGTTAGTTTAAAGTCGACCAGCGCCATCTAGATCAATGTATAAAAATTTAAAAAAAAAAATTCTATTAAATATAATGTAAATTCAGGGCTAAGAAACTATAAAAAAAAGATAGTTGAACATTATTGGAATAAAGGTGTGTCTAAACAATACAAATAAATTATTGAAATATTGCCAGTTGCCTTTTGGCAAATTTAATAAAAAGGAAAAATGTCCGATAAGGGATTCCATTTGTCACTTTACCATACGAAACTTAGAGCTGTATAAATATTCCGGTCATGGCCGCCGTCTATTCTCGGAATGTGAAAAGCTGACTTGATCCGTAGAAAGCCGAGCATTATGTTTTCTGTCAACATAAGTGCTCCAAATTATATGCTATACTATGACGAGAATCTACACAATTGTAACACCTGTATAAATATAGCCAACTCTTTCACTCTTCTTGTATTAAACAGAGACAACAATAGTCTTAGTGTATAATCGCGTAGTCAAGTGAAAAAATTTTGTTTTGTAGTTTATTGCCAAATGCAAAATCGATAGATCGATAAATAGTTGTTTGTTAGAAGGTATCTCTAGATTGGCTGCATGGATCTTAATGAAATTTGGCACAGATTCAGAACATAGTATGGAAGAAGACATAGGCTACTTATTTTTTTTTTTAATTTCATGTGAACTGAATCGCGGGTAAATGTATAATTTCTAATACATTAGAAATAAATTGTTGTAATAAGCTGAATTAACATTCTCTCAGTATTGCCACAATAAAATATAATAAATAAAATAAAAAATTGAATAATCAATACTTTTGTTGTTAGGTAATATTAAATTTTGCTGGCTTCGGAATTGTTCTCAATTTGCGTTCCAACTTCAAGGGACTTTTGATCTCAATCGACATTAATTTCAATTAAAACTGGTTTCCTATTGTTTTGTTTATTGAATAACTTGATTATAATTCACAAACTTTTAGGAAATCACGAAGAATTTTCTTATGTCAAGCCTTAGAATAAGGTAGAGTAAGCCGGATAGACGTAGAGCTCGTGGTAAACCGAAGCATAATGTCTAGATGACTTCGAGCGCGATCTTAAAAACATCGGCGTTAAGATTTGGACGCCAAAAGCCAAAAGACCGGTGTGGAGAAATTTATTTGACCCGGCACAGGCCTACTCGCGGTTGTCGCGCCTCTGATGATGACGAAGTCTTAATTTAACGTACTTTTATCATAAAAAACGAAATTGATATATTTTAATAGAAGACTGATTTAATATGGAGTAATTTTAATAATTTATTTGAAAAAATCTTCAGAATTGTTCAGAATTACGAGCTTTACTTTCAATAAAGAGAAGCTTTTACAGTCTTATTATATTAGGATTGGAGGTCGAGTAATCTACAGATATGTATTATACAAAAATATGAACATAGTAGCTATGGCCCGCGACTCCTTTCGTACGGAATTAAAAATAAACTTAATTAGTAGGCGATGTGTTCTTACAGACTATGTTCTGCATCTATGACAAATTTCAACGAGATCCATGCAGCAGTTCTGGAGATACTTTCTAACAAACATCCATGTATCCAAACATTCGCATTTACTTCATGGATTTGAGCGTATGTCTCTTCCATTGTTAGTGGTTTGATGGATTGACTGATGGTTTGACAATCGATCTTTTTCCTTCCCTGTTAAAAGGATAAAGTCTAATTTCGTTCGGTTTTGCAAATCTTTTATGTCCTGTAGCATGATTTTAAATATCATCCAAAATTTTTAACAAGATATGTTAAATTATTCAAACTTTCGTGAGACATTATACTAAACTGATATATAAACACGGCTAAACACTCACGTATATACGTCCGGTGGCGGCACCGACTAGTTTCGAGCCCATCGGGGGCCGTATATACGTGGGTGTTTAGCCGTGTTTATATATCAGTTTAAGATATGTTAAAATTATTGTTATTCTCCATTTAATATATTTCATAAGTTAATTAACAGAACAATTTATTATTTAATTCAAAAAGCGCATTTTAAATTGCACTTACACAATTAATATGATAATTTTTAGACGTTAAAATAATAAATCCAATGCAATAATTCTCCTGCAAGTCTGCAGCACGGATGCAATGCTAATCTAAATTCATTGAGAAGTTTGAGCACTCGCCTTACAGCGCATTACCATTCAGAAGATGTTGGCCTTAACACTAGTGATGTTCTTATACCAACTATCGATATATCGATAATTTTAATATTTATAAATAATGACAGAGTAATGTTAATCTTATCTTTACCAAAGAGGTGCTTGTATAATTCATGCAATGCAATGCAATGCAATATATTCTTGCTCTATTGCTTCTATTCAATTCTGAAAGTAATTATAATAAGTATACATAATTTTTTATATCTTTGTATGAAGGAAATTCGTTTCGTAAATTTAATGAATTAAGAAAAATAGTCGTTTTTTCAATAATTTAATAAAGTCAAGTATCAGTTCATTATTGTTTGTTGCTTCTGGAATGCTGCAGGACGAATCTAGCACCTGCCTTAATACCTTCCCAGGTTTCCCTTCCGGCTTGCTCAATGAAGGCAGGGTCAACCAGGAAACCATTTAAACCACCTGAATTGGCACGAGCCGGTAGTTCATAAGTGTATGCTAGAGGTACACCAACTGCTTGAACGTAATCGTTAGCACTTCCTGAATCCCTGTATGAGAGTACTAGAGCCGAGTTTCCTACTCGGTAGTTAGGTTTGGAAGACCATTTAACAGCATCAATAGCCTGTGCCATTCTTACACCTGCTACGTTAAGAGTTAATGCATTAGCGGGCAAATCACCAGTACCATAAGCGTACAAGATCATACTGCCGAAGCTGTGGATATCGATGAATAGTTCAATACGGTTCCTGAGTCCCTGGATAATATTCCGAAGGACAACAGTTTCAGGTTCAGAGAATGGACCTTTGCCATGGTAAGTGTCGGAACAAGGCGAGTTGCTAGACAAAGTACCCCATCTGTAGTCGAAGTTGCGGTTTAAGTCAACTCCGAGGCAAATGTTTCCGATCATGTGGCCGGTGGAACGGTTTTTCCTCCAGAAACGAGTCTGAAAAAATTTACAGACACAAAATTTATTTATTTTAAAATAATGTACACGGAAGTATAATAGTTTTGTTATTCTTTAAAGATACTAACGTTGGTGTGGCTGAATTCATAACCATCAGGATTGGCGATGGGTAAAATGATCCAGTCAATGTTGTCAACTAAATCTCTGTCAGTGATGTCGACAACCAATTTTCGGATAGCATACAAAGCTGCTGGTAAAGTCACCCATTCACGTGCATGTAATAAAGATTGAAGCACAATAACAGGTTTCCTATTGTTCTGAAAATAAATTTATGATAAATTTAGGATTTCTGAAAAGATTTGTTGTTCAGTTCCATAAAATTTTTAACGAAATGTACCTGGAAGTTGGTTGTTGATATTCTCAAGTATTTAATGTCGCGTCCTTCAAAACTTCTTCCTCCAGAAACAACTGATACGGTGGAGTATTGACGAGCCAAGTTAGTAAGATAAGCATCAACCTTGAAACAATGAAATTTGATTAGCCTAAGTATACTGGATGCGGGCGGCACAGGGCCGGGCATTGTGGCAGTCGATGGGAGAGGCCTACGTCCTCCTCGAGCAGTGGAAAAGTTTAGGCTGATGATGATGAAGTATACTATAACTAACAATTGCATCTATGCAACTTAAATTATAAAGACTGAGGTCGAGATAACATAATTATTATGCCAGAATGAGAAGACTTAATACAATGAGAATATTTAAAAAGAGGATCTGTATAGAAATAATATCATACTAATGCGAATGTTTAAATGGATGGAAGTTTGTTTGAAATTACATCCAGAACGGCTGCACGGATATTGCTAAAATTTGCCATACATACAGAACTTAGTCTAGAAGAACACATAGGTTACTAATTATGCTTTTTTTAAAGTAAGAAATAATATTACAATGGTGATGAATCTTTGCTCCTATTGTTGGATATTAAAGACGCAATAAAAGTAATTATTATAATAGTAGAGGCTCAATTGGCAATATTGAAGAAAACTTTCTTGACGGAAATTTGGTAAATCCTGTCGTAAATATGTGAGCAATATAGATAAGCATGATTAGGTATAAGAATTACTTAATTTTAATAACTTTTTACCACACGGATTTTATGTATTTTTATGGTTCTGATAAGTAAATTGGATTAGAGAATTCCGTTTACTATACATACCGCTGCGTAACGGTGGATGACGTTAAAGGAGAGGCGGCCGTCAGTTCCATTGGTGAGGGCTACTGCGGCTGATAAGAGTTCGTCTTCCTTCTCCAGCATCCTGTCAGATGTTATACACTTAATACGTTTGCATAATTAAAGGAGCTACTATAAGCAGGAATTTATTTGTATAAAATAAATTGTCATAGATTTTTAGTTACTTACCTTATGACAAGACTTATATTTAATTATCTTGATCTTAAAGTTGAGCAATGATTCTCTTTCTTAAGTGTCAAGAACGACCACTGTAGTCATCTCGATTAACATTTGCGTATTTCTCAATTAAATCGTACTTCGTCGTTCAGTATTTTGATTTTTTTTAATTACTCTCCTAGTTGTTATTAATAAAGTACTTACTCAACAACATTCTCGACTTCAATTTTGAAAGTTGCACCGGCTTCGGTCACTTGCTTTTGGAAGTAATCCCGCATGGAGCCAGCGACCAACACAAGTCCAGGCCTGGCTGGTGTCGCATACGACCACATGTCTATACCAATTACATTTTCCAGTGCGTGTACTGTTTGCGCTTGCTGTCCATCTGACACTTTGACTTCGTAGAGTACATGGCTGGAATAAATCTTATTTTTTAATTAAACATATTTGAATTTTAATTTAGTGCTTGCTGAATAATAAGCAATGAACGAAATTGCAAGTCCTAGAGTGGAGGCCGCGGATTAGTCGACGCAGCATAGGTAGGCCTCCTGTACGATGGACCGATGACCTGGTCAATGTTGCGGGAGTGCACTGGATGCGGACGGCACAGGACCGGGCATTGTTGCAAGCGATGGGGGAGGCTTACATCCAGCAGTGGACGAATTAGGGCTGAATAAGATGATGATGATGATGAATGACATTGTTTATGCCAATCCCACAATCAATGATTTGGAACTCACAAGCCCACTGAAGTGGTGATATAAAACAAAGATGGTACGTGTCGGTTTAATAAATACCTATTTAGTCTACTCTATGACTAAATTATATAAAATGAATCGTAGTATTTTGTTTTTAAAAGAAATGGGTCCGATTTACATTTTACCAACTTAATCCTCGTTAAGTAAATAGATGACTATACTTTTAAGATCTTATGTGAATTCTTATTCCCCTGTTTTTTCGGTTAATTAAAAAAATGATATACCTAATTTAATCAAATATCGAATTTTTACTTACCCAGTATACTGTTCGTGTTTGGCAAACGCCAAACAGATTGTTAGAGATAGAATAAATGCAACTTTCAGCATTTTACCCAAATTCCAACTCAACTAAGCACCAAGTGATCTGATCATTGGAGCGGCCTTTTATTTAAGTAAATAGTTTTTATCTGCAGTTAATATCGATTACATTATAACCTAATAAACGTCTTACTATTTATCTTACTAATATTATAATATAAATAATAACATTCATTTAAATGTATGGATAGATGTTTGTTACAAGATATCGCCAGAACCGTTAAACGAACCTCGATGAAATTTGGTATAGATGTAGAACAGAATCTGGAAGATCACATAGGCATGTTAATATGTTCTTTTTTTAAATTAATAACGCGCGAATAAAGTCGCGGGCAAAACTAAGTTGGTAATAAATTAAGCAATATTTTATTACCTACCATATATTTAATCTATTTCCAGTATTACTGGTTAAGACTTGGCCTTTTGAAAAGATATAAAATGTTATCTAACTGGTTGATTGTTCTATTAACACGATCTACACTCGAAATTAAAAGTATAAAATGTATATGTTCATACCATAACATCATCATTATCATCATCTCTCTGTTCTCATCTGATTTGTGTAGGGTCAGCAAATTTGGTTTTCGTCCTCCAGATTGATCTATCCTCCGTCATGTTAGTCGTCGTTTCCATCTTAAACATCTCCCTTTCAATCAATATATCAATCTCTTCGTACTCCGAATGTTTTAACTCTCAACATTTTTTTTTTAAATTCTCCTTGTCACTTACGATTTTTCCCTCATCATAACTATTATTAAGCAAACCTATTGCTTCTTAATTTTCTACCATAGGTGCTACTTTCAGACTTCATCTAATATACATAAACTCTACTGCCTATAATACCAAAACATTAATATGCCATATCTTATTAATGCAATAAATGCGATTGTTTAAATGGATGAATGTTTCATAGAAGGTATCTCCAGAACGGCACTACACTCTTGTCAGTCATGTATGGCTGTTCGTCGCAATTTCATGCTTAAAATGATAGACAAAGATATGAATCACATTGCATTTCAAGTTAAGGAGAAATGGTGAATACAAGGAAAATCAATCAATCCGCGTTTCGTCTGATGAGTGTGCGTCCCGGAGGCCTAATTAAGTCCTCTTTCCCATCCCACTCTTTTTCTTATAAGGAAAGTATGGGAAGTGGAAGAGGACTTTTCGGATGAGAGGATGCATGGAAAGGGAAAATATTTTATTTTTGTGCATCCTCTCCTTCGTCGATTAAATGTAGGCAACGCATATGCAATTGCGTATGTCTATGGGCAACGGTCACTTCGTTATTTCAGCGATTTCAGGTGGCCGCTCGCTCGTTTGCCACCTGATGATAAAAAAAATCAATCACACTTGTAATTCCACCTCAATTATCAAAATTGTCTTTTCTAAATATAAATAATTTCCCAATTATTCTGGAAGTTTTCATGAGACAAATTTTCATCTCCGGCTGTTTATAATATCTTTTTTGTTATTGAATTATCTTCGCTCCGTCGAACCGGAATAACGAACGTAAATTTACTTTACGATTTAGTTTTACCTTTCGATTTCATCTTAGTGCTTGGTTAAATTGTTGAAACTTTCCAAAGATATTATTATAAAGATAAAATTCTTCAAAAAAGTTCCGTTGGTTGCATATATTTTTTTATATCATAAAGTGGATTCATAAAAATCGATAATGCGAGCATAGCAAAGTGCCTGTTGCCCGTGGACATACGCCATTGCATACGCGTTGCCTACCTTTAATCGACGTAGGAGAGGATGCACAGAATGAAAATATTTCCCCCTTCCATGGATCCTCTCATCCGGAAAGTCCACTTCCACTTCCCAACCTTTCCTTATGAGGAAAAGGATGGGAAGGGAAAGAGGACTAAATTAGACCTCCGGGACGCACACTCATCAGACGAAACGCGAAATTGCTTCCACTTCACGCCTGTCTTCTGTGTGGTCGTGGTATTTCAGCGGGCGAGCCGGGCCGATTCGTGCGAAGATGTTAAAGCGGGCTCTACCACTGTTAAATATATACTCTAAACATAAAAAAAAACGGCCAATGACAGGTGACTAAAATAATATTGCCAGTTCATTAGAATTCGTGGACCAATCACAACAGACGCATAATTGTGTTTTAGAAGAAGTTTAGTAGTTTAGAAGTTTTCATTTTCATTCATAAAAATGAAGAAATGACATAAAAGGCTAATAAAGTACTCTTTAAACAGCATCATGCTTTTTAATTATGGAAAGAAAAAATAATAAAGAGTACCTAGCTGGCACTTTTATAAAATTCATTTAAATCACAGCTTTAATTATCAGTCGCTTCTAAAATAGCTTTTACATAAAACTAATAGAAGAGACTTATCACCCGACTGCAAGGAAATTTGGTTTACGTTTATGTTATAATTTTTTAATATGTATGTGGGTCTTTAAGGCAATTCATTGAGGACCTGTAGCCTAAACGGTTAAACCTATGTTAGCACAGAGTATTGTATTTATTTAAATCAACAATTATGTTCTTAGTTACCAAAGCTATATTTTTTTGTAATCTAAAATACTGTTTTAAATTTTTAATATTTAGGCCACTTCTAGTTTTTAAAAAGTCTAGCTCTTCGTACAGATAGCAAGAATTCATTAAAATTTCTCATTTGACGGAGTCCCTAAGAAGCAAGACGACGGAAATTCTTTAGAGATTTATACTCTAGTTATAAAATCTTAACCTATCTTTAGTGCAAAGATATTTACAATGCAACTAACCTCGCTTAAATTATATTGTTATTTCGTAGATCTTCTGTTTAACTCAGTTAACAAGACTATTTGTTCATTAAATAACCAAAAAAACCCGACTGACTATATGTTATGACACTCAAGGAAAGTATAGGAATCGATTTAATCGTTTTGGCTGCAGGCGGTCACAATTGGCAACATAAACATGGAGCTGGTCTGAATTACAAGCTAAGTCTGTCGGTTTTTAATCAGCTACCGCTTGTCAAATTACATTTATTAGAAATTGGTAAATTATATACTTCTTCTTCTTAACTTAATTACACATCAACACTGATATTGGTTAAGTAAATTTACCAATGTTATGTGAAAATAAAAGTAAATTGAAAGAAATCAAACCCATAAGCGCGGAGCAATCGAATCGTTTACCTCGAAATGTAGGTACCTAAAAATAATATTTGAATAGGAATCAGTCGATTGCTTTGAACGAGCCAATATTCTCACCTTCTCAACAGCAATCGGATTTCGGGGATTTTGGTTCAATTTGATTTGAGCTAACAGATCTCTTATAATTCTTTAATAATATTGAAGCTTGTACTGTGAGGTAAAAACCTACAGCTTTTTATTTACGATTTTATTAGTCATAATTATGAAAATTATTCTCTGTTTTTAATGATAGTGGAAATTATGACTTGACCGGCGGAGAACGCCGAAATAGCGAAACGACGGATTTGCTTACTTTTAATCGACGGAGAAGAAGACCCACAGAAAAATAATATTTCCACTTCCTATGCGTTCCCTCCTCTATCAATCCATTTACCTTCGAATAGGCACGAATTGAGTAGACCAAAATTAGGTCTACTGAACTCACGCTTATCAAACAAAATGTGGAACTGCTCCCACTTGACGCCTGTCTTCTTTATGGTCTTACACCAGTCGCGCCAACCCATTTGTGCATGCATTGATCCCAGTAAATTACTCTATTTAATTTAAAAATCGAATTAATGCCTTTGGATTTTATGACATCTGAAGTTGTTTTGGCAAATACCATAATTTTTAAAATCAAAACGTAGCCATGGAAGCTTAGTAATATTTCTTCATACTAATTAAAACCGGTTCCCAAACAAGAACAAAACAGATTACTACTTTGAAGATCCGTAGTTGTTCGAGCTTAGTCTGATTTAAATTTACATATTTCTTTAGTCAGCGGTACATGTAAACTTTAGTATTTTAATTGAAATTTTCCCACAATTCCTTAAAGTTAGCTCAGTGCCCGATCAATTTTCAATTTAGAGTATTCTAGACGCGTTCGCGAAGGTGTTTAGGGATGCTAAACTCTTTTAAGTTTTTGATATCGACATATTTTTAGTAATAATATTTTTTGGACTTTAGGAAGCCTTAATCTCTCGATTATATAATAGCCACACGCAAGGGCGTTGTCAGACTATTATAAAAGGTAGTTTTTTTTAATTCCAAGAAAATGCTTTTTAACATGTGATCGAATTTTATAATGAAAAACTGACAATGCGTATTTGAGTTACTAGGATCGTAGGCGGAGTGGTTTTATATTTTTCAGGACTTTAAGAAAGGGGGAGAGGTGATCTTGTGATCTGATATGTAGGTTCCTAAAGAAAGCCAAAACAAAGCCAAAAATATTTTTATTTAATAATATTTGGGTCTCTATTTATTCCAGAAATTAGACTAAATAGCTCATTTATTCCAATCTCCAAACAAATCTCTGGCTCTTCTGGCAGCAACGACAATACCCGCCCAAGTTTCCTTTGCGATCTGCTCAATTTCTTTAGGGTCGGGATTAAAGCCTTTGGTATTATCCAAAACTCCAGGAAGTACCAAATTGAAGGATAAAGGTACGCCATTGTAATGAAGAAAATCGACCGTACTGCCAGAAGTTTGTTGGCCAGTCACCAAAGCAGAATTACCAACAATGTATCTAGGGTAATTAGGTTGTGCATTTTCATGGATTGCATTTGCAATGGATACACCAACAGTTTGGAGGGCGAAAGCTTGTTGAGACAGTGTACCATCATGACCCCAGGAGTAAAGGATCTGGCTACCGTAGCTGTGTAGAGAAATGTATAAAATCGTACGGTATCCATATTGCTCGAGGTTTCGTTGTCCGAATTGAACTTCTATTTCGGAGAATGGTTGTCTGCCTGCGTAGTTGTTGTCACACGGATCCGAGCTAGTACCGTATAAGTTCCAGTAGAAGTCAAAATTACTGTTAGCGTCTGCGCCAGGGCACTCGACACTATTGTCATGATTGTCTGTAGACCGAGTCTTCAACCACAAGGGATCCTGAAATTAAATGTATATCATTCAATGCTCAAATTAACCAAGATATTTTTTAACTCTCTTTTAAATTCTACGATATATAAAACTTACGGTAGTTCTTGAGTATTTGTATCCATCAGGATTGAGCATGGGTAGAATGACCCAATCGAGATCCTCAATCAAATCCTTGTCAATAGCTTCGTCAACCAATTTGCTAATCGCATACAGGGCTGTGGGCGGACTGATCCACTCTCGGCTATGGATACCGGCGTCAACGATTATAATGGGTTTCTCTTTATCATCATCACTAGGTTTCGCGATCTTCATAAGATAAATCGGACGACCTTCAAATGTTGTACCATTCTGGAGTGTCACTAAATCTGGGTATTTATTTGCAACGTCAGCGAGATATGCATCGATCTGAAATAATAATTATATATTTTTATATACTGTGTTTTTGACTTTTTGTGGCAATCGAATAACTAAGTTTATATTGAACTTAACTTTAAAAAAAATATAATACGATTTTTTAAAAAGCTATAAAATTTTTACGTTTACTATAAGAAAAAATTATACACATGTGAATGTAAAACACACTTAAAAGTTTTTAGGACCCTAGATCTAGAGGATCAGCACTAATAGGGTACCTCTTCAAGTTCCAGATATCTGTCGAATATAGAAACTTCTCCTTCAAGACTGTTTTTTCTCGCTTCTAGCAGAGCATCATCAATGTCCAATTGTCTATGGAAAATAGAAAACACGACAATTAGTTTGCTGAACCAGTAATAATATTTTTAAGAAACATTTTCGATTCATATACATTTTAAGAGAGGAATTCCATAATTTTATCAATTTTAGTTTTATAATTTATACTTTGCTCAGATATTTTCACTATGACTTTATTGTAATTATACACTTATTTAAAAGTAAGGATAAGGAATTCACTGCCTTCTGTATCGTCCTTAATCAGAGATCTAATTATGATTTTGTATCCTTTAATTCTGGTGCGAGACCGCAAAATGTTGTCGGTCCTCGTTTACGTTCTTATTTAATTCATTAATTGTTGTTTTCCTGTATTCTGTTAAATCCATCAATAAAAAATTGATCCATTGATACAATAAATTTATTTGACCTGTCACAAAATAATCTTGATATATGCAACACTTTTCAAACTACTGCCTAATCCGACCTAATTTACGTAATAGATAAATTAT
>NW_013531700.1:698143-700783 GCF_000836235.2 Papilio xuthus
TGACATGTACAGTGTAGGCAATATTCTGATCAAGTAGTTCCCTCAGGAATTGGTCATTGTGTTCTGGCTTTACTAGTACCACGGCATTGCGACCGACGCTTGCTTTGCTGATGAAATCCAATCCGTACTTCTGGACCATAGACGTTAAAGACCGCAGTTGCATTTGATCGGATGGTCTCACGTAGTAGGATTTCCATCTGAAATGAAATGTGAATTCGTGAATTTCAACTGTCGATGACATCTTTATATATTTGTCTCTGTACCTTTATAATGATGATAGAGATGGAAATATTGTGGTTATACAAGTGTTACGACAAAGGAAACTCTCTGTTCGCGTATACAGAAAATGTAATTTGCTTGAATGAACATAGAATTATTTGTATAGTTTATAGTGCATTTTTGGTTGAGAATATTTTATCTTGTAGTAGGTTTTTTCTCTTTAAAATATATGTCTATTTCTTAATTTTTCGAAATAAAAAAAAACAACTGACCCTTGATATTGTTCATGTTTGGCGTAAGCCACCGCAAATAACAAAACTAGCGTCAAGATCTTCATTGCTGTTAATGTTTACTTTGCCTACCGTACCAACGTTTATATAATGAGGAACTGATAATGTACACTCGTCCACACAGGTTATATTTATTATTTAGTTTATTGATACTAAAATAGAACCTAATTTAGTTAACTCGTGTCTTTTTAATTTTAGTTTTAAAGAAAAATAATATTAAAATTATTACTTAGTTTCATGGAGGCCAAATACCAGTCCTCTTCCTCATGGGAATTTTTTTCATTTTAAATAGGGAAAGTATGGGAAGAGGAAGTGGGTTTGGTGAGAGAGGGGATTCATGCATTCATATGCAAAAACGAAATGTCACTTTCTGCGCATTCTTACATCTGCAACGCAACCTCTAAACTGCAGATGTCTATGGGCAACGGTCACTTCGCTGTTTGCTCCCGCTATCTCGTTCACCATCTTATGCTGAGAAAAACTTTAGTAATCCTACAATTAAGATACACAAAATCGCAAAAAATATATTTTTGGCTCACTTGACCTTGAATATTTTTTTTTCGAAATGGGGAATCGATCAAATCTTATCGAACACATCTACCAATTTGCACCTTTACAAAAACATCACCGCTTAATTAACCTTATGACCACACATGTTTATTATATTTCATCAGCTACGTATATATACGTCCCCACCGAGGGGCTCGGAACCTACCCTAAGTTAGGGGTGACTAGGCCATAATCAACCATGCTGGCCCAGTGCGGGTTGACTTCACACATATCTTCGAATTTCTACGCAGATATATGCAGGTTGCATCACGATGTTTTCGTTCACCGTAAAAACGTCGGATAAATGTAGATATATAAATCGAAAACATGGTACATGGCGGGATTCAAACCCAGGACTTGCAGATTGCAAGTCAACTGCTTGACCCCTGAGCCACCGACGCTCCAATATTCATTACTCATTGGAAAATACAACAATTAGATCTCAAAGATGTTTTGAGAGATTAGTATTCATCGAATCGAGTTTGGTATATTTTGCTATCAATAAACCATCATCTATGAATCAATTGATTCGTCAACATTATCTTCTGTCGATATTGATTAATTACGTTATATCCGATACTGATTTGTAATTAATTTGAGCAGGTGAACGATTTATCTTTTAATATCTATAAACAATTATTATAAATACTGCATGAAGAAAATTACCGCTTCATTTAGCATTAATAGTCAACATGTTTAAAATTGTGTTATTCTTTGTTTTATATTTTAGTTTTTCGATTGCCAAACATGAACATTACGATGGGTAAGAGTTTTAAATCTTACTTCCTATTATAATTATAAATGTGAATGTTTAGATGGATGGATGTTTGTTTGAAGGTATTTCCAGAACGGCTGAACGGAACGATGAAATTCGGCATAAATATAGAACATAGTCCGGAAGAAGCGCGGAAGGAGTTGCGGGCGTCAGCTAGTAATTCTATAAACTACAACAACAACAACATAACCTATAATCCTCCTTTTCATTTGGCGCGCTGCTGACACACCTCTCTCGCTTTTCTACATTCATACATCTACCCGCACGTCGGTTTTGTGGTTCTGGTGGCCCAATCCGATGAGGGAGAGCCATAAACAAGAAACAGAAGTCTAAATATTACAGTATTATGGAAAAATAAAGTAAATCTATGACCATGATCATAGTATACTAAACTGGGAATGAACAATCTGCTAAATTATACTTATTCATTTCTTGATAATAATAAATAATTGGAGTGGAATAAGAAGTGGAGCAATGACAAGGGAATGATCTCAGAGCCAATACTTGTGAAGAATAAATGATCACTGATTTCTCCGAAGCATTCCTTGTCTTCTTTATTACTGACTTGCGTTCATGCCTTCAACGTTCTTGAGTCGCATAATGTATTGTTTAAGATTTTTTATTTCAGCTACGTCGTTTATCAAATCACTGTAACTGATAAACAACAAGCAGAACGAGTTTATACATTAGAAAATGAGTTGCTATTGGACGTTTGGTTGTACGCAGCTCCGACGATTCCTGGATTGGTCCTCGTTCCAGGACCTATGAGAGAACGCTTTCAGTCTGAAGTTGCAGCTATCGGAGCGC
>NW_013531700.1:701349-709563 GCF_000836235.2 Papilio xuthus
AGACAGTAAAATAGAGCACGCTAAGATGTTATCTGCCTCTCGATGTTTCAGGATACCAATAAGCCAGTTATAATGTTACAATCTTTGCTACACGCACGCGAATGGGTAACCTTACCAGTTACTTTATATGCCATCGAGAAACTAGTTATTGATATCACGGATAAAAATTTGGTTGACAACATTGACTGGATCATTTTACCCATCGCCAATCCCGATGGATATGAATTCAGCCATGAACATGTAAGTGGTTAATATTTTAATTTACATTTCTAATATAATTTATCTTTATATGTTAAGTATCTAACTTCGGAATAGAATTAGATTGCATTTATCGTAAACAAGGAAACAAGATAAGCCTTTGCCTCAAAAATACAAACTTGATAGTTATTCGCACTAACGTGCAGTAAGACTCAACATTTGTCTTGATATTTTTTTTTCAGCTCCGTTTCTGGAGGAAGAATCGTTCAACTGGCCACACCATTACTAACTTATGCGTTGGCGTTGATCTCAATCGCAACTTTGGCTACAATTTTGGCTTATGGTCTAGTGATATTGCTTGCTCCGAAGCGTACCATGGCAAAGGTCCTTTCTCTGAACCGGAGAGTCAGGCCGTCCGCAGCATTGTCCTGGAGCACTCGAACCGTTTGGAGCTATATTTTGATGTCCACAGTCATGGTAGCATTATTCTCTACGGCTACGGTGATGGTATTCTTCCACCTAATGGTTTGACTATACATTTAGTAGCTGTAAGAATAGCTCAAGCTATTGATGCTGTCAAATGGCCTTCAAAACCGAATTACAGTGTTGGTAACATAGCTTTGACATTTGCGAATGTATCAGGAACAGCAATGGATTACGTTCAAGGGATAGGTGTACCACTTTCTTATATCCATGAAATGCCAGCACATAGAAATGAAAATAATAGTCTTACTGGTACTCTGGTAGATCCGGATTATATTGAACAAGCTGGCTATGAAACTTGGGAAGGTATTAAAGTTGGTGCAAGATGGGTTCTAGAAAATTCTAGAAGGAACAAACATTAATATTTTTATTGGCATAATGTAATTGCTTGTATAATGGTATTTAAATAAAATGTATTCTGTTTTATAGTCTACATATTTTTAAATGATACGCAATCTTCTTTAATATCACACGTCCTATCAAAACAGATAAAAACAATTACATAACAATTTAAATGTTAACGTATCCTGGTATAATCTTTGAGAAAAGAGTAAAAAATTTAAAAGACCAAGAAACACAGCTAATATTCCTAAAACTAAAAACTATCGCATTTCGTAACATGAGAAAAAAAGAACATAGTTACTGAAGCATTAAAAATGTTAACATCTTGGCGGTATACTAAGGTAGAGTAACTGACGGAGACTAAACTGCTAACTAGAACCAAATTAAATGTGTGTAGACTTTCACTGTTGTAAATTGTATTTGTATTTTATAATCTAAGTAAAATATAATAGCAAAGATTAAGACATTCGGTTCTGCTATTTAAAATTATAGGAAAGTATCACGATTGTGTATCGCTGATAATTATAAAACAAATTTTATTGTTTACATCTTGAAAACAGACAATTGTAAAAAATTTTGATATAGACATTAAGCCAATCTATTGTATTCATACAAATAAAAAAATAAGAACAAATCAAACAATAAAATAATGAATAGCAAATAAACATCTTAGTGATTTTGCCGAACAAAATTTTACAGTGACAGATTATTATGAGAATCGTCGGATTAAGGACATTTCCATTTACTGAACATCCCATCTCCGCCTAATCCACCTTGAAAAAAGGTGAGAAAGGACTAGAATTTAAGCCTCCGACACTCAAACTCCGATGCGGTAGAGAGAACGTCGGCTTAAGGGTCAATTTCGATGTCCAATCATGTACCAATTGTGTTTTATGTTTTTTTTTTAATATCATAAGGTGGCAAACGAGCGAGCGGCCAACTGAAATCGCTGAAATAGCGAAGTCACCGTTGCCTATAGACACACGCAATTGCATACGCGTTGCCTACTTTTAATCGACGGAGGAGAGAATGCACTGAAAGAAAATATTTACCCTCTCCATGTATCCTCTCATACGGAAAGTCCACTTCCACTTCTCATCCTTTCCTTATAATAAAAAGGGTGGGAAGGGAAAGAGGACTAAATTAGGCCTCCGGGACGCACACTCATCGGACGAAACGCGGAATAGCTTCCACTTCACGCCTTTCTTCTGTGTGGTCGTGGTATTTCACCGGGCGAGCCGGGCCGATTCGTGCGAAGATGTTAAAGCGGGCTCTACCACTGTTAAAAGTGAAGTAATATCATCATCATCTTGTTTTTGACTATGGCCTAGTCACTTGGATTGCTGAGCCTCTCGCTAGGAATAATTATAAGTAGACGACACATATCAAAAGTAGCGGATGTTACGCATAAAACACTTATAAACAGATTAACTCTTATCTACGAGACGGTTTACATTAGATTAGAGAAATATTTCTAATTTTGTAATACTTCCCAGAATTAAACTAAAGTTTTTTTCCCCAATATTGGAAAACTTTATAAGTCACTAGCTGTAGCCCGCGACTCCGTACGCGTGGATATATAAAAAAACTTAATGTAGCCCACCCATCCATCCATCCACATCACATCCATCTAAAAATTCGCATTTATAATATTAGTAGGAAAAAAAAAATTATCCTATGTCCGTCTCCTGGTTCTAAGCTACCTCCACACCAATTTTTAGTCATATCGGTAAAGCAGTTCTTGAGTTATAAATAGTGTAACTAAAACGACTTATATAATAATATATATATATATACCTAAC
Source organism: Papilio xuthus (assembly GCF_000836235.2). NCBI lineage: Eukaryota > Metazoa > Arthropoda > Insecta > Lepidoptera > Papilionidae > Papilio > Papilio xuthus. The sequence continues at coordinate 704,175 of NW_013531700.1, forward strand.
TCTCTATATATAAGAAGATAGATGATAGACAAAAATATATAAATTGACTTAAAAACTTTTAAGTATAAAATAATTAGTAGCTAATTTTTATTATTGAAAAGTCGTCTAACGATCTAACCTTTGGTTTCTGGTACCAAATTTCTTTATAAAATATCGTCATCACTGTCATTATCTTTGACAAAACACGAGATAACAATACTTTTGAAATGGGAATTTTGGTTTTAGAAAACTTCCTTAATCACAAATATTTTTTTATTTATAAAGATTGATGCCAGAATTACTATGAAGTGTTTCTACAAGTAACTATGATATAAATCGTCAAAATGAATCTCATTATCTATTGTAACATTTTTTAAACTGACACGTTCAAAGGAATATCTCAAAGTTGACTTAGTTTTGGAACTTGATGCCACTGTAAGTTTAAACTCTAAGCCGACACAGTGGCTTTAAAAAAAAAGTAAACAAATTAAAAAAAAATCACGTAATAAACAAATTGTTACAATTTAAAAGTATTTGATTTTTTTCTAAAATTGTTTAATAAAAATTTTTAGTGCTAAAAATATAATTTTTATCAATTTTCATGTATAATAAATTGTCCTTTAACCCGTCATTTATAGATACCGACGTGGATTATATTATACAGGCGACTTTTATACAATTGCCTCATTGATTAATACTTATCGTGAAATTGTCTGCATTACTGTAGTCAACTCGAAAATAAATAAGATATAGTGCCTATTAAAACGCTATATTTAAGAAGAAATAAATATGACAAAAAATAATTGTAAAAAAATTGTCGGATGTCACTAATTTAATTAAAAAAGTTTATTACGGTTTACTAGCTGTCAAGAAATTACAAAGTCAAATTATCAATGACTAGTTGTCGCCCGCGACTCCGTCCGCGAGGAATTATAAAAAACTATTGGTCGCAGCGTAATGTTATACAGCCTAAAGCATTTCTCTATAAATGGACTACCCAACGAAAAAAAAAATCGAATCGGACCAGTAGTTCCTGAGATTAGAGCGTTTAAACAAACAAACAAACTCTTCCACTTCATAATATTAGTATAGATTTCCTCAATTCACATTTTACTGACAGTTTACAATATGCCTAGACTGATTATAAGCTGTCGTAGCTCGATTGGTGATTACGAAATTAACAGAATGATTTTATAATTATTGCCAGTAGCGGTTTTAGGGTAGGGCAACCGCCCTGGGCACCCGGCATTAGTGGGCGCCGCAGTCACCAGTGTCGAATATAAAAGGGCGCCTGTGAGCTGCCATATCTTTAGAAGATTTTTTTTCTGCACCACAAAAAGGGGCGCCTCAAAAATGTTGCAATGGGCGCCTAAAATGTCGCCCTGGGCGCCGAAAATGCTTAAACCAGCCCTGCATTTTTGTAACTAATTAGATTTAAATATCGGTTGCTATCCCTGTAGAAGTAATGATATTTTCGCCACCTGTGGAAGCAATAAACGCTCTACTTATATTATCATTGTGTTATAAATTCATTATCTCCACAATATAATCCTATGTTATTCTAATCCATATAGATTATTGATTTTAGCAACTGTACAGTTATCTTTAAGTACCTAGGGATAATATAATAAAAACGAAGTCGCTGCCGCGTTTGGCTCAGTTTGGGAATTGTTGGCCAAAGAAGTTGGTCAAGATGTACAAATTTGCATTTCTGCTCGCACTCTCTATCGGCTTGGCTCTTGCCAAACACGAGGAATACGATGGGTAAGATTTAAGTAATGTTAGTTTTATTTAAATACTACGTAATAAAGTAGACTATGTTATTGTTAAATTGAAAAAAGATCGTCAATTGTTTTGATTAGCAAATTAACTTTTAATCTTCTCGTTATGAGACTGTGCGGCGTTGAATCGATGACAACACACCAACGCCGCGCAGTCTTCTTAACCCATATACAATCTCATTCTATTATTAAAATCATATCTAAAATTGTTATAAAATTTTATTTTAGATCCGTCGTGTACCAAGTTAAGGTAGCCAATGTGGAGCAGGCGGAACAAGTTTATGCATTAGAAAACAAATTGGGCTTGGACATGTGGTCTTACGCCGCTCCCTCCAGGCCTGGTTTGGTACTCGTTCCCGGACCCATGCGTCAACGGTTCCAGACTGAAGTTGCTGCTCTTGGAGCGCAGTACGAACTTCAAATTGGAAACGTAAGAGAGTAAGTATACTTCATTACTATTAATTGCCAATGTTTTTATAAAGTCTTCAGTATTAGGTTAAAAGTCAGAAGTTTGATAGTTAGTCTACGGACAAGTAAATAAGCTCCTAAAATTTATTACTTAATAATCATAAGATTGAGTGAGTGTCGCTAATTTTCTGGCTTTGGCGAGGTGGTTGCAGTATTTTCAAAAGTGTTAAAGAAATAAATTTTATGTTATAGGGCGATTGAGCTGGAAGAGAAACTTTTGGCATCAGCGGCTTCCCGTAACAGCAGCAGAAGCGGCCGTCTTACTTTGGACAAGATCTACCGTTATGCTGAGGTATGGTTCACATACCAAAGTAACGAACAAGAATAACGCAGCGACCGACAATGGGCCTTGGCCTCTGGCAATGAAAGTATCTTCTCAATCCCGCCCAATGTCTACACTGTCCTTGACTTGGAGGTCTTATAGTTCACCTATCCATTATAATAAAATGATGTTGCGGTCTCTAAATTCAAGATACGTACCTGACAAGATTGGGGGAAAATTAATGTCGATTGTTTGTCTTTAAAGTGATTCTTGCTTTTTTTTCTGCTCTCCATTTTTCATCGCGATAAACGTTTCTTGGGGTTTATTATTTAGCGGTGTTGGAGATACCTTCGAACAAACATCCGTCTATCCCTATACCTGAACTACTATTAGTATTATAATTGTGAATGTAGTTAATTAAGATTATTCTTATATTCTAATTAATTTTTAAGGTCAACGCATACCTCGACGAGCTGGCTGAGAAATACGAAACAGTGACTGTTGAATCTGCTGGCAAGAGTTTCGAAAATCGTGACATCAAATACCTGAAGATTTCCACCACCAATTTCGAGGTAATACAATACACTTAAGACCTTACAAAATCCACTGACAGTGCAAATATACTTATCATCAAAATTTATGAATAAACACAACTTTATTACTCCTTTTTTAAGACCAAGATTTTAAATATGATGAGAAAGCAGCGAAAGTTTACTATTAAGCGATTTTTGTTAAAAAAAGACTTTACTACTTAATTTTGATGTAAAATGTGCATAATAAAATTGATTTCTAATCGTAATATTCTATTTTAGGATCTGAGCAAGCCCGTTGTCTTGGTCCAGTCCATGCTTCATGCCCGTGAATGGGTAACTTTACCAGCGACCCTCTACGCCATCGAGAAATTGGTTGTCGACATCACCGACAGAGATTTGGTAGATAAAATTGATTGGATCATCATACCTATAGCTAACCCCGACGGATATGAGTTCAGTCACACCAATGTAAGCTTTTTTAAATATTTTTGTTTTTTTTTTGTGACGTGTTAAAGATAAGTTTTAAATAATATAAATTTCTTTTTATTCAGACTCGTTTCTGGAGGAAGAACCGCTCCACTGGCCATATGATCGGAAACTTATGCCAGGGCGTTGACCTTAACCGCAACTTCGATTTTAACTTTGGCTCACTATCTAGCAGCAACCCTTGCTCCGAAACCTTCCACGGCCCTGGACCTTTCTCTGAGCCCGAGAGCTTGGCCATCCGTAACATTGTTCTTGGAAACATGAACCGTATCGAGCTGTTCCTTGATATCCACAGCTTCGGCAGCTTGATCCTCTTCGGATATGGAAACGGAGATCTGCCCGCCAACGCTCTTACCCTCAACGTAGTCGGTGTAAGAATGGCACAGGCTATTGATGCCGTCAAATGGGAATCCAAACCTAACTACCGTGTTGGTAATGTCGCCATGATCCTCTATAGAGTGTCTGGTAGCGCTCCTGATTACGTCCAAGCTATTGGTATTCCTCTTTCGTACACTTACGAATTGCCAGCTTACAGAAACCAAAACAATAGTATCAACGGTTTCTTGGTAGACCCTGACTTTATTGAACAAGCCGGTGTTGAAACTTGGGAAGGCATCAAGACTGGTGCTCAATGGGTGCTACAGAACACCAGAAGGAAGTAATTTTATTTTCTTATCTCCAATAATCCATGTTATATCAAATTAAATTATTTACAACTCACCGTGTAACAAAAATATCTATGAAAACAACAAACAATGAGAAAACGAACTCGAAAGAAAATAAATAAGTTATTATAAAACATGCATTTTTATTTCTAACTAACTGTCGCCTGCGACTCCGTCCGCGCGGGATAAAAAAAAACTTAAAAAGTGGACTAAGTATTCTTCCAGACTATGTTCTACATCTCTGTCAAATTTCAGCGAGATGTTTTCAGCCGTTCTGTAGATACCTTCAAGCAAACATCTATCCTTCCTTCTAAACATTCGCATTTATAATATTAGTAAGAAGTAAGATTAATTATCTCTTAACTTTTAGAATAATCAGTTTTAAATTAGAAATTTAGAAATAACTTAATATAAATTTAAATATTTACAAAAAATTGTTTATTGAACAATTGCTTAGCAAAGTAACAAAGGGAAACCAATTTTGGTTAAAATTTCAGAACAAAGAACTTCAAACAAAAGATCAAGGAATACTGAAAACAATGCCATAGCCGTTTTAAATTCTATTATAAGTAAATGACTGATTAATCTTTCTCTTATTTATCTTCTATTTCGTTTAACTTATTATACACTTATTCAATAACCATGAATTTCAATTATTATGACATACATAATATAATATTATTGCTATCTCTGTTTTTTTTCTAAAGTAGTGAAAGAGATGGCAAAATTATTATACAGTTGTTACAAAAGTGAAGACGTATAGTAAGATGTATGAAAAACTATTTATACAAACACTTTGGTAGTTGCGGTTGCAATAAACGTCGAACGATCACAGATTTTCGAACCTTCGGCAAACGTTCTACAATACTATCCATATGAAGCATCGTCGCTATCGGTTTATCCGTCCGATTAGCCGCGTGCTACCCGCGTGTGAGTCTCGACAACCCGCTTTCCGCTTCACAAATTCCTCAGTGTACAGGAGCCTTTAGTTTGACGTACAACTCGACTGAAAGCGAGTGTACGTGAAATTAAACGTCAAGCCGTTAGACAAAGAAACGTGAACCGTGAAATGCACTTCAACTTGTCGCATTAAGTTATAACTTAATACTTAAACTTTTGATATAAAGTATGCATCATATTTGTATAAAACTAGCCGTCGCACGCGACTACGTCCGCGATAAATGAAAAAAAACTTAATTAGTTACCGGTAATTAT
>NW_013531700.1:711255-741987 GCF_000836235.2 Papilio xuthus
CGGCAGACAGATCTTCATATTTAGACATACATAAATTACGTAGCGTCTTCAGAGACGCTCCGAGTTACGGATACTGATTTCTATTCTGTTTTAAAAATTACAGCTACAACTCACTGTTACTTTGTGTGACGAGACTCATATATTTAAAGCTACATAGACACTAAAATAGAATCAGTGGACTACAAAAATTTGTCAACGAAGCATACTATAAATATATAGAGGGCGCTTTAATTGCTACAATTACTTGTCAAAGCTTAGAAGTATTACTTAATTAAAAGTATTAGCAGTAATGTGATTCTATTTTCTCGTCTCGTATTACTCACATTTTTTGATTATTTTCTCCTACCTTACACTAATCATTTCCAATTTTATTATGTTAGTCCTATTTTTATATGAGTTACAATTTGGTCTACCAGGCCAAATAAGTTAGTAGTACTATAATAAAAAATGTTCTCTACAGTTAGGTTATCTGTGCGTTGATGACACTGGAACTGTCAGTTCAGTTTCGGTTACGCTTAATTTAAGCGTGATCTTTACAAATGATTACTGGACGAATTTAAAAAATTAGGTCACAGAAATAAAAACATATTATTTACTGCATAATAAAAGTACATATATCATTAGAATGTTTTAACCTCGTGTATATATTTACTTTGGGATTCGATTGCGGTGTCATTTCTATTATATAATGTTGTCTTTATATTTTACTAGCTGTTGCCCGCGACTCCGTCCGCGCGGAATAAAAGAAAACGTAATAAGTAGCCTACATGTTCTTCCAGATATGCTCTACATCTTTGCAAAATTTCATTGTGATCTGTTTAGCCATTCTGGAGATACCTTCGGACATCCATCCATTTAAACATACAAAAAGTAAAATTAGTATAAAAGAGGTTACTGTACACGCTATCAGTTTTATTGTACAGTTCGATTGTGAAGAATAAAGGTGTGTAGACAAAACTAAGAGCTATACAGTCAGCAAAGAGTTCAAATTGCATTGTACTTACTGAAGCTATGTAGCGTTTAGATGCGTCTAAACGGGAACATATACGTTTTCCTACGAACTAAAATGTAATATTGACAGGCATATTATGATTTAGGTTTTACCCCATTATATATTCATGCTACATCTCCCTACTGGGAGTTTACGGAAACCTTAAAACTAAATTAATCACAAGCAAAGCCCTCGTATATAATAATATACTAACAATATAATGTATTATATTATAGAGAGCTTAAAATTTTACTAATATTATAAATACGAAAGTTGAGATGGTTTAAATAAAGGATCCTGATGAAATATGGCACAGATGTAGAATATAGTGTGGAAGAACAGATAGGCCCGAACGGAGTCGCTAGCAACAGCTAGTTTTATTTTTATATCAAAAGGTGGCAAACGAGCGAGCGGCCACCTGAAATCGCTGAAATAGCGAAGTGACCGTTGCCCATAGACGTACGCAATTGCATATGCGTTGCCTACCTTTAATCGACGGAGGAGAGGATGCACAGAAAGAAAATGTCTTCCCTTTCCATGCATCCTCTCATCCGGAAAGTGCACTTCCACTTCCCATCCTTTCCTTATAAAGAAAAGGATGGGAAGGGAAAGAGGACTAAATTAGGCCTCCGGGACGCACACTCATCAGACGAAACGCGAAATTGCTTCCACTTCACGCCTGTCTTCTGTGTAGTAGTGGTATTTAACCGGGCGAGCCGGGCCAATTTGTGCGAAGATGTTAAAGCGGGCTCTACCACTGTTAAATAGTTATATTATAGAGCTGATAATCCTTTCTAATATTATAAATGCAAATGTTTGGATGTATGGATGTTTATTATAAAGTATCTGTAAAATGAAATTCGTTGAAATATCGCGCATTTGACGCACATTAGATATGCACTTTGTCTTAAAAAATATGATTTTTTTTGGGGTTTTAGATTGGAATAAATGAAACAAATCATTGTAGATTTAGTTTAATATTTTTTTTTATTTAATTTGCAGCTTTATTTCGCTATGTATGTCGAGTATATTGCAGTTTAAATCGAGAACATAAGAAGCGTGAAGTCGATTCTTGGATATCTTGTATTCTTCTATTCTACGAATAAAATTCTTGATTTGGTAAAACATTTCTTTATCTTCTTACATGACTCAAGTTCTTTTTATATTTTATTTCAATAATCTTCGAAGCTTTTTTAAACTGACGTAGATGCGTAGATGTATGAATGTAGAAGCGAGAGAGATGTGCCTGGAGCGCGCTAAATAGAAGTCTGTGGTCTCTGCCTACCCCTCTGGGTTACGGGCGTAAGTCCTGTCCTTTTTCTTTTTTATTATTAAGATATCTTAATTATAGTAGTCAGTGAATTGACTCTATTATTTGTATTATATTCAATTTTAATATCCAATCGTTATTTACATCTCAGTAATGACTCAGAGTACTTTCTGGTTTTCCCCAAAACAAGATAAGATAGTATATATAATACATATCTTGATATTAATATATCCCAGACTAGTGATTACTGCACGATATATGTCACATATATTAAACATCATATACTTTTAGACATTTATTAATTACAATCCTTTGGCGCGAATGACGTGCTTTCGTTACAATGTCCAGTGTCAGAATGATTAGTGAGGGGACATAAACGTCAACAATTTATTGGGTCAATACACTGCCACATTTTCGGATTTTCTTTCTAACAATACATATTCTAAAAACATAAATAAATAATTAAAGTACACTTTATTTATTTCTTTATTAAAGAAGAAAACCAATAGCGTATTAAACATAATATTAACATCCATTACATATACAACGAGATGAGCGTCGGTGGCTCAGTGGTCAAGTACTTCCAATCTGCAAGTCCAATAATAAGTTCTCCAGTAAATTAATCTTAATCATAACAAAGATATTTCTTACGATCATATTTATAGATATAATGAACGTCATACATAGATATTAGCTGACGTCCGCGACTCCGTCCGTACAGGATAATAAAATAGATAGTAGTCGACTCTCAGACCACCAAATATGCATAAAAAAAATTATAAAAATCGACCAAGTTTCGGAGGAGTGGTCATTAACATTGTGACACGAGAATTTTTATATAACAAAAATTTTATAATAAAAAAGGTTGACTATGATACGTAAAAGAAAACATAAAATATGGAATGAAAAATCCATACACACTTCACTTCTTATTTGAAGAATAAGAGAAACATAGATAAATAAATACAATATTTATGAGTTATGAATAATACATACGTTTTATCTTCACACTGAATTACACCGTGCAGCTCTCTGTACAGTTATCCCTCTAACAATGAACAATCCATCTCTAGAGGTCTCATTACCTTGATTGCGGGGGCAACGACCCCTTAATTCTTTCTCCCCACTTTCATTACGGCAATTTCGCCCACTGTTAAATGGGGGAATGCACGGTGAACCACGCCGTGGACTTTGTTCGAACCCATGATGACTATGTCCATGGTGGAATCTATGATGTTTAAACCCATGATGGCTGGGTCCATGATGAAATCCGTGATCGCCATGATGTCTTCCATGCATGGGACTGCGTTCTCTATGTCCGCACCATTTTTCTCTATGATATACATCGTGGCTGTGACCTCCGTGGTGCCCATGCCCGTGGTGACCGTGTCTATGATGGTGGTGATGACCTTCACCGTGGCCATGTCCGTGGTGATGACCTTCATGGTGACCGCAATGACCTCTCATGATTACGTACAGCTTCAACGCAAGTTACACTGAGGCTGTGGTCTCGTTCGATTGTCAGTTGTTTTTATATGACTCGTTTGCGTAATGTTGTGAAATAGGAATTAATTTATTCATTTATTTTGCATTAAGGGAATCGAATAGGTTATAAAATATAATATTGAAACTTTATTTTATATGCTGTATACAGTTTTAATATGTATTTTTAGTATTGCATAATATTATGCAGTCTTATTTATGTTTGCATTACTATCTAAGTGGGACATGTTTGCTTAGGACAATTGTATTATTGTAGGAAATTATTTTCCTGGCTTTGAAGTCTAAAACTTGTGAGTTTAAACGATTATTGTACAGTAGCTGTCACCGTCCGCGCGGAATTAAAATAAAACTAATAAGTAGCCTATGTGTTCTTCCAAACTATGTTCTACATATATGCCAAATTTCAGCGAGATCTGTTGATCCGTTCGCCACCACCACCACCGCTTTTATAATATTAGTAAGATTTCTTTATCTTTATTAACCCTTTAGTGACATACTACTAATAAATAATATTTTAATCCCTTAACAATCATTTGGCGATTTTTTCTATTTGTTTAGTACAAGATTGGTCATAACAATGAAGATAATTTGTCGTTTTATAGGACAGGAAACAATTTATGGCGGAATTGAGTACTTTAAATTATTGCATCACGTTGGGAAATAATAGCTATGACTCAATTACTGTAATTTCACAATATTCATGATTATTATTCATATGAAACAGGATCTGTCTAGTGTTTTATATTTATTAAATATTTTTTCATAATCCCTGCCTACATATCTAGATAAAGGTTAAGAAATTTTATAAAAAAAATTTAAAATAATCTCTACTCTATTCTTACCGTGTCCCATTGTGAGTGAGCTGAGGGCCGCGTCCGCGAAATAATACCAGTCCCACTCACCCTGATGAAGGGTCTCCGATGGGCTCGAAACTAGTCGGTGCCGCCACCGGACGAATATACGTCAGTGTTTAGCCGTTTTTATATAAGTTTGTTAAATAATCGCTTAAAACTATAGTTCATAACTTTCTTATTTTTTTTACCTAAATAAATATTACCATTCAATATTTTAGAAGTTATTTAAAGACATGCTGCGATTTGATTTTTTCAAATCAAATCATGGCGTGGATTTTCCGAAATGCTATTAATCAAAAAGCCCTCAACAGTAAATTATTCAAAGATCCCTTTGGGCACGAGCTTGCGGTTGAACGGAGATTCCATCAATTTAAAGTGACTTCGTAATGTTGAAAATATACCTTTGTAACTTAAAATAAAATAGTAAATAACACCTTTTTACCTTATATCAGAGAAAAAAAAGTATTTAAAAAAAACCCCGATTAGCAGATGTAACTTACGTTAGGAAGGAAATCCGACAATGTGCCGGTGTATCGGTGCAACACAAGCCTTATTAAAATGTCAACGTTTATGTCCCTTCCCTAATCAATCTGACCCTCGACTTGGTAACGAAAGCGCGCTATTTACGCTAAATAATTCTAATTAATAATGTCTAAAATTTGTCATATTGCAAAATCCTTAATGTGTTAATTGCTTTAAAATAAACTAGAAATTAAAAAAAAAAAACGAAAAATCTATGTCGGGAAAGTTACTGTTTAGGTTGTCCCAATGGACTTATACCAACTAGATTGTTGATATTAAAAATGTTAAAACACCCGAAATAATGTGCATGTATGCATAGTTGTATGAATTTGTAGAAAGGTGATACCACGCCAAAGTCGGTAGTCGGTAGTAGGCAGAGGCCTACACACTCTTGGTGAGGGATGAGAGTTGTATTTTGTTGTTGATAATAATTTTCTGATTATGTGGTTTATAAATCATTATTTAAAATTAACTAAAGTTTAACGTTACTTATTTAATTTATTTTTATTTTCTTGTCGAACCAAATTTGATCGCCTGTGAATCATAAGGGATAAGCTGAAATATTCCGTCCGCATTGGTAAAAAATATGGAAGCACTCAACCGTACTTACCATTCCAAACAGTTTTATACAATAAAAGGAACGCGTAAAAATTTCCAAATCATTATAACGAACACGCTAAATTTTTTTATAACCCTAAAACAACCTAAAAACATTTTTTTTATTTTTGTTCCTGTTCTGAGAATTTCGTTATTTAAATTAATTGAAAAGAAAAGAAAAAAGTATAGCAATTTAAAATTAACAAACGTATATTTCCGTATAATTTAACTAACTGTCGTCCGCGATTACGTCCGCGCGAAAAAAAATAACCTATGTATTCTTCCATATTATGTTTATACCAAATTTCAATGAGATCCATGTAGCCGTTCTGGAGCCGTTTAACAGTGGTAGAGCCCGCTTTAACATCTTCGCACGAATTGGCCCGGCTCGCCCGGTGTAATACCACGACCACACAGAAGACGGGCTTGAACTGGAAGCAAGAGGACAAAAAAGCCTAATTTAGTCCTCTTTCCTTTCCCACCCTTTTTATTATAAGGAATGGATGGGAAGTGGAAGTGGACTTTCCGGATCAGAAGATGCATGGGAAGGGAAAACATTTTCTTTCTGTGCATCCTCTCCTCAGTCGATTAAAGGTAGGCAACGGTCACTTCGCTATTTCAGCGATCACAGGTGGCCGCTCGCTCGTTTGCCACTTTATGATATAAAAAAAAAGATACCTTTTAACAAACATCCATACAAACATTTGCATTAATAATATTAGTAAGATTTTCCTATTTTATAATTGATTTTTAAAATAATTTGACGTGAACAATTTTAAAGTCCGTTCTTGAAGCAAGAATACCATTATAACATTTCAGAGAAGGGAAAATATTTCTCTCCGAAGCAAAGACAAATATAAATTGAATTTAACAGCTCGAATAAACACGATTAAGGCGCAGCAAAAAATGAATAAAATAAATGAACAACCATATAAAAAGTACATATATTATTAACTTTTTGATTTTTTATAAATATTATAAATTCTACTTAAATTGCAAATGGTAAACTCAATTGTAAGAATCCATTGATAACTTTAACTCGTTATAATACTTCGTTATGACAAATCGAATCCTGGACTTTGAATAACCACTAAACTATGAGGTCTTAATAAAGGTGAAAACGTTATAAAATTTCAACATTATTAAACGAAGTTCACAGCATCGGGGTCAAACTAAATGAATCCATTCGCAATAAAACCGCAAAGTTATTTAATAATCTCGTACACTGAGTAAGTTTTTTAATCTTATAAATTAAACTTTTTTATAATTTTTTTTTCACCTAACGATTCCTATGAGCAATTCTATTTGCACATGGGACTGGAGCTGAATGCTTTCTATCCCACTAACAGTGAAAGCCCCTTATTGACCGACAAGACACATTATATAGATATAGTGGTTAATCACCTTATCGTAAACTAGCTGTCGCCGGCGACTCCGTCCACGCGGAATAAAAAAGAAACTTAATAAGTAGCCTATGTGTTCTTCCACACTATATTGTACATCTATGCCAAATTTCAGCAAGATCCATACAGCCTTTTTGAAGATACCTTCAAACAAACATTCGCATTTATTACATTAGTAAGATTACGTGTTTTCCGTGTGACGTCATCGATCGCAGGTCCCATGTTATTGTTCACGTGTAGTACTTATTTGACAATTGAATGTTGATCAACCGAAATGCATACGCAGACTCATGAATGTAGAAGAGAGGTGTGTCAGGATATCACCAAATGAAGGTCTGATGTCTCTGCCTACCCCCTTAGAGTTAGAGGCGTATTTTGTAAAGAGTATAATTATAAAGGAGCGTAGTTACATAAAACAATTTAATTCTGTTAATTCATTAATACATCCTTTGTCCACAATATTCCACGAGTCAACTTAATAGCTTTGCTTCCATATTAAAGTTAACAATGAAGAGGATTATGCAACGCAGGCTCGTAAGCATCGTTATTAACAAGGTTTAACTTGAATTGCCGCGAGGGAACTACTTTTTGTTTAACGAGTACGTGCTGGGATAAAATGATAAACCATAGTTATATACACTAAAACTGTTTTGATTTAGTTTTTAAAATAAATATTTGAACAGCTAATCATCCAGTGGACTTTATTACATTTAAAAGTTGTTTTTTTTAACCAATTTCAAAAAGAAGGAGGTTCTCAATTCGTCTGTATGTTTTTTTTTTTTTTGTTCGTCCGTAACTTCTCACCTAGAGCGTCGGTGGCTCAGAGGTCACTTGACTTGTAATGCAGGTCAGGACCTGACCTAAACCCAGGGGTTTGGATCCCGCCCACGGAAGCAAGCGAAAGCGTTCCCGTGGCGCCCGCCATAATGCGTCAGAGGGCAGTCAGGTTTTAGTGGGTATTCTGGTCACCTTCTGTGGCCGGCGAGTCCCACACTCCCTACGCCATTGCACCGTCCGGCGTAGGCGTGCGTAAATGCATTTCCTGACTATAAAAAAAAAAAAAGGGGTTTGGATCCCGCCATGTACCAATGTGTTTTTCGATTTCCGATTTACATATGTACATTTATCCGACATTTTTACGGTGAAGGAAAACATCGTGATGCAACCTGCACATAGCTGAGAAATTTAAAAGATATGTGTGAAGTCAAGCAACCCGCACTAGGCCAGCGTGGTTGACTATGGTCAAGTCACCCCTAACTAAGGGTAGGCTCTGTGCCCCTCAGTGGGGACGTTTAGTGAGCTGATGATGAACTCCGACCCTAGTTGTCCGATTTTCATAATTCTTTTTATTCAGAAGGTATTGCATGTCAATTGATCCTATTTTGAAACATTATATTTAGTTTTAGACATTTATTATTTAGATTCTTTTGACGCGAATGGCGCGTTTTCATTACAAAGTAAAGTGTCAGAATTTTTAGTGAGGGGACATATACGTCGACATTTTAATAATGCTAGTGTTGTCAGTACACCGGCACAATGTCGGATTTTCTTCCTTACGTTAGTTAGATCTACACTAAATGACTAAGTTACTTTAACTTGCTTATGTTAAGTACTAATTAAGACCAATATTAATAAGTCCTTGATTATTTATTGCCGTTTAACTTTGCGCAGTTAACTGCACTTTATTTAAGTACAGTTCTGTTTAACAGTTGAAAATGCAAACAGCAAACAACTTAACGCTATAAATTTTCTTTCTCCAAAACGTTGAATAATTATATTTTTCACGGCTGATACGAATTTGATTTGTAGAACGACTGTAAAATCGTTGTTTAAACTTTGACTATAATTTTCATCATTTCCGTTTCCGTTTTAATGGCTTTTTAAAGTTTATTTTTTGACCCGACTGAGAGCAGCTTTTTATCACGGATTTTATAATAAAATAACCGGCGCTTTATAAAGATCACACTTGATGTTAAATTGCGATAAGAATGCTTACGTTTTGGATGTATGGATGGATGTTTGTTAGAATATATCTCCAAAACAAGTAAACGGATCTCGATGAAAATTTGGTATATATAATACATAGAACATTCTCTGAAAGGACACAGGTGAATTACTAAGTTTTTTTATTTCCGCGGGGACGGAGATGCGGGCGACACCTATATGCATAAATGGAACAATATTGCTACTTATTATACATAATAAAGTTAGACACTGTTTAGTTAAACGCATGTTTTAACCCTTTGAACGCCGGTCACAGATATTACCGATGTTAACATTGCCCTTAAATACTTTTTTTTATCAAGATAATATTTCGGAAGCCTACACTTCACACATGTGTAGACAATCTATATATATAAAAGAAAGTCGTGTTAGTTACACTATTTATAACTCAAGAACGACTTTACCGATATGCCTGAAAATTGGTGAGGAGGTAGCTTAGAGCCTAGAGACGGACATAAGATACTATTTATTCATTTTTTTTTTCGAATTTATGCCTCGAAGATTGTATTTAACTCATCTATATATTAAGATTTTGTTAAATCCACGCGGACGGAGTCGCAAGCGACAGCTAGTTTAACCTAAAATGTAATTGAGAGATGATTTATTTTTTTTATGATTAGAACAAAGATGTTTTATAATATTATAAGTTTTATTTAACTCTTATTAGTTTCCATAACGTGGCGGTAGGCCGAGATTAAATTTTCTATTAGGGATTGAAGTTAAACCTTTTCGCCCGCACTCAAAAATTTAATATTAAACCTTTTTAGTCCGCGTAAAATGGAGTTTAAAATACACTTCGTAAGTAAATAAAGTTAATAAAACGTGTAGCTTTAATTTAGAACCTTATATAATACATACTTATAATGAAAAATAAGACAACCCAGTCTACTTAATTTTTAAAAAGGTTTTTTTTTATATCATAAGATGGCAACCGAGCGAGCGGCCACCTGAGATCGCTGGAATAGCGAAGCGACCGCTGCTCATAGACATACGCAATCGCATATGCGTTGCCTACCTTTAATCGCCGGAGGAGAGGATGCACAGAAAGAAAATATTTTTCCTTCCTATGCATCCTCTCATCCGGAAAGTCCACTTCCACTTCCCATCCATTATTTATAAGGAAAGGGAAAGAGGACTAAATGAGGCCTCCGGGACACACACTCATCAGACGAAACGCGGAATTTCTTCCACTTCACGTCTGTCTTCTGTGTGGTCGTGGTATTTCACCGGGCGAACCTCGCCAATTCGTGCGAAAATGTTAAAGCGGGCTCTACCAATGTTAAATATTATATGTTGATGTACTAAATTCCGTGCTATTATTCTGGACTAATGAAATAAATACATTGGTTCGAATATGTTTTAAATCAAATATATTAATTTATATAAGTGAAAACTGTTTTCCATCGAGTACAGTCAGCCTAACACCAACATTTGCGACAAACGCCTTCGGAACAATTATGTCAAAATTAGAATTATGGTGTACGCAACGTCCGATAGGGGGCGCTGCACAAATTTTATCGATGACACATTGGCGCTTGTCACAAATGTTCGGGCTAGGCCCACGGATTTAAATTGTGATAGAAATTAAGACTGTCACTAAACTTCTTTACATAAATTAAAAGGACAACTTACATCACGCTTATTTTCATACTAGTAGTCGCCCGCGACTCCCTCCGTGGAAATAAATAAAATAGTAGCTTATGTGTTCTTCCAGACTATGTTCTATATGTATGCCAAATTTCATCGAGATCCGTTCAGCCGTTCCGGAGATACCTTCAATCAAACATCTATCTAAACATTCGTATTTATAATATTAGTAAAATATTTAACTATAACAGAATATGCTTATGTATAAATCCTACACGCAATATATCGACAGCCTTGTGCGACGCGCGTGCTTGGCACCACAATATTGTTTTCTTTCCAGTCTGCGTGCAAAAGCCGAAAAACTAATATTAACCCGGAAATAACGATATATTTTTGTCATCACTTTATTAACACATAAGTAGTGTTTACATAAGGAAAAACCTGTCCTTGATAACTATAAGCAAGCAAATTAGTAGAGTAACACAATGACGTCATCATCTCACTGGACTACCACTCATCTGGAGTCCTAAACTAATTTTGGCGATCCATATTTTTTTTCCTGAATGACAAAGGGTTGTAATCAGTCAGATTTTGTGGTTTATTTAATAAATAACAATAACATATACATACAGTAGTTGGATGCCCGCGGCTTTGTCCGCGCGGTATTAAAAAAAGATTAAAAATAGAGATAAAAAATACCCTATCTCTCCAGTTGGACTAAATAACAGATGCTTACAAAATTTGATAAAAATTGGTTCAGTAGTTTATCGGGAACATACATCGTGAGATGAAATTTTTATATACATAAATATGAATTCAGCAACTGCATATAAAAAGTACTAAAGTAAATTTTAACTCTTAAGACATAATACGCCAATCTTAGTTAATCCTGTAAATATATTTAACACACAAAACTATGTTTATTCTATACGGATTAAAAATCTTGATCCTTTTTAATTAATGTACCACAAAAGCTATTGACTTTAATATAAGTGCAGTACATTAGAGCTAAAATAAATGCATTCTCTTGGGCATCGATTTGTCTACGTCACCTGCGCTCCGCCGGCATTACAGCGACAAACTATCAACTCTCTCCGAGACAACTACACTTAATTCAACGCGCTATAAATTTTAACTATTAACGAGGTAACTCTTTAAGTTCTTGACAGTGTTCTCGTGTTTATTATTCCAGTTTCAATATTACCATAGAATTTTTGTTTCATTTGCAATCTATTTCAATTTATCTAACAAAACAAAGTCTATGTATTAATTAAAAAGAAAATATTTCGTAAAGAATGGCCAGAGTTTTTTTTTTGCACGAAAAGTACCAGGATGTCATAAGATACAGAGGGAAAATGTTCTTCACTTACAACGGTAACGTCACTTGTTTTCTTTTTCATTGACCCATTATCTGCAGTAAAAAGTTTGTCGAAATATCCGAACATCTTCTGGCCAGTAATACTATCTTACTAATGTTAGAAATACGAATGTTTAGATGGATGGATGTTTGTTTCAATATATTTCCAGAAAGCCTGAAATTTGGCATACATATAGAACATAGTCTGGAATAACAGGCCACTAATTAAGTTTTTTTTAATTACGCGTGAATGGAGTCGCGGGCATTTAGTTGAACATACAAATTAGTAGTCACTAGAGTGAACGTCTTGCTCTTTGTTTTTCATTTTATAAAAAAAAATAAAAAAAAAAACAAAAAAAAAATACAACAAAATCACAGTTTTAACACAGCAACGTTAATAGAACTGAATACTGCGCTACTGCGCACAACACATAAATCTGAAATCTCGAACCCTTGCATTAAAATTCCTTTTGCGGTCACCGTATTTTCGTTGGGTAGCTTTTAGTTAAGGGTTTTTCATAAAATCTACAACTATTAAAATTACTATTGGAAATAGTAAGTAAATTTTACATAATTTAGAATTTCAAGAATCTAAGAAATTCCGTGATTTTTTTTTAGAGTTTGTTTTAAGGCATTATACTTACCTAATACAAGATTGCCAAGTGGTTTATTATATAAGTGTTTTTAATTTGTTTTTTTCGGGTATTAATTCGAATAAAGTAAAAAAAAAACTTCTACATAAATACTGATTTAAACTTTTCTTCTAAGACTTAATTCAATTAACATTTGTAATAATTTATTATAAAAATAAAAAAGATAAAGTGTTTTAACACTTTATCTTTTTTAGTACGCAGTTGTAAACACGTAAAATATATTTTTCTTTATTGAAATTTATATAAAAAAGGCGATGATTATCCGTCATGTTAACTCAACGATTAAACCTCAAATGAGGGTCCGCTCCTAATTAATTTTACGGTCATATTATAAGGGATTTAAGGGCAAATGTGATGTAATCATATGAGCCTTAAATCAAACATGACTTTATAAAAATGTATGGAAAAAAAGGAGTAAATCTTTAAAGTATATTGTAAATCGTATTCTAATGACCTGTAATTTAAATATTACCAATAAATTGTATCGTATCGTATCGTGTCGTGTCGTGTCGTATCGTATCATAGTCATGGATCTATTTTAAAAAACTGATTCGTAGAAATAAATTCAATAAAATGTAAATGTTGGTTAATTTAATATCATTTGTGGTCTGTATAAAATATTAATATTCGTGAAAAATAATGTAAAAATACGATAACAAGATGTTGGGAACCTTTCATAATCTCATGAATAATTTGAAATGATGAGGAACGTCGGCGGAGCTCGCTTGTTAATAAACAAATAGCTCAGTAAGGAAGGTAAACGAAAAACGAGGTCAATGCCGTCTCCCTTAGCTTGCCCTCGTACTGTACTACTTACTGTGTCTTATTTTATCTTTTATTAAAATTATATGGTGATTATAGACCACTATATGTAATTCAATAATTTATATAATAAAGATTAATCAAATTTAATTAATTAATAGTTGTCGCCTTGGACTCCGACCTCACGGAATAAAAAAAAGCATAATTAATATGCCTATGTGTTCTTCCAGACTATGCTCTACATGTATGCCAAATTTCATCGAGATCCATGCACCTGTTCTGGAGATACATACCTTCTTACAAACATCCATCCATCAAACATTTGCATTTACAATATAAGTACGCAGTAAGATTAGTAAGATAAATAATGAAACTGTTTTTAGGTGTAAACAATATTTGAATATAAACAATTGGAGTCAATGTTATGGAGTTTGATTTTGTATTAAAAACATTTGTTCGGCCTTTAAGTGCTTGTCCAAAGTACCAAATGTATTGAAAATGTATATTTGAAATACCAGAGATAAGCAAAGACAGATATAGAATATTTATTTCGCTTAGTTACAAGAAACATCAGCCATGATTACAAAGGAGGAATAAATAGTAGTGAGGGGTCCTTCAAAAAGAATACGATGGCTCTTAAACAAGCCGTGACTTTATTAAATTAAAAATTCCCTAGAAAATCAATAGGTAACTTAATCGAAAACAACTTACCGTGGGTTACTGACACCAAAATCCTCGTTTAAAATATCTGTCATCTTTGACAACACAACAAGAATATGTTTACGGAAATTTACGACTCAGATACCTATGGTTACTAATTTTCACATTCATTTCTTTTATGTTACCTTCAAATATATAATTCCAGTAAAGTACGAACGTTCGTACATCACTGAACGCGGCGCGATCTCAACATATTACGTCATAAATTCAAATAGAATACTTTATCACTACTTCTTTCCTTTATGGCCATTTAAGAATTATTTACCTCAAAGATGGTACGTAATTTCCTGCAACATAAGACAAAATGTCAATTAATTGCAAGCTTAATTGTCAAATAATTAAATCAAATTTAGCAATATTGTAAAATCTCAATTATAACAGGGCGAAATTATTGAGTTTTTGATTCATATGGTTAAAAGAAAAAAAACCTAACTTACGCTGTAATCTTTGTTCCCAAATTAAGATCCCTTTCTTTTGTTATTCTGGAGTTCGGTGGTTACATTGTATCCAACATTCCAAACTTTATCTTAATTTTGTATATAGGGGGTTTCGGGGACGGTAAATCGATCTAGCTAGGAATCATTTTTAGAAAATGTCATTTTATTCGTGTTTTATCGATAATCAATTTAAACATAAACTTGGAAGAAAAATAACAAAAAGGAGGCGTTTAAGTAGTTATTACATCATTTTATTAGTAATTCGTACTTAAATATAATTTCCAAAAAACACATTTAAAAAAAAAATACCGACCAAAGCTCGGTCATCCAGGTCATATTATAAATCCGAATGTTTGAATGGATGGATGTCTGTTAAAAGTTATCGCCAGAACGACTGCATGCATCTCGCTGTTTGTCATATATGTAGAACATAGTCTGGCAGAACACATATGCTACTGATTAAGTTTTTTTAATTGCGCACAGACGGAATCGCGAGCCACAGTTAGTTTGTAATGTTAGAAAACTATTCGATATAATACAGATTGCATTTTATAATTTTATTACGTATTTATTATCGTTTCATTCGTACTTTATTAATGTATACGTTCAATCAATTACCCCAATTGAAAAGATTTTCAATAATACGTAAGTAATCGAGAAAAAGCTTTTATTCACGACATTTAATTTACGTAAAATGAAACGTATCCCAGATATTTAAAATAAGAACACAAAAAAATTTGTTTTCATTATTAAAGTTGTAGTTTCCAAATTCAAATTCGTTAATTACGAGTGTTAACAATAAGACCCTTTTTCACTAAAATAAGTAGCTCGCACGCATTCGCAACTGTAATTTCTCTAAACTCTAATCACTAGTGGAAAGTTCCTTAAAGGTCGGACAATCAACATTATTTAATGTAGTCTAACATCTACATCTTACTAATATTATAAATGCGAATGTTTAGATGGATGCATGTATGTTTGTTTGCTTGTTGATCTCCGGAACGGTTGAACGAATCTCTAAGAAATTTGGCATACATATAAAACATAGTCTGGAAGAACACATAGGCTAATTACATTTTTTAATTCTGCGCGTACGGAGACGCGGGCGACAGCAAGTATAGCATAAAGTTTTTTTTATTGAAAATATTAGCAGATATTTTTTGTAAATTTACTAATATTTCTTTTACCATTCCAACTAAGCTCTTGGCTTGTGCTAGGATATGGTTTACGACAATAGTCGAATGGCGAATCCCCGTCGGATTCGAACCCCCGACCTCGTGATCGGAAATCCGTACCCTTAACCATTAGACTATTGACGCTTTTTAATATTTTATTATATTTAATATTTTATTTGATAGTTCATATATTAATACTTCCAATAAAGTTATTAATTAAAAAAATACCATTATGAAGCGACGATTCATTACGCTCAGTAATTACTGGACTGTACGCGAGCAGTACCCGGCAACTTTAGTTTAAGCCCGCAATTTCACCAACGCCCGACGGCTGGTTAATTTCGTTCGGAAAAATTATTTTCACTGCGAAAATTCGTTAAAGAAATATTTTTTACATGAAAGCGATGTTGTTTTTAGGTTAACACCTAATTTATAATTGTGCCTAACTCAGATACTTTATCGTTACTTAAACAATACTTAGTGTAGATTTATTTCTAGACCCAAAGCGAGATGGAAAGATGTAGTAATAAAAGGAATGAGTGAGTGCCAAGATTCAGAAGAAGTCATAGACAGAGCGAAGTAGAAGAGACAGATCGGGAAAGCTGACTCCACTATCTTGTGGGATGCAAGAGAGAGAGAGAGAGAGAGGGAGAGAGAGTAGATTTATCTCTCTTACTGAGTCCATTTAATAATTCTGAGAACGGTAGTAAATAGTTTTAATCACCTATTCTATAACACCTATTGTTCTACTATTGATTACGAAAAGTGACATCTGTTGTTGGAAAAATGAAACTATTTTTTTTACTTTTAGTTTGCAAAACTAACCTAATTATTATTTTTAAAACGTGATATATATAAAAACAATAAATATCTCTATATTATAGAGAATGTATTTCCAGTACTTTTAGTACAAATTTAAACTGTACAACAGGTTTAAAGTAGTTTGCAGCGATCATGTTAATATTTAACTCGAGTTATGCAAATATCGTTGAAGTTTTAATAAATGTTAATTTACTGAATAAATCTACGCATGTGTACGATACTAATTTGCATCTTGACATGTATTTCATACAAAATTTGTATGTATAGTAGAAAATAAAGTAGGAAGATTAAATGCTAGCGTATGTTTTGTTGTATGGCTGCCGCACTATTCTTAATTGATCGCTAAGAATGCATTTTAGAAAATTATCTAGGCTAGCTTCAATATACTTAAAAAGAGTAATTTTGCTTCAACTTTCGCCGGACTAATAGACTAGCTGTCGCCCGCGACTCTGTCGGCGGGCATAAAAAACCTTTAAAAATTAAATGAAAATTTTCACAAATTTTGTGGGTGTATTTTCGAAACTAGTGGAAACTATTTTTCAGGAGACAGCTTTATAAGTAGCCTATGTGTTCTTCCAGACTATGTTCTACATCTGTGTCAGATTTCATCAATATCCGTTGTGTTGTTGCGAATGTACCTTTTAACATCCATTTATCCGTCCGTCGATCTATCCATATTAACATTCGCTTTTATAATAGTAAGATTAGTAACCGTGGTAAAGCTTAGTTTGTCGCAAAGTTTAAAATAGACGATATTATTTCTAGGTTTAAAGTTTGTTAAAATATTAAGCGTGGTATTCCACTGTGGTTAAGTTATATATACCTCGTGACTAACATTAAGTTAAGGTATAAGGTGAATGAAAACCTAGCTCGAGTAATGAGGTCCATAGGGAACGAACGTCTACGTGAGATGTCCTGAAACGCGCGCTTTTTACGCGCGTTCTACGAAGCACCTGGTTCTATACATTTTAATGTAACCATCAAATTGACTTACTTGTCATTTTATAATAGTCCTAAAATTTTAAATTGAAAAAATTATGTTTTATACTAACTTTGACATCGTATCAATAATATTACAAGCTTATTTTTATTTAACTTTTTTAATTCTTATTCAGACTATTATTGTGAGTCATTTTACTAATATTAAAAATGCCAACGTTTAAATATATGTTTGTTTGAAAGTATCTTAAGAAGGGCTTAACAGATTTCGATGAAATGTGGCATATATATAGAGCATAGTCTGGAACACTTAGGCTACTTACATTTTTTTTTAATTCCGTGAAGACGGAGTCGTGTGCTACAGCTAGTTATATAATATAGACTTCAGTTTGTAATTATCGCTTGAGTTCCCAAGCTGTTGCCAAAACAGTGCACTTACTGCACTCTGTTCATTAAAATTACAAAGCTGCATCTAAATATTTACTTCATTTTATCTAAAATCTCCACTCACTTCGCTTACAGATTTCTCTCAGCGTTCATTGTTTTGTTTATTTATTTAAAGCTACTCGCTCATCATCATCAGCTCACTATACGTCCCCACCGAGAGGCACGGAGCCTACCCTAAGTTGAGGGTGATTAGGCCATAGTCAACCACGCTGGCCAAGTGCGAGTTGGTTGACTTCACACATATCTTTGAATTTCTTCTCAGATATGTGCAGGTTGCATCACGATGTTTTCCTTCACCGTAAGAACGTCGGAATAAATGTACATATGTAAATCGAAAATCGAAAAAACACATTGGTACATGGCGGGATTCGAACCCAGGACCTGCACCCAGTATTGTAAGTCAAGGGCTTGACCACTGAGCCACCGACTAATGTGCTACTCGCTCGCTAAAGTATTATTTCAGAATGATTTTGTGATGGGATTATTTTATTGTAATTACACGTAAAGGTTTATAAAATTCTTTTTCTTCTTTTCCTAAGTCTACAGGCCTTTGCGGGCCTTGGCTTGGTATAACAACTTTTTCCACCTCGGTCTATCTCTAGCTCCGGACTCCAATTTGCTATATCAACTTTTGTCGCGTCTCTATTTACCCCCCTATCCATCGGAGCTTTGATCTTCAAAGAATAATAAAATAATCTAATAGCAAAATTAAAATAAAACAAATCGAAAGATATAACTTTATTTAAAACACTAGCTATGCTCGCGACTTTGTCTGCGTAAAATTCTGTCTTCGGGTTGCATTTTCATTGTGTACCAAATTTCATTGAAATCGGTTAAGTAGTTTTGGCGTGAAAGCACAACAGACAGAGTTAAGTACTTTGGCCTTTATAATATTAGTAAGTAGTATCACAGAGCAGAGGGCCTAGCGCGAATAATTGCGAGAACGGTTTTGTAACGAAATCGACAAAATTTGTGCCCCTACAAAGTAACTAACGAATCACATACATATTTTGTCGTTACAGTACGAAAACGCAAATATTCGTATTAGGCCCTCAGAAAGTGTCAAGTTTGAAACAATTACAAGAAAACAAAAGAATAAAACGCTTACTTTACACAGGGATGTATTTTCAAAGCAAAATATTTGAAGATATATTATTTTCGCTTACAAAATATGAAATTGTCAAACAAACGAGCGCAATTTTGAAGGGGCCATAAGCTTCATAAATATTCATGTAAAGGACGTCCGGCCTACGCAAAAAAATATATGATGGCAATAGACATTTGATAGTGATATCAGATAGGAATAGGATAGTGTAGATTTTTTTATAAAATCTCAGTGAATTTCGTATTTTACTGTTAGGATATTAAAGAGTTATGCGTATATGGGTTGTTAAGTCAAAACTTTTAAGTATTCGAAATATAATTTTTACGATAGAAACTTTTTAATTCGAATTGGAAATTAATATTCACACATAAAAATCGATACACTTTAGGGTTCTCTAAAAAAAATAATATATATATTTTTAATGTTAACGCATCCTAAAATTTATCTTGTAATTGGTAAAGCCAAACAAATCACTTTATTCGATTTTTCGCATTTCTATACTTTAAAAAAAATAATATTACTATCATCAAAACAATGTCCTTCTGAATACGTAATAGATGCATTTCCACTGTATATCTATTTATCACTTCGTTACATGTTTTTGACAGACGCGATATTTTTAAACATCAGTGCATTTGATGCTTGACATCAGAGCCATATTTATTTAAATTCTATCATGGCTCGGGTTAAAGATAGTTAAGTGGAGGGCTAATAAGTTAAAGTAAAAACAGTCATAAATATATGACAAAACTCATATAAGAACGTTATTAAAATACTTGATAGATAATATATTTTCGAAAAAGAAATGAGCGTCTTAAAGTGTACGTGTGTGTACACCTTTAGAGCGTCATTAGCTTACGGTTAAGGGTACGGATTCACTTTCTCAAAAGTTCGCATCTACTGTCGTAAACAGTTTCCTATGACAAGCCTAGAGTTTACTTGGAATGTTACAGTAAATATTTAGTGAATGAACAAAAAATGTGCTATTATTTACTTTAAAAAAAAAGTACTACAGCGACTACTCAGCTTAAGTTAAGCGAAAAATTTAAATCAAACAAAGTCTCGTAGCTAAATAAACCTGATAGCTGAATGGGACAGTTTGTGACGTGAGAGTATACTATACATCAAAATTATAAGATGCATTTCACACAAACGTCTCTGGTTACTCTGGTTATTAATTCCGGATGTGTTGTACCGCAATAAATTGTAACGCTGATGCATTCAGTCTAAGACAGAAGCACTCATTTCATATCATAAATAACAATGTGTCAGCCAAATGAAGCGATTAGCCACTGGGGACAATGTATGGCGTGAATGTACAACGGCTAAATCGAATTGATACTTTGATAAAAAGCTGTCGGAATTAAATTTCATTGAAGGCAAGTTTAAGTATATGTTTTTGTTCAACAATAAATAAAAACACATATATATTTTGTAAATTACGTGCTCTAATATATACCATAAATGAATTGTCCTGAAAAGGAAACAACTATCAATAAAATTGCATTGTAATCTAACGCTCTTTAGATGACTTATTTTAAAGGTGGATTATTATTATCTTTGTAACGTTTAGTAAAGGTTTCTTACATAAAATTAAGTATTCAATTTTATTTAACATTTATTAAATAATTTAATTATTCTGTCAAATATCAAACTATATCGATCCTTGTATACCATGCATATATTCAGTTTGCAACGCGATGCGTTTGTCTTGACGTGCTGTAAACGCTCTCCCGAGTATTAATTACTTGCTGGATGTAAACTGTATTTGACGTCCGCCGAGAGACGCGCCTCTGAAATGGTAACCTCGTCAGCACTTCGGAGACGGTGTTCAAGTGCTGCGTGCATCGCAATGGTCAATTTCTAGACCTATCAAAACGGGGCAATAGTTCAAAGTTCAAACACACATACAGTTGTAGTCTTACAGACCAACAAAGTTAAATCACCTGGTGGGCAAAAGTCAAACTAAATTATGTTAGCACACTAGCGCCACTGTCAATGTTACACAATCTAAATAATTTAAAGGCAGCAACGCATCTGCTGTTCCTCTGGCGTTGCTGATGCGGACTTAATATTTGTTACCCATTGAAGCGAAAACTATTAAACTGATTTTGAAGATTACGATGTATAATCACATTTGACCGAGGAGAAGAGATGCTTTGCCTTCAAAGTTATAAAAGCATAGAAAGTCGTATTTTTAATAATATTTAAATATATAACTTAAGACATCAAGACGGAACGACTGAGTCGAATGTGGCAGAGATAAGCGGTATCGCGGGGAGCGGCGACATTTGCAGTATAGCTGCTAATTTCCGGCGCGATATGACGTCATTAGGTGTCTGATCGTGTAAAGGTGGAGCGCGAGTTAAAGCGAGTTCAAGAATTATTTAAATTTGATTATAATATACGTTAGACTACGACGAGTTTACATAGATTGACTTAGCTTGCAATTATTTTTGTCAATACAGGGTGTCCCAAAAGGTTACGTACATAGGAAAGGGGGTGATAGGTCACAAGGTTCACCAGAAAAACAAAATAAAAATTTCCCTTTGGGTATTAAAAAAAATAAATGGCATTTTTTAAAAACTTAAAAATTTTACACCTTCTGGGGCAATTTTAATTTTTACGGTAACATAATAGCTTTTTTTAAATATAGCAATATTTGTAGGTCATCGGTTACAAAATACACCCTGTATAAAAAAAATGTATTATAAAATGATTTATTTTGCTTAAACAAAAATGGTACATACTAATATTTGTGCCGGGACTTCCATTTAAGCAAATAACTATAAAAAATTGAGTGTAATTTGAAATAATTAAGTTTCCATCAGATTAATTGATGACCTTGAGATTACTCATCATTTTGTTGCAATTTTTTTAGATATTATTTAGTTAAAAAGCATTTTAGAAATTCAGTGAAGAATCAACAATTTTTAGCGTATTATTCTGTATAAGTATTTTAAAATAGGTTAAAGAACACTGGTGATGACAAAACTGTTAAATAAGAAAAAGGAAACAAAAAAAGGATAAATTACTGTCATCAGTTTAAGTAAAAATAATCAATCGGGCGAACGATAGGATCCTTAATAAGTGTTCGTGGCACTTAAATTCCATTTGAAGTATCCTTTAAACGCTTCGATTTGTTACACTGGAAGATAAAAGAATAAAGCGAAAAATCCGCCAACCCTTAATCGAATTACGAACCGGTCCCACTAATGACCTTTGAAGTTAGCTACGAAAATATAATAAGTCTTTGTTCAACGAAATGAAGTTGGCTTCTATGAATGAACAACTTACTATCGTACAAAATCACTTAGAATAATTTTAAGCTGCTGTTTATGTCTCTTACTTAATCTTACTAATATTATAAGTGCGAATGTTTAGATGTATAGTGTACGTTTGGTAGAAAGTATCTCCAGAATGGTAGCATGTATCTCGATGAAATTAAGCATTGATGTAAAACATAGTCTGGAAGAATACATAGCCTACTAATTAAGTTTTTATTTAATTCCACACGGATGGAATCGAGGGCGACAGCTAGTCTTTAATAAGCGTACGCGTAAAGCGTTTGGTAAGAAATTCATGATTCCAATTTGACATAGTTCGTCTGGGTTGTTACATGTATTTGTAAACTAGATTTCATCTTATTGTTTAAGGAAAATAGATGAAAAAACTATTAAAATGTAAGAAAACACTAGCAACATTGGCATCTACATGCCCTTGCGGTATCGAATCATATATCTGTTCGTATACAAGTAACGTTATACACGAACGCATTGGACCAGTAATTGGGTGTCTGGTTTCCATCGTTAGTACAAGGGTACGATTACAGCTAAATTGGTGGAATTTTCCTGCAAAATGTAAGAGGTGTATATTATTTTACTCAAAGAAAAATATATATGTTACTTCTCACTAATATTATAAATGCGAATGTTTAGATTGATGGATGTTTGTTTGAAGATATCTCCGGAACGGCTTAACGGATCTTGATGAAATTTGGCAGCGATGGAGAACATCTATTTTATTCTGCTGAGACGTAGAAAATTAATTATAGAACTATAAAATTTACTAAGTTAGACCTAATTTTTAAAATATAAATAAACACCACGCCCTCTAGCTTTTAAGATAAATTTTACCACATGCAAATCCGTAGTCTCCTTCATATTATTGTAGCTTAGCATGTAAATTAACCTACCTTGAATAATATTAACATAACCTTGAAGAAATTTATTTTACGATACTTTTGGACATTTATTTTATTTATTACTATTTAACACGTTAAACGCCATTTCGGTCACTGGTGACCAGATCCCCGCCTACAGGCACGTGTTACCTCGAGATTTTTTTAATATGTGCAGAACTTAGCTTCTGATTGAACCCTAAAACTATTTTGAAGATTCGCCATTACTCATTTATTTACAACAAATTTTTTTTATTGTTTTTTTCTATTTCTACTATGACGTTGAACGTGTTAAATTAGGCTGATGTTACAAGAGCGTGTGAAAAAAAGACCGCGCTTGAAAGAATAACTGATTTTCTTGCTTACCTATATTGTACTTCTGATAAATTATATTGCTTTATAATTAATTGCTAACATGTAGTACCTAGTACTGGTTAGTAATAAATTGTAGGCATCGAACATATCCATTCATTTTTCACAGGTAACAATACGAGATGTCAGCAACAATACTGTGTAATCAATCTTGTAAATTGATTGATTGAAACTACAGTGGAAATGTAGACTAAATATTAGCAAAATATCATTTACTATTTCTTTACAGGAGAGAGTCGATGGCTCAGGGGTCAAGCACTTGACTTGCAATCTGCAGGTCCTGAGTTTGAATCCCGCCATGTATCAATGTGTTTTTCGATTTGCGATTTACATATGTACATTTATCCGACGTTCTTATGCTGAAGGAAAACATCGTGATGCAACCTGCACATGTCTGAGAAGAAATTCAAAGATATGTGTGAAGTCAACCAACCCGCACTTGGCCAGCGTGGTTGACTATGGCCTAATCACCCTTAACATAAAGTAGGCTCCGAGCTCCTCGGTGGGGACCTATAGCTTATTATGATGATTTCTTTACAGGACTAGCAATGAGTAATTCATTCTCTTCTTAAGTTATTATGTTTGATTTGATGACGGTATAGCTTTTGTTTGCAATGTAGTACAAAATTGATCATTTGTCATGACTTAAACCTAAAAAGGTCGTAATACAATTATTACAATTTTTATTATTTGTGCTAATCGAGCAAATAAAATGTGTAATTTAGCGGTAATTTACTACTTAAGTTCACAATAAAACTGTTTTAGTTATGTACAGTCAGCTGCGTAAATATAATAATAAGCTTCAGGAATTCGTATATGCTTTCGGTTTTCAAAATTTGTATACTATGTACTGTATGCTTCTGAACATTCAATAAAATTTACTGACGAATACGTATTTTTTGTGTTGTAAATGTATTTTTTTATAGAAGGGGGCAACGAGCAACAAATCGCCAAATATATACATATTTATACATCTGACTGTACACGTAGTGAAATGTGAATACAAAAGATTAGTTTGACAAAGCGAGAGTTCGACTTTACATGATTTTCCACTCAATTAATTCGTGATCGCTTCAATGAAGATCATTTACTGTCTCTATTATATACATTTAATTGAATAAATTGAATACAATGTCTTTGTATATTATGTATAGTATATAGGTTAGTTGACAATATGTTAGACATGTCATGACTGGATGATTTATTACTAAAACTAAGTTCTAATTAAGATATTAACTAGCTATTGTTTACATCGTCATCTTCGTTTATTTCGTTGTGTTTTGGACAGTTTAAAATTTATCTATTCCTCGTCTGTGTGACAATAAATGTGTTATCTTTCTTTCTTAATTTTTTTTTGAGTATGTACAGTCAGCTGCATAAATATTAAAAAAAAAAATAGGAACGTATACGCTTTCGGATTCGAATACACGTATTTGTCAGGTAGATACGGCATACCAATTTTTGATAGCAAAGAAGTGAACATGTTTATGAAGCTTTGTAATATACATATTTATACAGCTGACTGTACATATGTGACTTAACGCCTTAACTGCTGGTTTGGTTTTATTGAAATTTTGTTTATGTTTCATCGAATTTCATTATGGTAAGATGCTTTAGTGGTTTTTATCTAAAACTACTGAACTTAAATTGAACAAATATTCTGGTTTGTATTTATACGTAAGTATGAATGTTTAAATAAGGAAATATTCTTCTATAATTTAACAATTTATCACGTTGTTAACGAAAACATAAGGCAAAAGTTTACAAGTAACTCAAACAAAGTCATTTAGGAAGAAATTTTCCGGATGAAATATTTTTTACGACGGACACTTTGTTATAAAAATTCTCGTAATTTATCAAAGAATAATATGGATGAGTTGTTTTCAAATTGGATTCGTTATTACTGAGTTATTTAATATTATTGTTGATGTGGTTAAACATAAAGTAACTTAAGAGTTAACGAATTTGATAAGGTTTTTTATAAATCTTAGTAAAATCTTAAAACTATCATAACTTCTACTCAGCGGCTGACGCAACAATAATCATCGTATCGTAAGAAATGTTCCAATCAGCGACACTGTTCGTACAGACTTTTCATGTATACACTGAGAGAGTTCGATGTATTCCGTGAACAGTATCGTCTTTTAGTTAGAGGATGTCATCGGCAAATTTTGCGCGAGGTTAACAACTTTCACGTTTAAGACCTTTGACCCAACTCAAACAGAAGATGTCAGCTGGAGAGCCCGGTATAACATGGAAATCGAGACGCTGGTGAGTGAGCCGAATATCATTGGTGAAACCACAGCTCACAAACTCCGATGACTGGGCCACATTATGAGGATTGGGGAAGATCGGTATCAAAGCAGAGTAACTCGAGTCCTCCGATTGATCGCCGACCCATCAGACAACCCAGATACCGTTGGTGAGACGCTGTAGAACTAGACCTGAGATAGCTACAAGCGATGGACTGGATAGGAGAAGGCGCAGGACTCTGCCGATCTCTAGTGTTAGAGGACAAGAATCACTTTAGTTCGATGCACCAGTACAGTAAGTAACAGCTTTCAATTATATTACTTTTTCCATGCGAAGTCGAGGCATGTCACTAGCATTCTATATAAATGCTAAGAATATAGATATTGTTCGCGTGTGTGGCTGTATCAGTCGTAGCACATAAAGTGTTTGTGAAGCTATGAAATCGCTGCTAGTTGGAGTTTGCCACGGATATATTGCTTTATAGTAAGTGTTATTTCTCTAGGGAAGTGTTTTATTGGCAATATTGATGTGAAATATGACAAGATTATAGCACAGAAATACTAGCTTAGCGCGCGACTTCGTCCACGTGGAATAGTGTCTTCTGGTAACTTTTTTAATGACACCGTAAACGCATCAAAATAGCTCTTATATTTTATCTCTTATTACAAGTATATAAACCATTCACAAAAACATTTAATCCTTCCCTTTTTATCCCTTACAACCCATTTATCGCTATGCTGTAGTTTTGGCGTAAAAGCGCGACAGACAGACAGCAACTTTCGTAATTATAGTTATCAGTAGATTGCAGGTTTTTCGGGAATTTTATTATAGTTTTATAAACACATAAAAAAATGAAAATTAAGGGTGATTCGTAAGAAATAAAAATGTATCCCGTGTTGGTTTGGAAACCAAAGCCAATTACCAACAATATACGAACTGCATGGTTAACGATAAGATGTTAATTTAAGAAAAGTTAATAAAACCTTTTTGTATTTTTTTATTTTTAAAAATGTATAATATTGCAATGGCTTTAAATAAAATATGACGTTAGTTTTTTTGTTGTTTGAGATGAGATGCCTTAGTACCCTAAGATAGCCTTAGTAGCCTAAGTTAACAGTATGCCGAGAACAATAAGTTAAAAGTAAGTACTGATAAGTGAGCTCTAAGTGTTTATCTGTCGCTTAGTAACTTCTCGGAAGCGGCCATAACTTAAAGCCTACTTTATTTAACTTACCTTTGTTCTTGTGTATAAGTTTTGAAGAAATCTATTTTATTAAATATGTAGCTATAAAAAGGTATAATTATAAAAAACTTAACGTTACGTTTTAACTTTAGCCATCTTTTCTATAAATTGAAGCTATGAAATATCTTTTAGGGTGCTTTTCTTTCTTAAGAAGTGCATTTGAAATAATTAAACTCTCTACTATGGTATGGATGGATGGATATTTGTTAAAAGGTATATCCATAAAGGCTGCATCTTACTAAAATTAGGCAAAGATATATTATGTAATCTGGAAGTAAACATATGCTACTATTTTTATTAATCCTGCGCGCATAGAGTCGCTGGATAGTCAGTAATTATATTAATTCGTTGTACATTGCTGCATGTTATGTATTATAATAACAATGACACGTAACATGCAGCAATGTATACTGTAATTACGTATACTAACGTGCCGGATGCAATGAACATGTTGACTTGTCGCAATCAAAACATTTCCACATGGTAATTAGGCAACTCCGTGTATGGTTGAAATTGTTAACTAAAATCTTACTAGATTCCTTATCGAAGCTGAAGAAGTTCAACCCAACTTGTTATTAAAAATAGGGTAAAAGTATTTTAAAGTTTTTTAATACTAGCCGCCGCCCGCGACGTCGTTTGCCCAGAGTTAAAAACAAACTTATTAAGTAGCCTATGTGTTTTTCCAGACTATGTTCTACATCTATGCCAAGATTCGTTGAGCCGTTCCGATGATATCTTCAAACAAACATCCATAAATCTAAACTTTTGCATTTATAATATTAGTAAGATTATTAAGAGGAAAGTCTTGTTGTTTTTTGTTTTCTGAATCGATTAAAATAATTC
Source organism: Papilio xuthus (assembly GCF_000836235.2). Classification (NCBI taxonomy): domain Eukaryota; kingdom Metazoa; phylum Arthropoda; class Insecta; order Lepidoptera; family Papilionidae; genus Papilio; species Papilio xuthus. The sequence goes on from NW_013531700.1 coordinate 739,295, forward strand.
TTAACTGTTGGGAAAATCGTAAAGATACAGCAACATTGTAATACAAGCGTTGCGTTTTAACTAAACTTGTGGCATCTATCTGCTATAAAACGATGCAAACTTCCAACCTTATTATTTATTCAAGTCAGTCGCCTTCGGCTAATTTTCGTCTTGCATTCTGCGTCTCGTAATAAAGTTAGCCTCCGAAAGGACCGTCAGCTGTAATGTAGAAGGAAAATACAATCGTGCAATTTGTAATTTGCATCTTGTACAACTTTTTACGGCGAAACTTAACAATGAATTTTAAGATACAACATATAAAGCACATGAAGCATTGGATTATTAAAATAAAAAATCTTACTAATATTAAAAATGCGAATGTTTAGATGGATGGATGTTTGGAGGTATGTCCAGAACCGCTGAACGGATCTCACTGAATTTTGGTATAAATATTTTTAGAAATTATTTGTTAGAATCATTTGGCGCGAATGACGTGCTTTCGTTACAAAGTCAAGTGTCAGAATGAATAGTGGGAGGACATAAACGTCGACATTTAGTAAGGCTAGTGTTGAGTCAATACACAGGCTCATTTTAGGATTTTCTTCCTAACAAAATAGAACATAGTCTGGAAGAACACATACCCTACTTATTATTTTTTTTAATTTTGCGCAGACAGGGTCGAGGGCGACAGCTAGAAATAAAATAAAAATCCTTTATCTACACTTATATAAGTTAGTACTTAAAATTATATATTTTTAAGAGCTAGAGAATAAAAGTCACAAAACCATCTCAAAGACTGGCAACGAATTTGCGGATCCTCTGGTATTGCTGATGTCCATGGGCGTCGTTGCCATTACCGTTCACTCGTTTGCCCCATTCTCTTAAAAAACAAAAAAAAACGTGCATGAACTCATGAACCTGCCCAACACTGCAGAGTCTGGTCTTTTTGCAATTATTCTCAGGACCCTGTTGGAGCTGCCTTGAATTAGGCTTATTAGAGATATAGACTTTTTGATGAGGGATAAATATACATTGGAGTAGGTGCTCAATGTTTTACCTTTTTTATATCATAAGGTGGTAAACGAGCGAGCAGCCACCTGAAATTGCTGAAATAGCGAAGTGACCGTTGCCCATAGACATACGCAATTGCATATGCGTTGCCTACCTTTAATCGACGGAGGAGAGGATGCACGGAAAGAAAATATTTTCCCCTTCCATGCATCCTCTCATCCGGAAAGTCCACTTCCACTTCCCATCCTTTCCTTATAAGAAAAAGGGTGGGAAGGGAAAGAGGACTAAATTAGGCCTCCGGGACGCGCACTCATCAGCTAATTTACAATGATGTGAAAGCGATTATTTTATAAGATATTTTAAACTTAATAATATTCAAATAACAAGCAAGATTGAGTTGACGTCACTTTAGGTTTGCTGAGTTGTAAATTATAAGAACTGTTGTAATTAGAGTTTTAAGTGAAGTTGAAATCTTATATTAAAGTTATTTTACATTAATTGTTCCCAGAATTGGCTCTAAATTTTATTACAACTTAAATGCTTAATTGAGGAGGGTTAAAATTTAATAAAATTGAAAAGACTTAAATGACATATAAGTTAAATTTAAGGTCAATTAATCCCAGTTATCTATATCTTTGGCTACCAATATTAAGTCGATATCTTCTTACTAATAGTATAAATGCGAATGTTTGGCTGGATGGATGTTTGTTAGAACAGCTGCATGGATCTCGCTGAAATTAAGCATCATCATCCGCTCACTATAGGTGGCCAAGTGCGGGTTGGTTGACTTCACACATATCTTTGAATTTCTTCTCAGACATGTGCAGGTTGCATCACGATGTTTTCCTTCATCGTAAGAACGTCAGATAAATGTACATATGTAAATCGGAAATCGAAAGACATATTGGTACATGGCGGGATTCGAACCCAGGACCTGCAGATCGCAAGTCAAGTGCTTGACTACTGAGCCACTGACGCTCCAGTTCATTAAAATTTATTTAAAATACATTAATTAGTTTAATTACCTTTCGCTATAAATAAATGTTGTAAAATACAGTTCTAATTTGAAACTAATGTTTTATATTGCACGATTGAACTAGTTTGAACCGCAAATGTCCCTCGCTGATTGTAACTATATACCAAACTTTGTTTTACTGTCAAACTAATTACTACTATTGCTGATCCTTCACTCAAATTTTGTTCATTGTGGTTAAATTTATTTGGAAAACTTTAATGAAAACTTATTTAGTAGTTTACAACACAAATTACGGTTGAATTATGGCGTAAAATAGATTAAGTTATAAACAGGATAATAGAAGATTCCATTAAAACGGGAATTGTTAAAAATGCCCTTTATTACGAAACTATTACGTAGCCATTACGTAGATGTCTCGCTACGTAGTGATTGATAACCATTTATGTCTAAAAATTTGTAAAATTATATATTAAAACTAGTAATTTTTATTATTGTCTATTGTTATACTTTAGCAATGAAAGACATTAAATTACTATATCAATCGTATTTATAAAGTAAGCAAAGCAAGCAAGTAATATAAATGATCTTCCCTCTCACATACTATTTAGTAAAACTCCTAAAATAAATAATAGCAAAGTGTATTAAACGTAAAACGATTCGAAATATAATCGTGTAAACTTTTTAGAGGCAATATTTTAGCCGCTACTGAAAATCGTATTAGGCTAAG
>NW_013531700.1:742164-835954 GCF_000836235.2 Papilio xuthus
TTGTTTTAATTTTTTTCTTCAGAAGGCCAAATATTCTCGATCTGTGCTTTCCTTTCCGTGGTGATTATAGGTAGGCAATACATCTGCATATGCTGGTGTCTATAGGCACCTGCATCCTCGCTATTTTGCCAAATTCAACTATCCGATTGCTTGTTATCTTGCCTCCTTTTGATATAAAAATTGTCTAATAAAAAGTTCACTTAAATCAACGTCGAACGATGTCGTAAATATTCATATTTTAAATCATATCTGATAGAAAACTTATGCCTCTTTTATGTCCCTTTTACATATCGTAAATATTTTTACTGAGTTTATATGATGTACACGCTAGTAGTAATATAATTATAGTTCCGAAACTGTACTGATCGAATAGACGACTCGCGTCGACGATTCAGCGTTGTGTGAATGGATCGCGCACAACGTGATACTCGCGTCGCAAGGACATATAGTTTCGAAGTTACGATATGACAATACAATGGAGTTCTAAGATTTCAAATATAAAAAGACGGTACAGACAAAGATAAGTGGTATTAACATGTAAATTGTAAAATATAAATAAATCCTTCCACATTAATGTATTTATTTACACAAAAGAAAAATGAGATTAAAATCAAATAACCATCCTTTACAAAGGAATCGTTCGCTGAACGAAATTCCATCAAACAAGCTCATTATTAGAGAAGAGAAAAATAATAAGAATGAACATTTGGCGCGACGTAAACAATGCCCTTTGCCGAAATCCTATTCCTTGGTCTCATAATACTCACTGTTCAAATACAAAGAAATTTGTATTCTTTTGCAATAAAAATAAGACTTAAATTACTGTACACTATGATTTATTTCAACCGAATCAAATACATGTGAATTACACGTTTACAATAACATGCTATACATCGGATGACGTCATTAAGTATAGTATGCTATTAAACAATTAGGTAAATAACATAATGTTCTAAATTAAATATGTAGTTTCCGAGATTAGAACAAACAAACACTTTAGCTTAGTTAAAATATAAAAGCCACAATATGTCGAGAAAGCTGCTTAGCTTATGTCCCAGCTTAAGCTATTACTCGAGGGCGATGATATGCAGTTTCATGACAACGCTGTTAGCTTGCAGCTTAACTTAGTTTCTTACTTGTGGATAAGCACGTTTCTCGTAACACATCAACTTAAAGATACAATTTAAAACTTATATCCAACTTTCGGACTAGTGTAACACATTTAAATTACTGCGAGTTTCCAATGTCAAAAAACTTGTGGAAAATTACTATCGGTTAATTTTTAGCGTGATAACAAATTTACTTTAACAAAATAGTATCAGTTAGGTTATGTTAGCTGTCCAGATAGGTTAGGTTTCCACTGTCGTAACATTAGTATGAAAATAAGATATGTCTCACACACGACCTGGAAGAAATCAAGTAATTCTGTGTTTCGTACGGGTATTTTGAAATAGTTATATCGTATTGAAGTTCGAGTTTATCATTGTTGCAAAATCTTAATTCACGGTACATATGTACTATCGGGGTATCTTGCGGTATTCTACTTTAATTTAGTTGGTAAAGAAATAAATGGTTTTTACCATTACTCCGTTGTTAATGCAACTCTGCTACTTAATTGGTTATTTTGTATGAAGAGGCGGAGTTTGCCTCTTTGGAAGGAACAAGGGTAAATTTTCTGTAAGTGGAACACCGTGATCTGTCCTGACTGTATTTACATGCTCGGTAAATTTTTCCATCTCGGGTAACTGCGAACGTGTACTCTTGAGACTTGCATGGTATCAAGTATGTATAGATGCATTTAATACCCATAATTTATGTAAATATAGAGTTGAAATATAGATATGTTTGTATAGAGTATAAGGTCATTGAACTCTTAATCAATGCACAGAACACTTAGTGGAAATTGTGTTAACGTTATATTTAAACAGGTATTGAAACTCGACACGCGCTCGCATTCGTTTGTTAACACAGATTTACACCGTGTTAAACACAACACACTTCAATTTATAAATACGATTTAATTAAACTTTATAATTCTTCATTATTTTTATTCAATTACAGCAAAGTTTCTGAAATGCAATTTTCAAATATTTAGTAGAAAGCATATCGCGTAAGTATGTCAGATTTACTGTGATCTCTAGTCCAAGCGGCCTTTGTAAGTTACTTTTAGTTAAAATTATTTCTCTTTATTATAAAATATGCATGAACTAGTGATATTCCGTATTGACTATTTTCGTAATTTTAAGGTGACATCCACATAGTGTAAGTCAAAAACGAACCTCATAAAACTCCAACAACTGCTTGCAATCACGCTACGGAAACTGTCATAACCCTGTCCATATGTACATCGACCTTTATTCCTTTTTTTCGATAAAAAAAAAAGATAATTCCTACTATAATTTTGCTACAAATATTTGCAAGGCGCTGTTTAATATTATTTTTATTAGAAAATAGATTGTTTTAAAAAAAAAATCAATAATGAAAGAAGAGAATTGTTTATGTTCTTGATACGACTATGTAAGTGTTTTATTTTAGTAGCTTAATTGGCAATATACTCAACAGGGTTTTATGTGTTGTTATTAACACGAAAAAGGAATATGTTATATTCTTAAAGTCGTTTAAATAATTATTTTATTAATATAATTTGTGATTTCTCTCATAAAATTATAAATGTAACAAGTTAAGAAACAATTTGAATTAACAAAGGCCTTGTCTAGTAAACCGAAATTCGGTTAACCGTTACAATCCCGGCCTGATGTCGAATACTAATTGCTTGTCTAACATTTACAATTCTTTAGCAAGACATTTGGTACTTTTGAAATGATTTTTCATTGAACAAATCGTTTTTTGTTACTATTTAGTACTTTATACTTAAATTATTCAAACTTTCGTGAGACATTATAATAAACTTATATAAAAACGGCTAAACGTCTAAACTCACGTTTATTCGTCTGGTGGCGGCACCGACTAGTTTCGAGCACATCGGGAGTCCTTCATCAGGGTGAGTGGGATTGATATTGAGAGGGCGTGGGGCGCGGGGTGCGCCGGCGTCGTCTACGATGTTGATACTAAAGCGTCGGAGGTGTTGCTGTTCAAGTTTCTCTCTCTTTAATACTTAAAAATTTCTCAGAGAGAAATTAATTTATGGTTTAAACTATGATGACTTTATCAATTTAAAAAGGAAATTAATAAATTCAGTCTTTTAAATAATATTTGATTTAATATTAAGCAACGAAAGCTGTTTTCTTAAGTGGAAAATTTTTAAAACAGTGGAAAGGCTTTGAGAGTTTGGATCCTTAAGATGGAAAGTTTCATTAAAACAAAAAACGACTTACAGAGGACTTAAAACTTTTGCGCAAGAATTAAAAAGAAAAAAGCCTAAAGGTAATCAACGTGCTTTGCAACCATTCTATAATAAATGTTGTATTCAATATTTTATTCAGTTGAAAATATATAACATAATGAAATTTATTAGATGTGTAGGCAAATATTTCTTTTGACGGGATCCTGACCAAAGAATTTATCACTTTTAGAGTGGACGTACAAAATATTTTCAAGTCCTTTAACGTTGGTAACGTAAAGGCTAACCTTTTGACCGGGAAGACGGCAAAATTGTATGGTCCGATGTTGCCGAATCCTTGCGAAAGCTTGAGGAAGTAATTTCCTGGATTCATACTGAAGCTCAGTGCATTCCATTAGAGGAGGAGACATTCGAACTCCCGGTTGCAATTTTTTACCTAATTTTAAAACTGAGTTTATTGATATCATATACTAGCTGTCGCCCGCGACTCCGTCCACACGGAATTTTTAAAAAAAACTTAATTATGGCCTATGTGTTCTTCTAAGCTATGTTCTACATGAACTCCAAATTTCAGTGTACAGTACAGCCGTTCAGGAGACACCTTTAATCAAACATCCATCCATCCAAACATTCGCATTTATAATATTAGTAAGATTAACCAATTGAAATTTAATCAATAACATTTTACAAAGGAACCATGAACTGTATTTAGATTCTTATTTGTTATTTTAAATAGAAAATAACATCTATTGTTATTGATTACTTCAATACAAACGAATCGATTACTGTAATTAAAATAACAATAAATAATGAACAGAACAATTTAGAACACTCTGTATAAGCAAAGTACCGAGTAATAAATTCTTGTTTATTATTACACAGCGGTTGTAATTATTGTTATTTCTTAATTAATTTCTTTGTCTATACTAATACTAGCTGTCGCCCGCGACTCCGTCCGTGTGGATATAAAAAACCTTAATATATAGATAAATTAAATAAAAAGGCATCTATTCAAAAAAAAGAATAAATAGTATCCTATGTCCGTCTCCTGGCACTAAGCTACCTCCTCAGCAGATTTCAGTCATATCGGTAAAGCCGTTCTTGAGTGATAAATAGTGTAACTAGCACGACTTTCTTTTATATATATATGTATATATATATAGATTATAAAGAGGAAACATTTGATTGCTTATTTGCATTAAATCTATGCTTTGAAACTACTTAACCGATTTGGATTATATCACCGGTGTAAATCTACGCTATCACTACATAGGCTACTTTTATTACTAAACTAGTTGTTGCCCGCGGCTTCGTCTGCACAGAATTAAAAAGAAAGTTAATTAATAGCCTGTATATTCTTCCGGACGGAAATTTCCGGAGATCATCATCATCAGCTTACTATACGTCCCCTCTGAGGGGCTCGGAGCCTACCCTAAGTAAAGGGTGATTAGGCCATAGTCAACCACGCTGGCCAAGTGCGGGTTGGTTGACTTCACACATATCTTTGAATTTCTTCTCAGATATGTGCAGGTTGCATCACGATGTTTTCCTTCACCGTAAGGTAGTCGCATTACATATGTAAATCGAAAACCAAAAACACATTGGTACATGGCGGGATTCGAACCCAGGATCTGCGGATTGTAAGTCAAGTGCTTGACCCCTGAGCCACCGACGCTCTTCCGGAGATACCTTCTAACAAACATCCATACATCTAAACTTTCGCATTTATAATATTAATAAGATTATTGGTAAACAAGCTATTCTCCATGTTCAACTTAAGTTACAACTGATATTACTTGCAGGAAGCAATTCAGAGTCAAAACAATTGAAAGGCGTAATCGAAATGCCGCAAACTAAGTAATTAAGCTAATGTTATTGGAACGGTTTCGAGCACTATGATTACGGAATATTGGCAATAAATTAATTTGAAGCCGCTATTCCTGGCTTTAAGAGGCATTAAACTAAAGGGTTGACGATTAAATCAAATCCAAGATGTCTGAGCTTAACTGCAACAGAATGAATAAAGTTTACGTCTAATAACTATAACTAAAGGAAATCTATCTTTTTCTAATCTAATCTCTTTGTAGTTCATTATCTTCTTCGTCGTTACAGTCTTGTCAGACTGGTCGTGGTCATCAAGTATCAGTGACCCGCTTTACCAGGAACCGCCACTCCTCCCTAGTCATCAGTGGGTTTAGCATGAATATTTGTGACTAGCGTCATCGTATCGTCATCGACATTTGTATGAAAGTTTGCAGAGCGCCCCTTATCAAGCTTAAAGTACACCAAAAGTTATACTAATCTTATCATCTTATTATATTTACTCACAAAATTTCTTGAGAATCGGTAAAGCCGTTTCGGGGGAGTATGGGAACGAAAATTGTGACACGAGAATTTTATATATAAGATTATACATGCGAATGTTTAGATGGATGTTTGTTTGTTTAAATGTATCTCTGGAATAGCTGAACGAATCTCGCTGAAATTTGGCTTATGTAAATTAGAAAATAGACTACTTATTAAGTTTTTTTATTCCGTGCTCACGGAATCCGGGCGACAGCTAATTTTGACATAATTACGGAGGACGATGCGAAGGTGATTGTCGCAAATATTTTTGCTAGGCTCACAGTTAAAAGTTTATTTGCGTTACTAAATTAAGGTATTGGTAGACATTATGGGAGAGGTGGTCAAGAAGAGAGGTCGCATCCCTCGGAGGAAACGAGGCATAGAGAGAGAAGGAGAGAAGGAAAGAAAGAGAGATACATTATATTAAAATAAAACGAGGTTTAATATCAATTTTATTCATAAAAAAATGTTTTAAGAGTTGAAAAAGGTATATTTATTTATCGAATCGACATTATTAACTCAAGCCTCTCATTATTACGGATCTCTGAGTAAATAAAATTATAAATATTTGCTTGGACTTTATTTACAAAATATACAGATAATACGAAAGGATAATAAATAATGTTAAAACAAACGAAAAGCTCTGAGGCTTTACGATTTTATGATATTGTATTTTAGTGAATTAAAGCAAATATTTATTTATCTACTGAAACTTAAGGGACAGATCTACAAGTCCATCGTAAGACCTGTCGTATTGTACGGATCTGAATGTTGGGCCACCAAGGTTTCGGATGAAAGAAGATTGCATGTAGCTGAAATGCGTATGCTAAGATGGAGGTGTGGTGTGACAAGGAAGGATAAAGTTAAAAATGTGTATATTAGAGGAAGTTTGAAAGTAGCGCCAGTGATCGAGAAATTGAGGAGTAAAAGATTAGCGTGGTTTGGACATGTTATGAGGAGGGATGATGATGATATAAGCAAAAAAGTAATGAGATTGAATGTGGATGGCTACAAGCGTAGAGGAAGACCAAAAAAAGTATGGAATAAAAGAGGATATGCGTAAGAAGGGGGTAGACTGGGATATGACGGCTGATAGAGATGTATGGAGGAGTAGTACATGCTGTGCCGACCCTCGATAGGGATAAGGGCAGGTTGATGATGATTTATTTATCTACTAGATGTCGCCCGCGACTCTATCTGACCGTAATTAAAATAATAATAAGTATCCTATATGTTCTTCCAGACTATGTTCTACATGTGTGCCAAATTTCATCCAAATCCTTTGAGTCGTTTCGGAGTTATTTTTAAACCAACAAACAAACATCAAAACTTTCGTATTTATAAAATTAGTAAGATACATAAAAATAAAATACATTAAAAATATAGTTTTGTAAAAAGATACGAACTACTATTTACATTTAAAAAAGACTCCAAATGTACAAAGAATATTGTAAAAAATAAAGTAGCTTTTCTTAAGAAAACAAAATCAGCAGGTTTTGTTAGTTATTTTTTAGGCTATAAATTCCGCCACCGTCTTGATAAAATTATGTTAGAACTGCGCACGACATTCTAACAAGGGTCCACTGGTACTTTGAAAGTATAATAAGTTGTCGTACACGGTAAACATTTCGTTTCTTGACACCTTCTTTGCTTCGAAGTTGAAACAGAAAACATTTTCTATATAATGGAAATGAAAATATAAATAACTAGCTGTCGCCCGCGACTCTGTCCATAATTAAAAAAACTAATTGGCTAAAAAAACCTAGCCTAAGTGTTCTTACAGATTATGTTCTACATGTATGGCAAATATCAGCGAGATCCATGAGGCCGAATTGGAGATAAATTCTAATAAAATTCCATCCATCCTTCCAAATGTTTTTCGTTTTTAGACTTGAATATGTACATTTCTACTACGTTCTTATGGTGAAGGAAAACATTGTGTTGCAATCTGTACATATCTGAGAAGAGTTACAAAGATATGTGTGAAGTCAACCAACCTGCAACCTGCTGGGCCAGCGTGGTTGACTTACTTAAGGTAGGCTCCGAGCCCCCCAAGATGTGTAGTGACCTGGTGATGAAATACGTGTGATATTATCAAACTACAATTTCCATATTCAACGTTTTAATTTAATTACTTATGTATATGATGGCGTTACATCGCTTGGCGACAATTTAATTTATTTGGCGCGAAGCCAAACTCCATCTCCATACTTTATACGTTTTCAGCGCATTCGCATAACGTGTAGGCTAGATTCCCTTTGAGATTTGCCAAAACTTTACAGAATTAGTATTGATAAATAACATGAAAAAAGAATTTTAATTCTCTTACGACTTATAATTGATCTTAATTCATTTATGCTTATCAAAACGTATTAATTTAAAGATTCTTAAATAAATAAAGTTTTTTTTTCATAAGGTGGCAAACGTGCAAGCAGCCACCTGAAATCGCTGAAATAGCGAAGTGACCGTTGCCCATAGACATACACAATTGCATATGCGTTGCCTACCTTTAATCGACGGAGGAGAGGATGCACAGAGAGAAAATATTTTCCCATCCTATGCATCCTCTCATTCAGAAAGTCCACTTCCACTTCCCATCCTTTCCTTATGACAAAAAGGGAGGGGAGGGAAAGAGGACTAAATGAGGCCTCCGGGACGCATTCTCATCAGACGAAACGCGGAATTGCTTCCACTTCACGCCTGTCTTTTGTGTGGTCGTGGTATTTCACCGGACGAGCCGGGCCAATTCGTGCGAAGATGTTAAAGCGGGCTCTACCACTGTTAAATTGATTTTTTTATTTTTATTTCTAGTGTTTTTCTATCTTATTAATTTAATATTCTACAATAACATTCGTATTTTGTATATAAGAGTCAATGTTCAATTGAAATGAAATTGTATTGGTCTGTATTCTGTGAGATTGCTTTTAAAACTTCGTAGAACTGTGTTTGCGGCACAACGATTGTACCATAAAATATGATTTACTGATTTGAAACGATGGACAAATGATATTTGGTAGTACATTCTTTTGTTTTGTTTACAACTACTGAGTTTGCATTGTCCAAAAACATGTATAAAACATATAATAATGTCCTATTTTTTAACTAAGTATTCATACATGTATTTCGTCAGTGGAAATATACGGTTAGGTGACTTCAACAATCGATAAATTATTGTCCTGAGCAGTTCATCATCATCAGCTCACTATATAGCCCCACTGAGGGCTCAGAGCCTACCCTAAGTTAATGGTGACTAGGCCATAGTCAGCCACGCTGGCCGGTGCGGGTTGGTTAACTTCACACATATCTTTGAATCCTGCGGATGTGCAGGTTGAATCACGATGTTTTCTTTCATCGTAAGAACGTCGGAGCATGTTATGGAACCTGAGCAGTTCGTACCTCTTTATTTTTATTTAATTGAATCGTGCTATTACTAATATTAGTAAATATTATTACTACAATAACAGCAATGATTACTACTAAAACTAGTAACATTGACGTATAAAAGGTTTATTAGAAGGGACTATTTTGACATACATCACAATGTTATCCTCATAACAATTTCAGTAAATTGTGTACAAGCAATAAGGGAGATAGGATTCTCGGGAACAAAAGACTGCGCTAGATTTTACGACGAATTTCTTTGACTTATCATGAGTTCGCATTATACAAAAACATGAAACAAAACTTATAATATGAATATTCTCACTGTTATTTTTTAAAACTTGTATAGAATTTTTTTTTCTAAGATTAGGTGGCGGTGAAAATGTGATGAAATATATGTTTTCGACTGCCTGACATTTGCATTGACACATATTGCCATTCCTTTCATTTTCTTTGAATAAAACAGAGATAGCACATATATCAAAGTTCGCAGCAATCGAAACCCCTAGTAATAAACGAGACTCAACGTAATATAGACATGTTTTTGCTAAAGACAGCCTGAACATTACGGTTCAAGAATTTATTGAATAGGTCATGTCTTCGCGCGAATCGTAATCGTTGAGTGGTGATCGTCTGAGCCCAAAATTAATGTAGCGAGATAATCTGAGAGGCTATTAGCCGCGGAAAAGCAATTACCTCAAGCATTGGAGGACAATGGCGGGAATGTAAACAATTAGAGGCTCTCTTCATTTGTTACAACACGTCTAAAGCGCCCCAGATCATTGCTGACTTTGACTTTTAATGACAGGACCTGTCAAGCGTCTCATTATCAGCTATCAAAAACAATCCTAGGTTCTATAGTGATCGTTTGTGAATATGTTAAATTTTAAGTCACTATACGTTCATAAGGATGTGTGTCACCTTTACTTCACCCACGAATAGCGTCTGAATTTATTTAGTAAAACTAACTTTACGTCCCCAATGAAGGACTTTGAGCCTACGCTATGTTTGGGGTGACCAGGTCATAGTCAGTTACTCTGGCCCAGTGCTGGTCGACTTCACACATATATTTGAATATCTTCGCAGATGTGCAGTATCACGATGTTTTCCTTCATCGTTAGAACGTCAGATTAATACATGTGTAAATTGAAAAACACATTATAACATCGCGAGATTTAAACTCAGGACCTGCAGATTACAAATCAAGTGCTTAACCCCTAAGCCACCGATTTTGCGTTAAATTAATATAATTAATAAAATTGCGTTAAGTAGTAGTTAATTAATTTGTACATCAAGAGCTCTATTCTAAGTTGTACCGAATGTTATTCCAAGTGATGTACAAGTAAATGTAAGCAAGAAGAAGTTCGTTAACTTTCAAACAGTGTTAATTAAAGTGCGCGAAGGAAGTTGCATCGCAGTTTACATGTCGAGTGCTGACTTCGCAATTGTTTTCTCTTACTTGTCGCGACGACTGCAAGCGTTTTATTTGTTTATTTCTTACTAATTGGATTTTCTTATTCACATAGAATGACAAATGAATGGAAGACAAATTGATCTAGAGGTGAAGACATGTTGCGTCTCCGTGTAGAGTGGGAGCAGGATATTAAGGTGATAATTTTTTATCTTACTTCTTGCTAATATTATAGATGCGCGTGTTTGGATGGATGGATGGAGGGATGGATGTTTGTGAGAAGGTATCTTCAGAAAGGCACAACGGATCTCGATTAAATTTGTCATGGACGTGGAAGAAAACTTGGGCTACTAATAATGTTATTTTTTTTTTATTTAAATCAAATAAAATACCTTTTTTCAAAACGTGCTCTGAAGCCGTTATTCAGATGTTATGTTTGTATCTTTTTCATAAAATATTTCACTCATGAATTCGTTAATTATTAGCGACATTAATCAGAAGCTCAGCTGCAACTGACTGTGTTCACTTGTCTACGAAGGAATTAATTATATCAAGACATCCTGTATCTAAAGTACAGCATTTATGTAACATACAGTATGCTTTAAAATCCCTGACGTTTATGTCACTAATTTAATTAAATTGTGTTTTGATGACGTAAGGAACATCGCATAGTTATAATAAACATATAAAAGTTTTAAATATTTAGAACAACGCCATCTAGTTTAGAGCTGATGTAATTAATATTATTACCATTAGGGTGGATATACACTAGACCATTTATCATTCCTTAGAATGTTGCAATAAAGTAAAGGCACAGTTTCCAAAGGACATTTGCTTCGTGAAATGTTGTTACACTATTATGTATCCTAGAGACTCTCGTTGTTTGGTTACAAGTAAATCCAGTGTATACTCACCTTTAGAGCTTTAGTAAATTTGTTGAAAATATAAAAAATATTTTCATTAAACAACAATTTGAAAAATATTATTCTCTTGATTTTTATCTATAATATAAAATGAATCGCTAAATGTGTTGGTAAGCGCATAACTCACCAACGCATGGACAATTCTTTTTTTTAAATGTTCGTTGAAGTTCAAAGATGGTTTTTACGGCGAGAAAAATTCGTATAATAGCCGGGAACTAATTAATGTTTTTTTATTTCACGCGGACGCAGTTGCGGGCGACGGCTAGTTGAAAATAAAACAAAAATTTTCTATTATTTATGAAGCAAGCAAGGAGTATAATAGATATTATTTTCCTCACGACCGTTAAAGTAAGCCGTATTACGTAAACTCGTAACGTCAGCGGATATCGTCTAAAAAGCTATTTAAATACGTGACGTAGCTTTTTTCTTTTGCTTGCCATTCTTTGGATGTCTTTACAATATGTCACTTGTAATTGTCTTTTACAAAACAAAATTGAACAACTTAACTTTAACTTAACTTCCGCTTTACTTAGGCATATAGTTATATTATCTTACTAATATTATAAATTTGAATGTTTGCATGGATGGATGGACGTTTGTTAGAAGGTATCTTTAGAACAGCTGCATAGAACTCGCTGAAATTTGTCATAGATATAGAAAATAGTCTGGAAAAAGACATAGACTAATTGAAGTTGTTTTTTTCCACGCAGACATAGACACGGGCGGCAGCTAACAAATTATATTTTCGGTTACTATAAATAAGTGATTATTTTGAACAAGTTTTTCTATAAAGATAGAAGTTGTACAAAACATTAAATACATGATATTTAATAAGTTACATTTTTTGTAAGAATGACGGCTTAGTACGACGACCGATCGCCTTGACCTAGTTCCAGAACGTCGAAAGCATTCGCGATGAGACTGCACATCCGCACTAAACCTAACCTAATTAGCTTTATCTAGATTCTGAGATATAAAATTAGGTCAAAAATCTTGCTTCATTTGTTATCGCAGCTATAAAACCTATAGAAATAAATGTATGAAAAGCACACGTATAACAAATCAATATATTAATATGAATCATAGCTATAAAAATAATGGTGGATTTTCACTGCTTTTGTACTATTGCTTAAGGAGTTATCACTCAAATTAAATCAATCTAACTTCTAAGAGGCTGTCCCAAAGATAACAAGGTTTTTACTACACTAATATAATTGATATCCATATTAAAGTAACCACTACAAAACAAATGAATTAATTTAAACTATATTTCATCATCAGCTCACTATACGTCCCCACCGAGGGGCTCGGAGCCTACCCTAAGTTACGGGTGACATGTCAATCACGCTGACCTAGTGCGGGTTGGTTGACTTCACACATATCTTTGAATTTCTTCTCAGATATGTGCAGGTTGCATCACGATGTTTTCCTTCACCGTAAGAACGTCGGATAAATGTACATATGTAAATCGGAAATCGAAAAACACGTTGGTACATGGCGGGATTCGAACTCAGGACCTGCAGATTGCAAGTCAAGTGCTTGATCACTGAGCCACCGACGCTCTTAAATATAATACTATATTAAATGAACTATATACTAAAACTAAACCAAACTAAAAATAAAACTAAATAATATAAAAAATCAACTCCAAATCGCTGCACTCACACGGTAGGGTTCCCAAGAGGCTGGCGGCATTTCCCCATTGAATGGCCAGACTCAACCTTTGTTCGAAATAAATCTATAATAAGTTAACTAAATCTTTTGTTTTATATATTCTTTTTGAAGTCGTTAATATATTCTTGAAATACACTCTCTGATTTTGTTTTCACCAAAATTTCAAAACATACTTATCGTTAATTTTATTTCCGCTAAAATTTGAAACTATGACATTATTTTACGAAGTATTTCAGTTCAAAGTTAGTGTTTCATGACGATAGAAAACTTTTGTCGGCGCGTTTGAGGTCAACGACGCGTGGCTTTGTCGTGCCGCTCTCCGCTCTCCGGCTAACTAATTTACCTTTGTCCAAACAAAACTTTGTATGCTACAAAAACGTCAAGAAATAACTATATTTAAATTAGAACTCGTTATATTATAAAAAGTCATATGTCAGTTTTTTAAATACTAAGTATATTGGTAGAGAAATTTAACTTTTATTTCGTAAAATAGTTCTTTAAAACGATAAATGAATTAAATTTGATAAAATCTTACTAATATTATAAATGCGAATGTTTAAATGGATGGATGGATTTTTTTAAAGGAATCTTAAGAACGGCTGCATGGATCTTGCTGAAATTTGACAAACATATAGAACGCAGTCTGAAAGAAAACAGGCTACTAATGAAGGTTTTTTTTTACTCCGTGCGGTTTGCGCGAAACTTCCTGCCTCGCACAGCAGCGTTGTGGAATGGTCTGTCCTCGGCGGTATTTCCAAACCGCTACGACTTAGAGTCCTTCAAGAAGCGAGTGTATCACCATCTCAAAGGCCGGCAACGCATCTGCGGTTCCTCTGGTATTGCTGATGTCTATGGGCGTCGTTGAACACCTCGGTGTTCCCGCTGTATGTTTGCTCTCTTCTGTTATAAAAAAAATCTGCGCGGGCGGAGTCGCGGGCGACAGGAAGTAATTAATAAATTAGATCTGATGGTCAGATGAGCGATGAGTATTTTAATATATTTCTTTAAGATATATACTCCAATGTTTTCAAGACAACTTCATTAGTGAATAAGGTCAAAATGTCTTATTAGAAAGCGCTACACTTTAGATTTCATCCAGGCTCAATGATAAGACACGTGGCATTTTTGTAGCTGAGGTGATAAAGTGCACCACTGGTTTCTTCAGATTTTAATATTATCAGACAAAGAAAATAATTATAAAAATTATTTATCATTCAAAATAAAAGCTCATTGAAGAGATAAAAAATATAGCAATGGAAATTCAGGCCACTTGAAAAATACCAAAAGTACCTATTCATCTAAATTCCTAATAGTCGAGAGAAATCGCAGCAAATATTTTAAATTGATTTGAAGATTATTTTTGCTTTTGAAAAATGTTTAAATTTTAAAATATTTTTTACAACCTTTAAATTCTACTCGCGTTTTTTTTTGTTTATTTTCCATTTTATTATTTAAACGTAACTTTTAGTCGCAGTGTAATAAACTAAAAAAAATACTAAAATGAGTTTTACACATTTTTATAGGAATCAGCACTATAAAATAAAACAGAAGGATCATTAAGTTTGACCTAAAAATGAAACCCATTCCATTTTCGAGTACAAATACTTTGGAAACATATTTTCACGGTGAAAATAATTTTTTCCCAGCTTTTTAAACTCACGTCAGTCTTTCTGGTTGGATAAAAAGTTTACGATAACGTATAAAGTTAAAGCAAATAACGTTGAAAATATATATAAAGTTCTTGTCAAATAACATAACGCATTGACTTTAAATATAATAGAATACATAAGTAGGGGAAGGTCTATCAAGACATAAACTACGTGATACACATTAAGAGGGAAGTGACTGGTATGGGGAATGATCGAGAGGGCCTACCACGAATACTTGTAACTAACGCCTTCGTAATGTCATCGAAAGATATCAAAATTTACTGGAGATTTGCGGTCGCCCGCAATTCCGTCCGCGCGGAATTGAAAAAAAAAGTAACTAGAAACCTATATTTTTTCCCGGCTAAGCGTATATATGCCGAATTTCATCGAGTTCCGTTCAGCCGTACTTGCGAAACAAACATCCATCCGTCCATCTAAACATTCGCATTTATATTAGTAAGATAGTAAGATTTATAAGAGTTAATGCGTGGTAGGGACCGCTACATTTCTAATACAAATTTGATGCCGTAAAAACGTTCTAACAAAGGTTCATGCTAACCCTTCTTGGAAGACGATTAGGTTGCCCAACAGAGTCTTCGTCTGATGCTCAAATTGTGAACTTACAATTTTTCAATCTCGATGGCTGGCAATCCACAACCGTGCGGTTTGGGTGAAACTTCCTGCCTCGCACAGCAGCGTTGTGGAATGGTCTGTCCTCGGCGGTATTTCCAAGCCGCTACAACTTAGGGTCCTTCAAGAAGCGAGCTTATCACTATCTCAAAGGCCGGCAACGCATTTTCGGTTCCTCTGGTATTGCTGATGTCCATGGGCGTCGTTGAACACCTCGGTGTTCGTTTGTTCCCTTCTGTTATAAAAAAAGGCATATAAATTGTCAAAATATGAAATAAAACAAACTATAGTACACTGTTACATAGTATGTTCTAAATCTAAACAAAAGCACGAAGCCATACAGCACTCCACTCACATCACGCGATTTCCCGGGGGACCGAAAATGTAAGATCTTTATGTAGATAAATCGAAAACCAATTCCATTTTACCTTGGCTTTTTATTGTAAAGCTAATTGGTGTAAAGCTATACGATATTATTGATTTTATATATATATATATTATATAAATGTCGTGTAACGATGTATGTTCGCGATAAACTCCGAAACTACTGAGCCAATTCTTATAAAATTTTGTAAGCATCTGTAAGTTGGTCTAATTTGGGAGATAGAGTAGTTTGTATTTCAATTATTATTCTCTTTTTTTTAATTTTGGAGCGGATGGAGTCGCAGGCGACAGCTAATATTCATTATAAATAAATAGTTTTGACGTTGAGTATTTTAGCTAGTTTGTTTGAAGTCGGGAGATTTGGAACAGAATTATATTTTTTTTAAATCTATTTTATTATTATTACTATTGAAAAATATTGCACATTTTATAAAGAATTTTTTTTGTCACTAAGCTATTTTCGAATTCCTCGCTGAATTGAAATATAACAATGAATATAAAATGCTTGTGCGACTTTCTTTGACGACGTGCACAGAACACAGCGCAATAGACCTCTCCTTTGTACTCCGTGTAATCTCTGACAAGGACATCTTTTTTGAATCATAAATCCTTTCGAGATTAAGACGCTCTTTCATCTTGATGTTTGTAAAACAGTTGAAAAATGAAAAATATGAAATGTCATACAAAATAAAAGTATTAAAATTGAAGTTACTATAATCTTACTTCTTACTAATATTATAAATGCGAATGTTTGTATGAAGGTATGTCCGGAACGGCTGAACGGATATCGCTATAATTTTGCATATATGTAGAGCATAGTCTGGAAAAACATAAATGCTAATATTTTTTCTCATTCCGCGTGGACGGAGTCGCGGGCGACAGCTAGTTTCAATATAAATTATTAAGTGTTAAATGATATCTCAAAACACAGAATAAAAAAGAAGATTATTGGGTCGAATTTATTTTACACTTAGTAAGAAATAACGTCGTCACTTAGTAAGAAAGAGCGTCGGTGGCTCAGTGGTCAAGCACTTGACTTGCAATATGCAGGTCCTGGGTTCGAATCCCGCCATGTATCAATGTGTTTTTCGATTTCCGATTTACATATGTACATTTATCCGACGTTCTTACGGTGAAGGAAAACATCGTGATGCAACCTGCACATATCTGAGAAGCAATTCAAAGATATGTGTGTAGTCAACCAACCTGCACTGGGACAGCGTGGTTGACTATGGCCTAATCATCCTTAACTTAGGGTAGGCTCCGGGCCCCTCGGTGGGGACGTATAGTGAGCTGATGATGATGTAGAAATCACGTAAAACCTGATGGTACTTTTAGTTAGCGAATAATTAATTATTAACAGTTTAACGACACTTAAATAAACAGTATATTTAAAACAAACCAATATTATGTAATACATTTTACCACACGTAAAACATATTAAGCGTCGGAATAATATTTTAAATTGCACGCATTAAATGAAAACAATTTGAATATGTATCGCTGATTTACAATATTGTTATTAACATTTTCACTGATTACAATTGTGTTTAACAATATTTAATACACCTAATTAAACATAATTATTTTTTAATTAATTACAAACTTAACTAGATTTGCCCCCGACTTCATACGGGTGAAATACTTGTCTTTGCGTAGCATTTTAATTACTTATTTTATACACATATTTCCACACCCTCTTTCACCCCTTACAACCCCTTTTATGTATGTCCTTTCCCAGACTATCTGTATACCAAATTTCAATTAAGTTGGTTTATTAGTTTTTGCGTGAAAGAAGGACAGACAGACAGAGTTTAATTATAGATATACTATAAAGTATGTTATAAGCATCTTGCTTATTGTATTTGAACAAATTCAGACATTTTTTTTTTCGTATTACTGTGGAAACATTGCGAATAGACCCTTATCTATTTTTTCTCCTTTATCAGTATTTTTTTCATTTAAATATATAAATCTTTAATGTCTTATAATTGTTTTATATTGTCATCATCAGCTCACTATCCGTCCCCACTGAGGGGCTCGGAGCCTACCCTAAGTTAAAGGTGACTAGGCCATAGTCAACCACGCTGGCCCAGTGCGGGTTGACTTCACTATTTTTGAAATTTTTCTCAGATGTGCAGGTTTCAAAACTAAATATTTAAAATAATGTTACGTAAAAAAGTTTTTAATTAACTATTATTTCCAATTGTAATAAAGATATGAACTTTTGCTGAATGAATTCCTTCGTAACAGCGTTACTTATAGTCCGTGCCATTTTCTATAGCCTTTTGTTATTTGGACGTCGAAACGAACTTCTCAAGTGCTTTCTATCCAATTAACAAAAGAATTAACTTCGGATTGCTCCAATACTTTGTTCTTTTATTTCTTCTTTCACCCGTTCATTTATTGTTTTGTGTCAGGCTATTCTCGATATAAGACTTTAAGTGAACTATAACCTCAAAATAATATGCCAAATTATAAAATCAAATTAATAAAATTCTATCAGCTTTGTCTAAATGAGTTTCGAATAAAATGATAATTGTATTGAGAAACGTATTGTTATCCCTTACATTCTCTTTGAAAAAAGAGAGACGACATGTATCATATTTACGTAATTATTCTAGAAGTTTTCATTTGTTTTTATGTTACGTAGTATTTATGCTTGAATATACAATTATTGGTTATTTACAGTAATATTCATTTTAGAAATTTATTTACAAAAACATGACATCTCTGTCATCCACTTGAATGTAAGAATGGAAGACAGCGACTTGGTACAATTCCAAAAATATATTGTTGGACTGTCTGACCGTGAAGCACACACGTGAATGTTTAGATGGATGGATAGATGAATAGGTGGATGTTTGTTTAAAGGTATCTCCAAAACGGCTGCATGGATCTCGTTGAAATTTGGCATAGATGTAGAACATAGTCTAGAAGAACAAATAACCTCATTAAGTTTGTTTTTAATTCTGTGCGGACGGAGTCTTGGGTGACAGCTACTTTTATTAAAAAAATCTGTTTTAATTATATTACTGAAACATTTTTAATCAATGTTTCGACAATATAAATATACAGATAATCTTAAATTATAGGCTGAAAAATCGTTTATAATATTGTTTCAAGCTAACAGAATGATAAATATTTGTACTCAGTTTGTGGAACTCCATTTAGAATTCCACACAGCTCTTGTAGAACACACAACTTGTAGTGCATGTCATTTATATTGAGGATTTTGTTCTAAACGAATCAGACTTAGACGATTTGCTTGTTGCTTTGTAATGTTACATATAAATTTCTATATAAACAACTATACGGAACTATATAAGAGCGAGATACAATAGGGTCGGTGGCTCAGAAGCCAAGTGCTTAACTTGTAATATGCAGGTCCTGGTTCGATCCCCGCTATGTACCAATGTTTTTCAATTTAACAATTTCATATTTCTCTCTCTGACATCCTATCTATCATGATTGTCTTAGGTCTAGCCACACCTAAGTACACTAAGCCCCTAGGGTCCGAGTTAATCGATGGAGACGTACATACATATGAGGGTAAGAAGAGACAAGTAATTACTAAACTCTTTAAGGTGAAGAAAAACATGATTCGGTCAATCTGCACATATTTGTGAAGTAATTCAAATATACAGTAACCATCGGTTTCTGAGACCAAAATATCTATAAAATTATATCCCTGTGATTATTTCTTACAAAACAGAGATAACAATATGTTTTAAAGCAGCAAAGTGGGCGATAACGCCCACTTGTGGGCGCTGCTAGTTTCAAGTTGCGGGTTATAGTAAAAGTTTCGTTCGTTTAGAAGTTTAGAAATTGTAAAAATATGGGGGCGCTAAAAAAATATTTATTCTCAAAGTGGACAGTAGAAATAAGTTTGGGAACCACTGTTTTAAAGGGAGACATTGGTCTCAGAAACTCACGATAAGAGCTACAATTAGTTACGTTTGATAGAAGACTTGGTAAAACAAATTGGTTCAGTAGTTTTTGAGTTTTGAGGTTATAAAAAACAAACTACAAAGATCGATTTAAAATTCGATAGCTATAAAATATGTTCATACAAACGTTTGAAAATATGTTTATTTCTAACTTCGTATAAATTTGAAGTTAAAATATTCATAAGCTCTCACCAAAAGTGCTGGTACATTCGTACGTGACGTTTCTAGGAGCAGCGCCGCGCAGCAGACGTGGTGCATTTTGGAAATTCACTTAAATTCAGCTGAGATGTAAATTCACGACACATTGTTGATGCAAGTATAAAATTTGTTTGAGTTATAAATACAGCTTTGTTTAAGATTTTTTAAAGTTATTTTATATTTATTTTCTAGACTATAGACAGACCAAAAAATCTTTTGTATGAATAAAAAATCATTGGTAGGGTGTTGTAAAGTTGTAAACTTGTTTATTTCCTTTTTATATGTAATTATTTTCTACATTTGACTTGAAGTAATATTTTATAGCATATATAAAGGAAAAATTCTAAGAAACCGTAAAACTTTTTTTTACATCACATATTATTTTTTGAAATTATAAACTCATTACTCTTTTAACTATGATTCGATTGTAGTGATAGGTGAACTCGTACTTATACCTACAGGTTTGTTCAGAACTTGACCAGTTTTTTTTTTACATTTTAATAAACACTTAGTGCTATTGCAAGATAAATAGTAAATACGAAAAATACCTAAAAGCAGTGTACTACGCGAGATTTCATCTTCATTTTAGTAAACGAACAATTTGCTAAAATTGCTTCGCAGAACGAACGGTCGTTTCAGTAACGCTACGCCTTTTTAAAATAAACATTTGTTGCGAATTAACTCGAATAAAAAACTATCGTTTTTAAAATGTTATTACTAGGTTTTAATTTTAACTACATACATACATTATATGGAATAAGATTTTATGTATGTTAGTTTTTAAATTATATAATACTAGCTGTCGCCCGCGACTTCGTCCGCGCGGGATTAAAAATAGATGTTGGCCGATTCTCAGACCTACTCAATATGCTTACAAAATTTCATGAGAATCGGTCAAGCCGTTTCGGAAGAGTATGGGAACGAAAATTGTGACACGAGAATTTTATTTATAAGACTAGCTGTCGCCCGCGATTCCGTCCGGTAGCGACCGTTATCCACAGATATACGCAATGGCATACGCGTTGCCTACCTTTAGTCGACGGAGGAGAGGATGCACAGAAATAAAATATTTTCCCTTCCAATGTATCCTCTCATCCGGAAAATCATTTCCATTTTCCATTTTTTTCTTATAAGAAAAATTGTGGGAAGGGAAAGAGGACTAAAATTAGGCCTCCGGGACGCACTCATCAGACGAAACGCGGAATTGCATCCACTTCACGCTTGTTTTCGGCATGGTCGTGGTATTTCACCGGACGAGCTGGGCCAATTTATACGAAGATGTTAAAGCGAGCTCTACCATATGCATCTATTAACGTACATAAAGACGTAAAAACTCACTAAACAACACTCATATACGTTGGGAAAAATAAAACTAAGCTGCTGTTGGCAATTATAGAAATATAGTACAAGAGCCACAGAACTGAAATAATCGCATTTAAATAATGGCGTAATACTATTCGAAAGTGCTTCGTGGAAAAGTCTCGTAGTTTTATTCAGAGTAACAATACCCACTGAATATAAAAGTGTGACCACTAAACGAAAGCCGTATTGAATAAAATTTAATTGTAAGCTAATTTATGTTAACCCAGTTGCTTTTTAATAAAGCATGTGTTTTGTGTAAAATTCCTCATATTAAAACTCTTCAGGATTATATCTAGTTTCTTCATATTTCATGCGCGATTCGCTGATGTTTTAAACCTATATTTTTTATAATTAAAAAGGCAAAGTTTCTGGCCAGTATGCCACGTATTTGGCAGAATGGTAACTCTGCACTCAACACTTTGAGCCTTTGATTTGTCATTAAAAGGTCAGCTTTTACGATAAATATTCGCAAATTTGAAACTCGTTAATAATTCATAATGAACTACGTCTCCTCAGAGGCTCGGAGCCTACCCTAAGTTAGGGGTAACTAGGCCATGGTCAACCAAACTGGCATAACGCTGGTTGACCTCACACATAACATTGAATTTTCTTCGCATACCTTTGTCAATGTTTTTCTAATAATTGTAAATTCTATATCGCTAAAAAAAATTAAGTTTTCGACAAATAATAAGGCTACATTTTATGTTTTGAATTCGATAATATTATGAAGTAGCAGTTGAGACTCAAACGTGGCCTTGCGGACAGACATACAGAACAGACAAATATTTTTACAGTAAAAAGTAATAATATATCTGTCAAAAATGGCCTAAAAATTCTGTCTTTTGTTACATTTTGTATGAAATGGATAAAATAAATAAATACAGAAAATATTAATCTTATTTAAAATGTTAATACAACTCAAAAGTCGTATAATCTTTTAATTTGAAATATAAATTCTCATTAATTTCGAACTTACGTAACTTTGTACCATCCAATTATAGATGATGAATCTAAAGTACAGTCATGTGTCAAATAATTTCCATAATTACAGACTTCCTTTGAATACGAAGTAATTCTTTCCTTATCTTGTTAATGATGTTTGTTCTACTGGATCCTATAGATGATTCGTAATTAAATAAATTATCTATATATGGTATATACAAGAGATTAATGTTAGTTACACTATTTATAAATCAAGAACGGCTTTACCGATATTGCTGAAAATTGGTGAGGAGGTAGCTTAGAGCCAGGTGACGGCATAGGATTCTATTTATTCATTTTTTTTTCGAATTTATGCCTTGAAGAGCAGCTTTTTATTTAACTTACTAATATTATAAATGTGAATGTTTAGATGGATGTGATGTGGATGGATGGATGGGTGTTTGAAGATATCTCTAAAACGGCTGAACGGATCTCGACTAAATTTGGTATACGTATAGTATATAGTCTGAAAGAACACATAGGCTACACTAATTAAGTTTTTTTACATTTCCACGCGGAAGGTGTCGCGGGCGACAGCTAGTTTTAGATAAACACATATTTATGTTTTTTAAATATTTAATTTTCCATATCTTACTAATATTATAAATGCTTATGTTTAAATAGATGGATGTTTGTTAGAAGGTATCTCTAGAACGGATCCATGCATCTGCTGAAATTTGGCATAGATGTAGAACATAGCCTTGAAGTACACATAGGCCAGTTTTTTAGTTTTTTAATTCCGCGCAGACGGAGTTGGGTGACAGCTAGTATATTATAATGTAATAAAAAATAACAGATTGTTAAATTGAAGACATATTTTTTTAATTTCTGTGCCTAGATTTAGACGTATATGAGTTGGATAAGCAGAAAGAGACAGCTTTGAACTTTGGTTGCGGTACAAAGGCTTTCGCATCATAAAAACGACAGAGTTCTTTGATAAAGACAAAACGCATAGACGTAAAATGTTCAAAGTAAAATGTCATAACAGATGAAAACACGAGGTATTGTAGTTGAAATGACATGTTTCATATATTCATTGTACTCAAGAAAACTATACTAAGCAGATATGAGTTTGTATATGTTACAATATTTATGAACTCACATTGAATTTTAAATGACAGGACCTGTCAATCACGTACATTTCTTTATGTAAAATAAAAACGTATAAAAAGTTTTGTGATGTTCCCTCCCCTCTCCTCAATCTTTTGATGTTCATACAATATGTGTATACACATCTATCGTCTTTAGCCACCGCGAAAAGCACACTTTAGTAAAACGATGATTTTTGCCTTGTCCATTTTTTTATACTCAAAGACTTCTGGTATGCAATATTTTTTTAACTAACTCAATGTATAAAAATCACCCTATCATAAGTTAAATTAAAAATAACATCACCCTTGGCATACCTGAAATCAGTAAGAGCACTAAACTCTTTCATAGACGGCATGAAATAAAAAAAATCCATATGTAGTACACCCACGTAGATATTTTATTGGTCTTGTTGATATTTGACGAGTTTAGAAAGTTCTCGAAAGGTATAGAAGTATTTTCTGTAGAAAAAAGAAATTGATAAATTTTAATCAAAAGTGAAATACAGGATGATTGAAAAACTTTTTTTATATTCTATTGGTGTTCATAAAACTTTTTCTGTTTTGTAAGAACATTGATTAAAAAAGAATATAATAAATATTTTGTTTTTATTTATAAAGTATGATAAACAATTATTGGCAATATTTGAAAAATTATCGAGTTAGTTAACTTTTACTGGTGGTAGCAATATGTGTTCCACCAATATTTTTATGATTTTTTCCACTTTGTAGCACCAACACCTTAAAACTTAGTGACGCTATTTCACCAACTGCAAGAGGAAAATCCATGAACAGAATTTAACAGAGCTCATACTGGTATTGGCAAGGTTATTGCCGATTTTTTTTCTTCCACTAAATGCAATAGTTTTTTTTTTTTTAATAAAAGTTATTAAAGTACCGACAATAAACCAAAAAACGAGTTTTTATTTTTCCGAGACAAAAAATTGCTTCTACCAGTTAAAGGGTTAATGTAATTATTTAAATAATTAATTATATTAAAAAAACATTATAAGAGAAATAAAAGAAAAAAACAACAGAAATACAGCAAATAACAAACTCTAGTTGGAAGTAGTTTTATTACCTTATATCGAAAGATAGAAGAAGTTTGCCTGAGGCTAGGCCTAGAGAGGCTAATAAAAACTTGAAGCAGAACACTACACGTGTGTAAGGAATTGAAACTATAAATGTTTTTAGTATGAACCTATATGAACTTAAGAAAATTGCAAACATGACGAGTTTACATTACCAAAACACAGGTGCAAAACAATATTATCTGTGTTTTATTAAGAAACATCCTGTATAGTATTAAAAGTATATAGGTAACTGTATAGTTTAAATGTAGGCAACGCGTATGCAATTGCGTATGTCTATGGGCAACAGTCACTTCGCTATTTCAGCGATTTCAGGTGGCCGCTCGCTCGTTTGCCACCTTATGATATAAAAAAAGTAAAAACTCTACTTTCAATTGGTCATTACAAAGCATCGTTCAACTAAATTTTCTAACTGATGGTTTCTGAAACCAAAATCCATACTAATATTATAAAGCGGTAGAGTTTGTTTAAACGCGCTAATCTCAGGAACTAGTCGTCCGATTTGAATTTTTTTTCTTGGATAGTACATTTATAGAGAAAGGCTTTATGCTATATAACATTATGCTGCGACCAATAGTTTTTTTTTTAATACCGCGCGGACGGAGTTGCGGGCAACAGCTAGTCACTAAATAAAACATATCCTCATCTCTGTTATTATCTTTGACAAAACAGAGATAACAATAGGTTTTAAACGGGGATTTTGGTCTCAGCAACGATATGGCCGTTCCAAAAGATGAAGCGCTTCCCAAGTTATAATTAATGTAGAAAATTAAAAAGCAATCATAGGTAAAAACAATATTATTTGCTTGTAAAGAAAAATACGGCAACAGAACGCAATTTAAAGAACTAATTATGAAACTATAAAGTTAAAGTTCTTTATACTTTTTCCAGTACAAATAAGAAATATTATTTTGCAAAATCCCGTTAGCCGGAGAAACTTAGTTGCGGTAAGTTATTTATGTGTAGTTAAGTAGTGAGCTGCGCATAAGTAGCATTTACTTAACGAGATTAACTTAACTGGAAACACAACAGTTATAAATGGTGAACGCATTAAAGTTAACAGTATTAAAATAACACTTTCTTGGAATTTACGATTACATTGCCATAGGAGAAAAATATAAGCAAATTGAGCACAATATTATAAAATTCATAGTACTACATTATAGGTTGTGTAGGTGGGTAGGAAATAAATGTTCCTTGACTGTACCCATGGGAATTTTTCTACCCTTGCCATTGATATGTCATAGACGCACACAATGCAATTAAGTTTACAATTTGTCATAAGAAAATCTAAGTATAGACCGACAAGGATATTTGACCCGTTGGGCATCAGTCAAACTAAATTATTACAACACACTAGCGCCCCTCTGTCAATGCCCAAAAATTGTCACAAGATTCTTGTGCAACTGTGGCTGTGTTTTTTTTTCTCTTTTATGGCATTTTCTCTGCCTAAGTAGGTTTTATATATTTATGACAAAAACAACTGAACAAATCACAATAGCAGCGCCTTTGTCACCGGGCCATACATTTTTGTTTGACTATACTAAATTCTAGCTGTTATGGTGATTTATATTGTATAATACGATATTTAATTTCAAGTGGGAAGCGAATTTTATTCTTTGACGTAACAAATAAATTAATAGTGTGTCTGTTAAGTCCAAGACCCGCATAAGTCTGACATCCAGTTTAATCGAGGATTTATCTCCTTTATCTTTCGTTATAAAGGAAAAGATTAGACCACTTCAATCACAACTTGTATTTTTTTATTATGATTTTAAAGATGAATGCTGACATAATTTTATAGTCAAAAATGACAAACAAGCCTTGGTACCTAATATTGCTAAAATAGAAATCTGCCCGCTACCCAAAGACATCTCCAAGAAGTTATCGATGCATACCTTAAAAATGAGAGAGGAGGATACATACAGAAAGAGGACATTTGCCCCTTGCCATATTTCCCTCCCCTTCCCATTCGTCTCTCCCCTTCCCATTCGTCTCTCCCCTTCCCATTCGTCTCTCCCCTTCTCATTCGTCTCTCCCCTTCCCAATCGTCTCTCCCCTTCTCATTCGTCTCTCCCCTTCCCAATCGTCTCTCCCCTTTTCATACGTTCCTCGTCATGCCATACGTACTCACCTTGTCATACGTCCCTCCTCTTTCCATATGTCCCATCCCCTGTCGCATAATTCCAACCTTGTACATCGCGCTATATTTGAACTCTTACTCTATTTGAATATCAAGTTAGTAGGCGAAAAGGTGTTTGAATCAAGTATTGGCTTCCTTACCAATTCAATTTCAATCTTCTGCATGACTAGAAAGCAATCATTGACTTCGTCTCTCGGTACGCGGCTTTTCCTAAAGAAGTATGATTTGACGTAATTTCGTAGCTTTTTAAGCAGTTTTATATTACCGGTATGCTTTGTTCCAAATTTCAACTAATACAAAAATAACTGTAAGTTTCTGATACCACTATCTCTGTGTATAACATAAAGTTATCTTTGACAGAATAGATATAACACGTTGAAATGATTTCGTCTCAGAAACCCACCATAAATAAGTTTTTTCTTTGTATTTTATGTAAATTATTCGGATTAAATGAAATTAATTTTAGTACTGTAAATACTGCAGTTCTACCATCGCTTTGGTTTACTTTAGCTGAAAAGATTTGATTTTTTTTTTCAGGGACAAGCACGTGTTTGTATACGACGTCTCTTTGTTTTCACGAGCTTTTAACATTAACGAGATGAATACAAAAAAAAAACGAACATCGAAAACTCTTATCGTTTGAACTTGAATTGCAACTTTGAACTTGGAGAAGGTTAAAAAAAATATATGAAATGTTTTTTATTCCTTTATATAGATTTTAAAAGAAAGTCGTGTTAGTTACACTATTTATAACTCAAGAACGGCTATACCGATATGGCTAAAAATTGGTGAGGGGCGTTATCGCCCACTTTGGGAAAGACTGATCTAGATTTAAAAAAAAAAACTTTATAAGTAAAACATTTGTAGTCACACTGGCAACCTACAATTTGATATCACAAAAACACATTGTTAAAATGTCTGTAAAATGCACATAAAAAAGACAAGCGGTTATCTGACTCCCCATAAAATGTGGACCTCTATTGTGGATGTCAAAAGTCTTGTATAAAACATATTTTCATCCCGCTCTCACATATTAAGTAAGAGAGACAACAATATGTTTCAATACAAGTTTTTAGGCAGTGTAAATTCACAGTTTATAGTCGTAAAGTGATTTCAGTACATTGTCATAAAAATCATGGTACGAGTTATTGACGACCCTAAATTATATGGTCGACTATAATAGCGATATCGTGTTTTATGAACATAATCTTCTGTTGCAATTTTTTTTACGTCAAATATTTCTTATCTGTGTTTTTCTTGTGTTTGTTTACTCTTTTAATGTCGGTAAAAGCGGACTAGAAATAGCCACTTAACGTTTCTTAAACAAAATAATCTATTGCATATACTGAACATTACTAATATTATGAATATGGTTGTATGGATGGATGGATGTTTGTTACAACGTATCTCCAAAACGGCTGTATGGATTTCGTTGAAATTTGGCACATATATATTGAATATAACTTAACAGTGGTAGAGCCCGCTTTAACATCTTCGCACGAATTGTCCCGGCTCGCCCGGTGAAATACCACGACCACACCGAAGACAGGCGTGAAGTGGAAGCAATTCCGCGTTTCGTCTGATGAGTGTGCCTCCCGGAGGCCTAACTTAATCCTCTTTCCCTTCCCACCCTTTTTCTTGTACGGAAAGGATAGGAAGTGGAAGTGGACTTTCCGGATCCGAGTTATAGAGGTTCCAATGTATAAAGAAAAACTTAAACGTTAAAAAATATTGTTTTCCTATAATACGTATTTTTCTATAAGGCTATGAAATATTGAATCTGCTTATTCTTCAATAAATATGAAGATATCTCGTGTTATACTGCGTAACGGTTGCATCCGAGTATTTTCCAATTCCACTCGGAATTGAATATGATCCAAGAATTGCGATGCTCTTCTTAAATGAATTTACATTTTAACGTCTCTAATTCGTCACGCGTTGTATTTTGAAGTATGTTTATTCATAAACTAGGTATCCCGCGACTCCGTCCGCGCGGAATTAAAATTAATAAGCGTATGTGTTCTTCCAGACTATTTTCTATACTTGTGCCAAATGTCATCAAAATCCATTGTGCCGTTTCGCATTTATAATATTAGTATGATAGATGTCAGCCGCGACTCCTTCCGCCGTGAACTACATGAGTAAGTATAAATAACATTCTGGTAGTTCTTCCAGACAATGTCCATCCATCCATCTTAACTTTCGCATTTATAATATTAGTACTTAAGTAAGATTACTAATCATTGACATTTTAATAATAGCTTTCGCTCGCGACTCTCCTCGTGGAATTAAAAAAAAACTTAATAATTAGCCTCACTGTTCTACCTGACTACATCTACATTTATTTCAAATTTCATCAAGATACATTGAAGTGTTCCAGATATGCCTTCTAACAAACATCCATCCATCTAAACTTTAGCATTTATAATATTAGTAAGATTTACGCAATATTAATTTCAGTGACGTAAATATGATCTTTCATATAAATATACAGCAATACTTATTCAAGGGAAATATTTAATACTTATATCATTTTATTTACAAGCCAACTTCCTTGCATCTCTCGGGAACGGCACCGATTGGCAAATCTAGCTTTGATATCGTCTCGTGTATTGAAAGGAATGGCGATAAATTTTCAACGCTCCAATAAAAAGAAAATATATTTCATATTCCGTTCTATAAAAAATGCTTTTAAAAATGTACGTTGCGAAGAAAATTACTTTATTATCAAATATGAACATTATATTGAAATATCGATTAAATATCGAGTAATTATTTCATAGAATTTTACTAATATTATAAATGCGATTATTTAAATGGATGGATGTTTGTTAGAAGGCATCTCCAGAACTGCTCAGACTGATTTTGATGAAATTTGGCATACATATAGAACATAGTCTTGAAGAACACAAAGGCTACTAATTTTTTTTAATTCCACGAACGGAGTCACGAGCGACAGCCAGTACTAAAATATATTAAATTTTATTGTGAGACATTTACAGACATAAAATCCACAAAAAAGTATCCTAGAGGGTTGTTATAATTATCTGGAATCATGTATGACAAATCAATGTGCTTTTGCCACTTTAAAAAGTTTAAGTTAAAATCGCCAACAACTATAATGTCTTCTACAGAACTTAGTACATCGTTCGCACTATGAAGATAATTATTAAGAACACTATGTTGTGCAGGAGGGGGAAGGTAGACCGCTGATATAGCTACCTTTTTCATCTTGCTGCCTACAATGAAATTCAGACAAATCCATAAGTCATCGCAGTCACATTACATCCTATATAGATATCTATATAGACATCCTATATAAATATCTTATTTCAAACCAAGTTTAGCTATAATAGTAGCAAAAAAAATGGTTTTATTCAACTATTTTCCAAACTGAAGATCAATATCTGCTTAATTACAGCGAACTAAGTTACCCGTGACGTCTCGTCTAATTAAGCTCAGGTAATCCGTAATAACGTGAGCGCAATCTGAAACCTAATTTGGATCGCGTTCACAGAATTTACGTTTCTGCATTCCCAAGTTTGATGCATACTCTGCTATAAATTCCGATGAAAATTTTCATCTCGAACTTCTTTTTAAGATAGAAAAAGTCTAGAAAATAGATTTTTTACTATGATTAATAAATTTAAGAGTACGCAAATTCAAACAAGTTATACAGGGTGTTTAATTCTGCCAGTCGAATATTTTTGTGGACCATATTAGCATAAATGTAGAGCTTATTTGGAATGATTGCAAGAAATATTAAAAAAAAAACTTAATTCGTAGTCTATGTCTTCTTCCAGACCAGTGGTTCCCACACTTATTTTGTCTACTGCTCACTTTGAGAATAAATATTTTTTAATGAAATTAATTAATTACTGTGACCTATATATGTGTATTAACGGAGAATTCTAAACGAAACTTTTACTATAACCAGAAACTTGAAACCTGCATCTCCCACAAGGGGGCGTTATCGCCCACTTTGGGAAAGACTGTTCCAGACTATGTCCTACATCTATGCCTTTTAGCGAGATCCATGCAGCCGTTCTGGAGATACCTTCTAAGAAACATCCATCTAAA
This sequence comes from Papilio xuthus, assembly GCF_000836235.2. NCBI lineage: Eukaryota > Metazoa > Arthropoda > Insecta > Lepidoptera > Papilionidae > Papilio > Papilio xuthus. The sequence goes on from NW_013531700.1 coordinate 772,757, forward strand.
CATTCGCATTTATAATATTAGTAAGATTAACAAAAATCTGACAATAATACAAAAAAAAATAGTTGTGATAATTAATTTACAATTTGTAGAATTAATAATTATAATATTGTGAACCTACCGAAGACGGAACATTTGCCAAATGAAATGTCTATATTCCTCGCATCCAATTTCTAACTGAAGCGAGCAAAATTTACATAGAGATAAACGTTTCTAAACGTATATTTCTGACCCCAAAATATCTGTATGAAACATATCGTTATCCCTGTCATTATCTTTGACTAAACAGAGATAACAATATATTTTAAACAGAGATTTTGGTCTTATAGTCCTGATATAATCACAAACCTAAGAAAAGTATTTATGTTTTATCATCGTCTAACAGATGTAAATTCTACAATAACCAAGAATTTCACCACAAAATACTCATTAAATTAACATCTAATACCGAATTATCTTATAGTCACTATTATTTTCATGAAAGAAAACGAAAATCTTTCTTACTTTTTTTATGTCTGAGGAACACATCAGATAAGCCTACATTCACACGAACGCTTTTTTACGCCGCGTTTAAACTGAGTTGGCGGCTGTCAAGCGATGAACGCTTTAAAATCACCCTTGTTTCCTTCGCCTAGAGCTCAAAATGAAAAACTACGGGTTAAAAAGCGTCGCGTTTTAAAAACGTTCTCGATTAAAATACATGGAAATGCATTTGTTTTATTTGAATGCGTTTGAACGCGACGTAATAAAGCCCATGTGTATGCGGCGTTATTTTATGTAGTCCTGTGTAGTAGATAGACAAGGGCGTTAATATTTAAGTAACTTGGAATAACTAGATCAAGGATAAACATAGAAACCTTCTCAGACAATAGATAAATTAAATTACTTTCTCTGTACGTATTAGAATTTTTTTCTTTCATAAGATCGGATTAACGAACAACATTTTTCACTTGTGAAACATTTAACGATCTTCTAGCTTTTAAACCCTATTTTCCGCTAAGTGCAAAGCTTTTAATCTTCTAACCTTTTAAAATGTTTTGAAACAATGATGTATAAAGTATAAAAAGAAATCGGAATTGTTAAAAATAAATGTACTTCCATCTATTTTTGTCACCCGAGTTTTTCATTGAATCACTACAGTATGAATCAAATGCAACGCACATGTATAGCGCCAGTGGCTCAGAGGTTAAGCATTTGCCTTGCAATCAAGAGGTCCTTAGGACGAGTCCCGCTATGTACTGATGTGTTTTTCGATTTACATATGTACATTTATCCGACGTTCTTTCAGTGAAGGAAAACATCGTGATGCAATCTTCACATATCTGCGAAGAGATTCAAAGATATGTGTGAAGTGATATTATACCGATATGGCGGCGCAATATGGACGCAATTTGAACGATAAGAAGAAAACTCTCTTTTTTATTTTAACAATATGTTTTTAAGCACGTAATTCAGTGGATAACGACGATTTATAAATAAAGTTTTTAAACACCCCGTGCATTTCATGACAACTATTTAACTTGTAAGAAGGGTCTGATTCTGTGTAAATTTGCGATAATGGGACGGAAGAGAGTCGTTTAATTCCGACTTGACGTGCATCTAAATGAAGACGTAATAAGGTTTGTGCATTAGCTAACACGGATGTCATGTTGACTGCTTTCCGTGGGTTTCCGAGTCCAAAATGTCTGTTTAAAATATAATCTCTGTTTTTTTTATAAATATAATGACAGAAATGACGATATGTTTTACACATAGATTTTGATATCGGAAACCAAGGGTTAATCAATTAAAGTAATGTATTGTGCAACTCGTTCTGCTATGGATCCTAGATGGACATTAGCAGACGATCAACCGTTGGTTTTTGAGATCAAAATCTCTGTATAAAATATATACATCCCTGTCATTATCTTTGACAAAAGAGAGATATGTTTTAAACGGAGAATTTGAGAAATCTACGGTGAGTCTTATATCGTGGCTTAAAAATAGTAAAAAGAAATTATTATTATTTCTTAGTTCAGTCGTATATTGTAGACCACTTTCGCAGTCGAGTCGGCACGTTTTAATGCCCCGGCCCGATATAGCTTTTACGTGGCTCCATAGCGAACGGAATGTACAATATGTAACGTGGCGGACGTGTCTTTTTTACTTCTACAACTTCTGAATACTACACTTTGAAAGAAATAAAACTTCACTTTTGAATGGACGCTTGGGGAAAATGGATAATAATTTGGCAACAGCAACAGCTTCTACATTGAATTGAAATTTTTTAAATGCTTTCTTTACTTGTTGAGACGAGTCTTCTTTTTTAATAGCGTCGATGGCTCAGGGGTTAAGTACTTGACTTGTAATCGCAGATCCTGGGTTCGAATCCCGCCATGTACCAATGTGTTTTTCAATTTACATATGCAAATTTATCCGATGTTCTCAAGGTGTAGGAAAACACTGTGAGGCATCCTGCACATTTCTGCGAAGTAATTCAAAATTATGTTTAACATCAACACGCACTGGGCCAGCGAGGTTGATTATGTCCTCCTAACTTAGGGCTTCGAGCCCCTCCGTGGTGAGGTAATGTGATCTGGTGATGTTGAAGGCTGATTATAACATTTCTATACGATATTTAGGCAAAGTAGTGATCAGTGGTGGGTGTGTGCTCTTAATAATTGTTATTCGAGGTCCTGGACTAGTTGGGCCGCGGACGAGAGCTAAAGCGTGCCCGTGTTCCCGTCCCGATGCGTTGGAGGAACAGAGAGGTTTAGTGGGTATGCCTCCGCTATGGAGGAGAAACCCACATAAGCGTAAGGAGTATGCATAAAGCATTCCTCCCTGGAAAAAAGGTCCTGGACTAGTAAATAATATTGGGTTCCTCAAAGAACTGTATTTTAATTTAAATACGAAGTAACATTTTAATATTTAGCTCTTAATGTTAATTCACTATGCCGGAGAAAAATGAAATTAAACGCGCAAAGAAAAGCGTTACTTTCTTTTCTACTCATTAGCGATATTAAAAACTGTTTTAATCACGAATAACTTCGTACTAATACAGTGATTTATTTTGATATAACTTAAGTATATAGAACTATGTTATAAGCTAAGAATTCTATTATATAATACTAGCTGCCGCCCGCGACTCCGTCCGTGCAGAAAGAAATCTTATTAGTAACCTATACGTTCTTCCAGATTATCTTTTACATCTATGCCTTTCAGAGATCCATCCATTCATCCAAACATTCGCAACTATAATATTAGTAAGATTTTTCTTGTTTTAATGTGCGATGATTAATCAGAGTAAAATAAAAAGAAAACAGGATCACTTCAGATAGAGTCGTGGTAATGCGCTGGTGTGTTCATAAAAATAGAAAAACAAGAGAAAGAAAATATATAACATACCAGCAACGTGCCCTGGATATGCACGATTAGCACAAAATATTCAAGTTGGAGAAATTTTTTATTTACAGAAAGATAGTAAATTTATATATATGAGAATTAAGTATACTAGTAAAGCAAAAGTAAACGGCACTCTCAATGACCTAACTATGAACAGGACTTTATAATCAAATAGTTATATAAACTATCATTATTCCTATAATAATCTAAAGTAATCCACTGCAGACTAGTCTAAGGTATTACAACGAAACAATCATTTGTTAACTGCTTGATAAACTCCCCGAAGTGTACTTCTGTGCTTTGCTAAATAACACCGATGAGTACTTAATTTAGCAAACTTACATTACTGTTATTTTTATTTTAAAATAGAATAAAATTATATTCTAGAAAGAAAAATAGTGCTAAATATTAGTGCTTTAAGTACTCTTGAGATCGAGCCTTTAATATGTTTTATTTGTTTTTATTCTGAAAAAAAATCGATTATTCACTAAGCAGTATCTCTCTAAAGGCGTCCGTGGCAGGTCCTGGGTTCGACTCCCGCGATGTACCAATGTGTTTTCGATTTCCGATTTACATATGTACATTTATCCGACGTTCTTACGGTGAAAGAAAACATCGTGATGCAATCTGCACATATCTGCGAAGAAATTCAAAAGATATGTGTGAAGTCAACCAACCCGCACTGGGCAAGCGTGGCTGACTATGGCCTAATCACCCGTAACGTAGGGTAGGCTCCGTGCCCTTCGCTGGGGACGTATAGTGAGCTGATGATGAAAGGATGAGTCGCTCTACTACTACAAAAACAAAAGATCATGTTTTTCGATTGTTATTTTAATGTTTTCGTGACGTCATAAACAAAACTTGTTTAAATATGTGCAGCGCCCCAACCGGTCGTAAACTACACTAACAAATCTCATACTTATAATATTTTGTCGATGTCGTTACGAAGGCGCGTCTCGCAAATATTCGTGCTAGGTCCCCGTTTAATTTGCATGCAAATTTTACGATGACGCATTTTACTTGATCGACGTCTTCATAAGTGTACCGGGCGACAGAAAGGCTCGCTCTGTCATCATACGTCATAGATGACGTCAGATAACATACAGGCGTGGTGACGTCATTTTTTAAGGAAATTGAAAAAGCGAGTTGATGGGTTATGATTAACTCTTGTCTCCCAGCGTCTACTAAATATAGGATACTAGTTATCGCCCGCGAATCCGTCGTGTGGAACTAAAAAAATAATTAGTAGCCATGTGTTCTTCTGGATTTCTTACTAATATTATAAATGCAAATGTTTCGATGGATAGATGGATGGATGGATGTTTATTTGAAGGTATTTCCAGAACGACTTTACGGATCCGGTTGAAATTTGACATAGACGTAGAACATAGTCTAGAATGACACAGGCTACTATTTAAGCTTTTTTTCGTTCCGCACGAACGGAGTTGCGGGTGACAGCTAGTGTTCTATATCTATACCATATTTTAGTGGGATCCACTTAGCCGTTCTGGAGACATTCTAACAGGCTTCCATCCATCCATCGTACTTTCGCATTACATCCATCTAAACTTTCGCATTCAGAATATTAGTAAAAAGTAAGTTAAGACCACAGTAAAAAAAAATTAACGAAATTTCTTACAACTTAAAGTTGACGTTGAAGTTATTCTCCGTTACTTTATCAGTCCCTTAGTAATGAATTTTTATACCAAAACTTACACCAAGAGTTAACTCTGAGTAGACGTAAACTACGTAAATTTGTCATGATTAAATTAATAATATGAATTTTACCCATATAAATCAAGCGTCAATAGCCTAATGATAATGGTACGGATTTCCGATCACGAGGTCGGGGGTTCGATTCCCGCCATTCGATTGTCGTAAACCATATCCTAGCACAAGCCCAGAGCTTATTTGGAATGGTAAAAGAAATATTAGTAAATTTCCAAAAAGAAACCTGCTAATATTTAAAAAAAACATAGCAATAAAATCCACTGCATTTGTACAATAAAGTCGCATAACAAATGGTTATGAATACAGCATAGAATTACATTTAGTTACACAGAAGTATTACAGTTGTGTGCTGAATAAACTTTGTGTATATTCTCGCTTTGTTCCATTATTTGTTTCGTGTTGTCTGAACATTATTTGTGGAACAAAATTAGATGAAATTTCACTACATAGGTCATGAGTTAACGAGAAATATACAACAGAGAATTGAGCGTCAATAACCATTAGGTTAAGGGTACAGATTTCCGATCACGAGGTCGGTGGTTCGAATCCCGCCATTTGACTATTATCGTAAACCATATCCTAGCACAAGCCTAGAACTTAGTTGGAATGGTAAAAGAAATATTAGTAAATTTACAACAAAATCTGCTAATATTAAAAAAAATGTAAGAATTTGTACGCTATGTGTTCTTCTAGGCTATATTCTACATCTATGCCGAATTTGAGAGTGATCCATGCAGCCGTTGTGGAGATACTTTCAAACATCCATCCATCTTAGCTTTCGCATTTATAATATTAGTAAGATTAGTAAAATTTTGTTAACATTATATTTTTTATTATGACGTAGGCAATGGAACGCATTATTCGGCCACTTATAAAATTAATTATTATGTTTTATTTTATTACAAATAACAACGAAATATATTAAGTAATGTTTGAAGCTTTTATTTTATCTGAATTCACATAGTTTAAAAACCATTTGGTATTCGTTGAAATATTCTATCGGCATTCGTAAAAATATGGAAACCACTCAACCGTTGCTACTATTGTAAACATTTTCAGATAAAAATGTAGGCGACGCGCGTTGCGGACGAACCTATATTGCCGACATTGTATTGCGTAAGTCGCTTAGCGACTCAAATTGCTATTTCAAATAGTTTTCGTTATCTTGTCTACGAAAGGCATTAAAGTACTTTATATTATATATAGGATAACTGTCTTTTGTATCGGGACCTTAATCCAACTGTTTAGCGAAAGCTTCTTGAGATGTTGGTCGAAACTCTTCGCTATCAGTTAATTCACCGATACGACTATCGGAATAATGGTAGTCGATCATACGCCACATGGCGGTAACCTCGTACAAACTGTAAGTTGTAGATTAATCGGTTTTATTACAATTAACTTTATATAAAAGTATTTCACGTGAAATGATTCGGAACTTGTGAAGTCCGATACTCAACCCAAAACACTATTAGGAAACCCTTCAAATAAGGAAAATATTCCGCTCCTTTGAGATGGATATAAATTGAATTTACCGGCTCCAATGAACACGTCTTAGACGCAACAGGATACGAAAAAAAATCTTGAATAATGTTACGTTCTAAATATATTTCATTCAAATTAAATAATATACGGTTAAAACTTTTCGTAATTATATTAAAATCGTTGTTATTCCAAACTCCTTTCTTATGTTCATTAAAAAAACTAGCTGTCGCACGCGGCTTCATCGGCGTGGAATTAAGAAAATACCTAATTAGTTGCCTATATGTTCTACATCTATGCCAAATTTTATCAAGATCCTTACAGCCGTTTTAGAGATACCTTCAAACAAACATCCATCCATCTTAACATTCGCATTTATAATATTAGTAAAAAGTAAGATTAACGACTGAATGTACTTAGTGGCTTAGGTATTCAAAGCTGAGATGACGACAACTATACATATAAAATTCTTTAGTACGGAAATGATAAGCATTATAAAGTCATAAAATTCGCAAATCCATCAAAGAAACAACATAAACAATTTAATACTAACAAAACTACTTATATTTTTATTATAAACCCAACACTATTTTAGTTAAATATAAAAGATAGTTGCATGTTTTTATCTCGACCATACAACGACTTTGCAAGCTTGTACCAAGAGTTTGTTAGCTTAGGACGGCCCGGACCCTTCTTATCTTAAACAGAATCTTGCATAGAATCATAAACTTCAAAAAGTCACCACTACTTTATACAAATGGAGTACATTTTTTTTTCTTTATTCCCCACACTAAAAGGAAAGGGGGAGATATGTAACCGAGGGAAACATTGTAGGATTATGTTCACATTTTATTGTAAAGAAAATAATATGAATGTAGAAAATCATGACCTTATTTTTTAAGTTACGCCATGAACAAGAATGTCTCATCTCCCACTCCGTATCCGCTTTATGTAGGGTAAACGCAACAGTTTTAAGGCCTCCAGATAGATGCATCTTCCCTTATTTCGGTCAGCGTTTCCTTCACTTTCCACGCAATCTCCTATGCCTACAGGGGTAGAAAAATCTTACTAATATTATGAATGCGAATGTTTATATGGATGAATAGATGAATGTTTGTTTGAAAGTATCTCCAGATCTCGTTGAAATTTGGTGTACATAAAGAACATAGTCTGGAAGAATATATAGGCTTCTAATTATGTTTTTTTTATAATTCCGCGAGGATGGATTCGCTGGCGACAGCTAGAAATCTATAAATATTTTATTTAATTGCATTTAAACAAATGAGATTTAATTGTTGGATGGCTTAAAACTATGTCAAGTACCCCATATCCTTGCTAATAATCCAACTTAAATAATATTAAAACGTTTTACAAGTTAAACTAAACTTAGCCAACTTAACCATATTGAGGTCAAACTAAATGAATCCATTTGTAATATAACTGGAAAGTTCTATAATAATTACGTGCTCTGTGCGGTTCGGAGTTTTTTAATCTTCTTATAAATTACTTCCCCTCGACCATTTTTTTAATTTTCTATTAACGCGTTTTCCGATAATGTGACAAGCGACTTTATTAAACTTCCCTTATATTTCTTGTTATCGGTTTCACATAATAATATTTTTTTTAGAATTTGTTGTATTTAATCGAGATCCGTTCAGCAGTTCTGGAGATATCTTCAAACACTCATCCATCCACATCACATCCATGTAAACATTTGCATTTATAATATTAGTAAGTTAAATAAAAAGAAGCTCTTCAAGGCATAAATTCGAAAAAAATGAAAAAATAGTATCCTATGTCTGTCTCCTCACTCTAAGCTACCTCCTCACCAATTTTCAGTCATATCGGTAGCCGTTCTTGAGTTATAAATAGTGTAACTAACACGACTTTCTTCTCTTCACGAGATTAACTTAGAATCTTATAAAAAGAAAATTAAAAACAAAATCGACTCAGTAAAAGTTCGTGGTTTCTAGTGCCACTATTTGGGTGTTTTTTTTAAACTTAAACAGTATTGTTTCGTGTAATAAACTAAGCCAAGTTGTCACACTTAAAAGAGAAATAAATCTACATAACCGAGTTCTTCACAATAATAGAAGCTTATGTAAATTAGACTATTTTATATAAATTATTTCTATGTTCTTGTTTAGAAATGTTCTACTTTAAAATAGCTGTATAACAGCACATAAAATAAAAACACAGAAATAAATTATTTACAGCGGTTAATGCACGGTGTAGATTTATTTTCATGACTCGTTGAATAATTACCTGCAGCCATATTTTCACAGCAACAAACGCTCTGAAGTGCAGTATAATAAACGTAAATAGAAACAGATATGTTAAAAATTCTCGACTATGTAATATTCAACGCATTTGTGAATTTATTCATACTATTGATATATATTGATGGGGATCAATTATCATAGCAACATATAGGATGCTGGATATATGTCAAACTAAATTATGACAGCTCACTAGCGCCATCCTGCCAATGTCAAAATTGTCACAAATTTCTTTTCCACTGTACAGTCAGCTGAATACATATTCATACATTTACAAAGCTTCAAAAACTGGTATACGCCATTGGTTTTAAAAATATGCATACACGTCTCTGGACGTATTCCAACCATGATAACATGTTTTTGGTGAATTAGTGGATAGAAGAGTCTAATTTTGCTTATGCAGCTGACTGTACCCGTCACGTCATGACATGCTATTTTCTATGCCCATTAGGTTTTACAAATTTTCTGACATAATTAACCGCCATAGCAGCACCTCTCGCGTAGGGCCAATCCACCCGCGTCTTACACGCAATCCATCCATATTTTTTGGCTCTTTGCAACCTTCTAAAGTATTGTATATGTCTACTTATTTATTCAGCTGACTGTACACATGCACTTGCGAATCCTTTACTGAATTTAAACACGTTATGTGGACCGTAGCGTATTGAACGTCGCCCGCCGCACCGACTGTTGCAAATTCACAGCCCATCTACATTAAATCATGAACGTGTTGTGAATTCCTTAGCAATGAGAAGTGGTTGCAATAAACTCCACATGACAATTCTATTGGTTAGAGTTACTTTCAGAATGTAGATTTTAGCTTAACTAAAGTTTAACTAAACTCACCCTTCTCTTGAACCAAACATTGCAGTTTGTCTTTTGTTAAGTGATTGGGTACAAAATACAAGTTTTCAGCAGCTTTATTTGGAATTAATACAAAATATATTGTTATGCAAAATGACAAGCGGTCTCCAATATATCAGAGGCCTTGCGTCGCACGTGCTTCGCTTGCAAAGATATTGTATTTTCTGTAAACGCCGTGCGAACGGCAAAGAAACTAATATTCATCAGGAAATAACGCCTTAGTATTCTTGGTACTTTATTACATAATAGTTTTATATCTTTTCTTCATTAAGGCAATGTATTCAAACAGCATTAATAGTCAGAGTGAAAACAAATGAACTATGTTCAAATTTGTTTGTCTCTGTCACTTGCGCTAACGATAAACTATCAACTCTCACTAATCCAACTATATGTAATTCAATACGCTATTTCAAACTATTAATGTGATTCAGATCAAGTTTATAGTCAAACTTCTTGTTTACTGTAACATCTTACTAATATTATAGATGCGAATGTTTGGATGGATGTTTATTCGCAGGTATCTCCAGAACGTCTTCATGAATTTAGCTGAAATTTGGTATAAATGTATAACATATCCTGGAAGAACACATAGGCTACTAATTAAGTTTTTATTAATTCTGTGCGAACGGCGTTGCGGGCGATAGCTAGTAATGTATAAACCTATATAAGAAACCACTTCAGAACAAGCGTCAAACAACACACATAAGGTCGCTTGGCTATTTCGGCGAATCAGGTGGCTGCTTGCTCGTTTGCCACCGTAAGATATAAAAAAAACAAATTCGTGTACTATCGATTAAATTGACAAACGTATAATGAGAACTAATTTGATGGTTCAAAGTGTTTTCTTATTTCTCTGTATCAAACTGTATAAAACATGGTGACCAAAAATATGTTTCTACTTATACTAGAATTGTAAATTTTCTTTCAAAACATTTTTATGTCAAATATGAGAGGATTTTATCTTGATAAAGATTATTTGCGGAGTGATTCGTGGTCGGTTTGGGTCCATTACAAAACCCTTCTAAGAAAACTATTTGCTCTCTTGGTGCGCGTAGAATTTTAATAGCATTGATCCGTGTTCTCGGAGAGCTAGCGAAGAAAATCACAGATGTAAAAAAAAAAGCTTGGCCATATTTACAAAGTTTTTACTAACCACGATTTTAGAAACTACAGCTGTTGGTAGCCAAACCTAATTAGTAGCATATATGTTCTTCCAGACTATGTTCTACATATATGCCAAATTTCAGCGAGATGCAGCCGTTCTAGAGATACCTTCTAACAAACATACATCCATCCATGCAAACTTTAACATTTATGATATTAGTAAGCTAGTAAGATATATATGTTTCTAAGATTCTGCAGACTGGTTACTCAACATGAGATGAACCGCTTTGTTTGAATTCCCTTAGTATATTCGTATCGTGTTTTTGTTTTCAAGCGTACACAACACCGCACTAGACCCGCATCAGAGATGTTTTCCGGGTTTTCGCGTTTCCCCCACACGAAATTGTTTGTTTAACTAGATCGCACGTTCTTTCTTGTTTTAGATACATGACCATAATAAATTCTTTATATCTCTTTTATTATCTTTTTTTTTATATTTTATATTGAATTATAACATAGTCCGCGAGGAATTGAAAAAACGGTACGGCTGCATGGTTCTCGTTGAAATTTGGCGTAGATGTAGGACATGGCGTAGATGAGCACATAGGTTAATAATTAAGTTTTTTTTTTTTTTTATTTAGTTTAGCCGACAAATAGCTTTCTTTCTTTCTAATTTTTGATCAATTTCCAACTCGTACTCGATTAGGTATCGTATTCACGAAGGAAATCGGTCTAAATAAAGAATAAAAAAGTATTTTGTACCCACATAACTGTTTCCTGAATGAAAATTTATAGGAATTTTAGCACAAAGCAAAAAAATACGTAATTTGTGAGAAGATTTACATTTATTTGCCAAAGCGTTTGAATATCGAGGAAGGAAATATCCACGTGCAAGCATTGTAATGAACGAATCAAAGAATACGTTGGAACGTAAAGAGAGGGGGAAGGGGAGAGACAGGCAGCGCGGCTCGCGTGATGACGTGTGACCTCGGGAATTGTTCGCTAAACAAATCCATGTCTGTTTTCTGCATTAATTTTTTTATAAATTCCAATTGACGTAGATTTATTGACAATAATTTCAATTTATTCGTTGTTCGCGTTTGTTTTTATACAATACGCTGAATTTTATCATTGTTATATTTATTTTAGCAAGGAGAAAGCTGTCGCCCGCGACTACGTCCGCCCGGAATAAAAAAAAACTATTAAGTAGCCTATGTGTTCATTCAAGTATTTCATCAAGATTTATTGAGCCGTGAGACATCTAACAAACATCCATCCATCTAAACATTCGCATTTGTAATATTATAGTAGGATGAGTAGCGACAGTGGAGTCGCACCGTATTTAGTAAAATTCTGCAAGCTAGGCTTCTAAGCTAAATATCAAGTTTAAATTGAACCATGACAATATATATATTTTTTAATATCATAAGGTGGCAAACGAGCGAGCGGCCACCTGAAATCGCTGAATATCGAAGTGACCGTTGCCCATAGACATACGCAATTGCATATGCGTTGCCTACCTTTAATCGACGGAGGAGAGGATGCACAGAAAGAAAATATTTCAATACATCCTCTCATCCGGAAAGTCCACTTCCACTTCCCATCCTTTCCTTATAAGATAAAAGGGTAGAAAGGGAAAGAGAACTAAATTAGGCCTCCGGGACGCACACTCATCAGACGAAACGCGGAATTGCTTCCACTGAATATCAGATGTCATCTGCATTTGACAAGCGAATGTCAACAGTTTGAATATGTTTGGGGATTCATTTGTTTTGACATATGAAATTGAAGCCACGCTTCAGATATTCAATTGTTTTGATGTATTATTTCTATATTCTTATATATTCTATATTCTTATATATTATATATTCTTCATATAATATGCATATTCAATCTTACTTCTTACTAAGATTATAAAAACGAATGTTTAAAGGGTTCATGGATGGATAGATGAATGTTTGTTTGAAGGTATCTCCGGAACGACTGTATGGATCTTGCTTAAATTTGGTACTGATGTAGACATAGCCTGAAATAACATATCTTCTTCTTTTTTTTTTTAATTTCGCGCTGACGGTTTCGCGGTTGGTAGCTTATTAACGATAACAATGACAAAAGATGAATAAATAAAAGAATGTCGGTAAGGCATATGTGTTCATATGTATAGTTCTAAAATGGAAGTCTCTAGAGTTCTAAAGTACTTTGTCCTTTAGAGTCAATAAAGGTAGGAATGGATGTAATTAATCACGTCCAACACGAACCTAATGTCTAACCGTGGACTATAAATACATCACCTGACAATTACTTGAATGGGGGCGAGACGGGAAAGCGATTTGTCCACTTCTATACCTTTGTACAAACTCTAGTTAGTTGGTATTTGAAGTAGAGAATACCGCTATTCTATTAGGGTAAAATGTAATAGTAATCTTATATATAAAATTATCGTGTCACAATTTTCGTTCCCATACTCCTCTGAAACGGCTTGACCGATTCTCATGAAATTTTGTGAACATATTGAGTAGGTCTGAGAATCGGCCAACATCTATTTTTAATCCTATTTTATATTTATAAGAAGCTTTACTTATTAATGTTTCACAACCGAAGTATATTTTTAACTATTGACTATGACTTGAGCCACATTGAACTCTATAAAAAAATATTTCTTGACTTCGCAGATTCTAAAGAAAAGAGAAATAGGTCTTTGTTGCTACACACATATACGCTTCATAAAAGTCGAGTCAAAATCGATCTAGACGTTTTGAAAATTACTCGGAATAAACCGATGACTTGCGGACAAACATACAGATTCTCACACTAATAGACAAACTACATCTTAATAATCTTTCTAATATTATAAATGCGAATGTTTGATGAATGGATAGATTTTTGTTTGACAGTATCTTCTGAACGGCTGCATGGATATCGCTGAAATTTGGTATAATCTTAGAACTTATCTGGAAGAACACGTAAGCTACTTATTACGTTTTTTAAATTCTGCGCAGAGGGAGCCTCGGGCGTCTAATATTTTATATATTACATTCAGACACTTAAATTATTAACGATAAATTATTGCGATATTTGCTATCTTCAGACTTGATTGCTTTGTTCTGTCGCAATTGAATGATTATGTCAATCTATGGGAGACGTAATAGTGAAGGAAATTGCTTTCGCGTGACAAGCGAAGAGTTGTAATGGATCGGAACTATGGTATGATTGTTTCAATTTCAATTAAAGGCAATTTCTAGTATTGCCTTTTGTTCAATCATTACTTTGTAAATTCTTAGCCTTTTTAATGATAAAATAATGATTGAATTTCAATATAATGATAACACTTTAGTCATCGTCAGCTCACTATACTTCCCCACCGAGGGGCTCGGATCCTACCTTAAGTTAAGGGTGATTAGGCTATAGTCAACCACGCTGGCCAAGTGCGGGTTGGTTGACTTCACACATATCTTTGTTTCTCAGATATGTGCAGGTTGCATCACGATGTTTACCTTCACCGTAAGAACGTCGGATAAATGTACATACGTAAATCGGAATTCGAAAAACACATTGGTACATTGCGGTATTCGAACCCAGGACCTGCAAATTGCAAGTCAAGTGCTAGCCCCCTCCAGCGACGCTCTCATCACTTTAGTGTAGACTTCAAAATATAGACCTTTTATATACTTTTAACTATATTAAGCATTTAAAAGTGATAAATACTGGTCCATTGATTAATCTGTTTTACTTACTAGCTGTCACCCGTGACCCTTTCCGCGCAGAATTAAAAGAACTGTATTAATACCGAGTTTCAGCGAGATCTGTTGAGCCATTCTGTTGAGATACATTCTCATCTAAATATTCGTATTTATAATATTAGTAAGATTTTCTATATCAAAGTAGGTTTTGCGTAATTTTCAGTACCCTTTTCAGGGTGTCAGTTGCGCTTGTTTCATTATAATCTTTATAAATAATGTTTTCAAGTAATACTTTAATAGATTTAAAGTAGTTTCCCCCGATCATGGTAATATTTAACTTAAGCTGTTTAAATGCAAATACACTTCGAGGAAGTTTTAATAAATGTAAATATATTGAATAATTTTCCATTTTCTCATGTGCATATTCCAAATTAATCATTTGAGTTTCAACGTTCGTGACTTCTTATTCAAATACAATCAACCGTGTTTTTTGTATCGTAAAGTGACAAACGAGTAAATTATCACCTGACTTCGCCGAAATGGCGAAGCGAGCGCTATCCATAGACATCAACTGCAGATAACTACCTCTAACCGACTCAGGAGATGGCCAAAAAAGGAATAATTCCCTTTCAAATCAGCCACCTTCTCCATCAAATCCCATTCCGTCTAAAATTAGTCCACCTGAACACTCATCTGGCAAAATCATATAGTACATTCGTTTGGAACTTTCAATAGTTTAAATATTTTCGAATTGCAAGAATTAATCATCATCTTGATGATGATGATGATGACATCATCATCATCATCATCATCTCACTATACGTCCTCACCGTTGGGCTCGGCGCCTACCCTAAATTACGGGTGATCAGGTCGTAGTCAACCACACTGTCCCAGTGCGGGTTGACTTCACACATATCTTTGAATTTCTTCACAGATATGTGCAGGTTGCATGACGATGTTTTCCTTCACCGTAAGAAAAAAATGATTTTATTAATCAGTATTAAGATTGACTAATATAGTTACTATTTAGTTCAAGTCTATTTATAAAGCGATAAATAAGGTATTCCTCAAGGGTAAATCTCAAATCTCGGTATCTGATATGCGCGGAGTTAAGATAACACTGACATTTGGGGGCAAAGTAATGAGGTCCACAGAGACGAGGGCTTGCTTTAGACTTTATATTCAAGCCCATAATTTAAGTATAATAAAATTCATTATTTATACATTAAATAGGCAGAGATTACTGATGCTCATAGACATAATAGCAGATACGTCCACCTACGTTTATGCAGCGGAGGAGAAGCACAGGAAAAATATATTTTCCCATCCCCTTCCTATCATCTTACTAGTATTATTAATGCTAATGTATGGATGGCTGGATAAGCAAGTAAGCAGGTATTTTGAGAACGGTTGCATGGATCTGAAATTTGGTATAGATGTAACTAATCAAGTTTTTTTTTAATCCACGAGGACATGTACTTAAATTAGTTCTCCGCAACGCACGCATATCAGACGAAACGCGGAATCGTTTCCATTTGACGCCTATCTTCTGTATAATGGCGAGCCAAACCTTTTCTGCACCCAACAAAAATTATTGTTGCGGGATAGATCCCGTGTGGTAGACCACTATTAGATTTTTTAAATTAATAATATCAAGAGAATGAAAATGCAAACAAACAAATTCCTCTTGATGTGAATACATCACAATGAAGGCCAGTAACTCAGTTGCAGCCTCCATAACGTTTAATTCAAACGAAATTTATGTAAATAATGTTGGCGCGGCGAGCCTCACTCGACGCTACAAATCTTCATTCAGAACGTGTGGTTTCAACATGAAACAGTTTTAAGTGATAGACTAATATATGCTTTATGAACGCGATTGTACGTATTGTGTTTTAAAGCTGTATATAATTTGTATTTACATGCCTTTATTAGGCCTGTTTTAGGCTTGTTTTTAATTTTTAATGGATAGCAAGAGCGTCGGTGACTCAGGGGTCAAGCACTTGACTTGCAATCGGCAGGTCTTGGATTGAATCACGCCATGTACCAATGTGTTTTCGATTTCCGATTTACATATGTACATTTATCCGACGTTCTTACAGTGAAGTAAAACATTGTGATACAACCTGCACATATATGAGAAGAAATTCAAAGATATGTGTGAAGTCAACCAACCCGCACTTGACCAGCGTGGATGACGTATGGACGTGGGGACGTATAGTGAGCTGATGATGAATTGAAGTGCGCGTAAATCTTCATTATCAGTGTTTCGGAAATTAAATTCAATTTGCCTGTGTGTAGTGAAATTTATTCGAAATTACCGCAACATAATTACAACGAGACTTTCGTTTTAACATAATCAAACTGTATTGTGACCTTTATGATAAACCTGCTGTCACCCGCAACTGTTTAGGCGCGAAATTAAAAAAACTTAATTAATAGCCTATGTGTTCTTTCAGACTATGTTCTACATATTGTTAGGAAGAAAATCCGACACTAGCCTTACTAAAATATCGACGTTTATGTCCCCACACTAATCATTCTGACACTTCACTTTGTAATAAAACCCATTCTCGCCAAAGGATTCTAACTAATAATGTCTGAAAATATATACCAAATTTCAGCGAGACCCATGTAGTCGTTCCATACATCCATCCAAACATTCGCATTTATAATATTATTAAAATAGGTATATTTTACGCCAATGGTTTCACAATTAATAAGTACATTATTTGTAGAATCTATCTTATTTATATTTATCTTGACTACAGTCGCGAGGACGTCAATATTGTGCTTACTCTAGACACGCTGATCGAGCGCTGTGCAAGCATTGCCCGATGCAAACGTTTGTTCCACGTATTACTGACTTTAACTAGACTGTCTTTTAATTAATTTTCTCACACAAATGACTATTGATGTAGAAATTTAAAAATTAAAAGTAATGCAAACTCTTTATAACGTCATGCTCACTCTATTTAACGACGATATTCGGATAACAGTTATACATATTAAATTACTATACAAATTCATTCAATCCGAAGCGATTCTATAACGAAATTCAAAAATGCAAACTGACAATAACTCTCGATAAGTCACGTTATTGTCTCGTGTCAGCGCGCATCGAAGCGAATGCACTTTGCCTAGCCCCCTGTTGTTATTTCCGTCGTCCGAATATCGTCGTTAAATAGAGTGAGCTGGACGTTATATAGAGCTTATTTATAAGGTAAACCATACAAAATAAAGAAATTTCAACGTTTCAAGCAGTTAAAAGTTACTTCGACACGACTGTACACATTATTTATTAATCCATTTTTTGTATTCCAGGCAACAAGCAGTTTAATTTGTATACAGCAAATGTTGTTGAGGTTATCAATTGAAGAATAGCGTTATTTTTCATTAATCGTCAGTTAAGTGAAGGATTTATGCGCGTCAACGTTCGTTTGTTCTTTGTCTCATTAAGTTTGTCGGCGCGAAGTCGGCGGTTATCTCGCGAGTTTGTTTTGTCAGCGGCTGTTTAATTCAAGCAATAGTTAAAGTAATTAACACCCACGCGGCTTAGCTCTAGATCATCTTTACTTAAAGTAAAAAGTTTTGAAGCGCCAATAGCCTAATGGTTAAGGGAACGGATTTCCGATCACGTGATCGAGGGTTCGAGCCATTCGACTATTGTCGGAAACCATATCCTATCACAAGCCTAGAGCTTAGTTGAAATGGTACAAGAAATAATGGTAAATAAAAGGAAATCTGCAAACATTTTCTCATAAAAAAGTGTGAAGCCGTTCCTAGGTGTCTAGAAAAAAGGTAGTTCTCACTAAAGCGATGCAAGGTCCCAGATGCAAAATACAATGCAATACTTTACCCATGATGTGGGCTGCACAAATTTTAATACAGATTGGGGATGGCGCTTGTCAAAAATGATCGCGCTAGGTCCATAGGAGTTATCTTTTTTATAAAAGTAATACGATAGAGGTTAATCTGAATGTCAAATATTTTGACATCTAGTTGACATTTCCCATGGTCATGGGTAATAAAAAAATGTATCGCTTAGCAATATATTACTTTTATTACGATCTAAAGGTAGCCAAATGTCGAACTAATCTAAATCTAACAGTCTAGCTAGATTATCAGTATTAGACTTACCTGACTGTGGGTTTACACTGCGGAGACATCTGTATAAAAACATATATTTATAAGAAAACTGAGAAAAAAATTATAGATGCCATCATCATCATCACCAGCTGACTATACTTACCCACCGAGGGCCTCGGAGCCTTCCCTAAGTTAGGGGTGTCTAGGCCATAGTCAACCATGCTAACCAAGTGCGGGTTGGTTGACTTCACATATCTTTTCAGATGCAGGTTGCATTGAGATGTTTTCCTTCACCGCAAGATCCTCGGATAAATGTACGTATATAAATCGAAAAACTAAAAACACATTGTGGGGTTCGAAACAAGGACCTGCAGATTGCAAGTTAAGCTTAACCCCAGAGCCACCGACGAACGATGTGTGAAGTCAACCAACCCGCACTTGGCCAGCGTGGTTGACTATGACCTAGTCACTCTTAACTTAGGGTAGGCTCCGAGCCCTTCCGCGGGATGCTAAATTTAACAACACGAAGAGCGAATTTGTGAATATTCGTCTACCCAAAATGAGTGGAATGACGTCATGACTTATTCAGAGCCCTGTCCGCACTAGAATCTCTCCGTTCCCATTCTAACAACATTTGGAACAAACAATCTCTGAGCCGCTATTAACCTCGTTGTGGTATCCCCTCGTATGAGTTTTGTGTCGCCTTCAAAATTTAGGACGAATTCAGAGAAATATCACGCGAAAACTTATTTAAGTATTTAGTAAAAAACAGGTTTTTATTTCAAATATTTTGCATTACAGATGACGGTAAGCAAGCAAGCTTGTCGTATATAAACATCTATTATATTTTTTCCTATTCTAGGAAGAAATCAGTAGTCTTTTAATATGGTATATTACAAAGAAAGAAAGGCAGATTCGTAAGGGTTTTCCCGATTAATTTCTTATACGTATTACATTGTTTTTGTCTATTTAATTTTCTTGTAAACTTTAAGAAAATTTTCTGATTTTGAAGTCCTCTTGTTTAAAATTAAATCTT
This sequence comes from Papilio xuthus, assembly GCF_000836235.2. Lineage (NCBI taxonomy): Eukaryota > Metazoa > Arthropoda > Insecta > Lepidoptera > Papilionidae > Papilio > Papilio xuthus. Next base: position 792,400 of record NW_013531700.1, read on the forward strand.
ATAGAATCAAATTTCAAAGTCTACATTTGTAGAGATCTTTAGAGGATTTACGTATCGTTCCACTGTATGTGCTAACGTGTCTGAAATTTTCCTGAGCCGCTCACAAATCGTTGGATCGTCTCAATCGTATTGAATTTCATGAAGCTCCGTCTCTTTGCTTAAGACTATTAAGTGACAGCTGATCTGATACCAAAGCTTAAGGAATGTAAATCACAAAAGGACATCCTCGCAATAAAATTACGATATAATTTATGTACTTTGGAATATATAATATAATATTTTCTTTCTGTGCATCCTCTCCTCCGTAGATTAAAAGTAGGTAACGCGTATGCAATTGCGTATGTCTATGGGCAACGGTGACTTCGCTATTTCTACGATTTCAGGTGGCCGCTCGCTCGTTTGCCACCTTATGATAAAAAAAAATATAGAATGGTTTCCTCACTAAGAACTTACAGTGTGAAGTGACAAAGTATCTGTCAATATTCCAGATGCTTCCGATACATGCCATAACAGAATAGATTAAAACTTATTATGCATAAATCGGCTTTTGCATACTTGTTTGCATATTCTCGTATCTGTAACGCATACAAAATAAACAAAGATTTAATTATGTTTGTAACTATGCATATCTGAATATAATGATTGAAATATATGTAGATATAATAATATACATACAGATAGATTGTAATCGAACTGGTGAGATAGTTAAATAAGTCTTATTGTAAATGCTTAGCTAACAGTGGTAGAGCCCGCTTTAACATCTTCGCAGGGCCCGGTTCGCCTGGTGAAATACCACGACCACACAGAAGACAGACGTGAAGTGGAAGCAATTCCGCGTTTCGTCTGATGAGTGTGCGTCCCGGAGGCCTAATTTAGTCCTCTTTCCCTTCCCACCTTTTTCTTGTAAGGAAAGGATGGAAAAAAAGACGTATAGATGGACGGATGTTTCTTAGCAGGAGTCTCCGGAACTTGATAAAAATTGGTACAGATGTATAACAGTCTGGAAGAACACATAGGCTAGTTCCGCATAGACGATGTCGCGGGCAATAGATATTATTTATAAATAAAACTAGAACATAACTTAAGCCGGCATGTATGTAGATGTATGAATATGGAAGAAGCGAGAGAGGTGTCAAGACCGCGCCAAATGGAGGACCGAAGTCTCTGCCTACCCCTCTGGGTTACGAGCCTGAGTTATGCTGTTGTTACTTCTAAAAAAAATGTTTATGAATATGACAGAATAAAAAAAGAATATGTACAGGCTTTCCGATCAACAACAATCGAAGTTGCTATTCATACGGTCAGTTAAATTGAAAGCAAATTAATTAAAAATATCTTAGTTGATTAATAATGTTTTTGGATTAATTAATAGGTTTAGTCAATAACCGTAGTATTAATATTATAAATTAGAGCTGAATTCTTCATGTTCAAATTTTCACAAATAAAGGAACAAAGAAATAAGAACACAATCTCAGGTATATTACGTCCTAAATCTGTGGCGATCGATTCTAGAAACACAATTGAGATGTTCCTATTCTGCTCACGCGGTCCCCGGCGAGGCGCGGCGGTCGCAAAATGGAATAAATTGGATCCGAACCACATTTCCTACTGAGTTCACAGTCGGAACATTTTGCAAAAAAATCTTCACTTGATGATTTTAACGTATCTTTCTTTAAACATATCAATATTGAATAATTTAATAAGTATTATAGTATTTTTCTGTGGTTCGTTTCGTAAAAAGTGTGGATGGTCAATAATGCCGAATAAAAAGGTTAAAGGCAGGAAACGCATCTTTGGTTGCTCTGGTATTGTACATGTCCTTGGGCGTCGTTGAACACCTTGATGTTGCCGCTGCTTATTTGCCTCCTTATTTTATAAAAAAAAAACATAGAACAAACATATGTCTTTTGATGAAAAAACCTGTCTTTTTTTATTTGAACACACTTAATAGACACGTTCACGTTAAAAAAGGCGGCCGGCCCTATTTGCTCGTGTCCAAGTGGCTTTCACACCGTTAGAGTGCTCTTCGGAGGCGTTAAGTGTGCGTCAAAGCCGGAAACTGGTCTTTAACAGTACATGTTTATTCGTATTTGCTTTACGTTTTACGGCGTTGCAATGGTAAGAAATGTTCTGGTATTTCAATTCAAGTCGGCACAGCAAAGGTTAAAATTATATTAAAAATTTTGATTAGTTAAAATTATATTACAAAGTTAAAAGATGTGACTAATCGTTTGTTTCCGAGACCAAAATCCCTGTATAAAACTTATCTCTGTTTGGTTAAAGATTATGACGGAGATGACGATATAATTAATACTTGAATTTTGGTCTCAGAAATCATCGATAAGCCAAGTGCTAACAGTGTAGCTTCAGTTATCATATATGAATTTTATAAATAAACATTAAAGTATATAAGATCTTCTGTAACCTCTGTCTTATTATATATAAAATGCCGAAGAAATGAAAAAGAAATTTCTCCGTGTAGACAACGTGTCACATAAATTCAATTTCTCGCGTTTCGGCCTAATGAAGTCGTCCATCATATTACTTTCGAATTGTTCTAACACAAAAACCTTTGCTACTGATATTGTTCATTTTACATCATACCTCCCGTTTTTTATAATATTCCCTTCTAATCTTACTAATATTATAAATGCGAATGTTTGGATGTATGTCATTACGATCTTCACAACGACTTAACGACAAACATAGTGTGGAAGAACACATAGGCTACTGATTAAGTTTTTTATTATTTCTTCGCGGACGGAGTCACGGGCGATAGCTATTATATTAAACGTTTTGCTCGACTAATAGAGCCATATTTATACGAGTTTAAAGTAATTTATCTGATACGGGGAAGAATATGAATCGAACTATACCTTACTTTACATAAGGGGTCAAAATGTTTAGATTAACGTAACAATAGAGAGTGGACCTACATGAATAAATATTCACGAAAAATATTTTTGTATTTAAACCGTACAAAAAATCACACTGTTCTCGTATATAATATTTTGGTAACTTAAGTTTTTGTTACAAAAACGAGTCTATTGTAGAACAAATTGTAAATTCGTTCCATTTGTCAGTGACGAAGTCTCAAGTAATGTCTTCTACAAAGCGAAAGTCATTCGGCTGAGGAATTTAATGAAGGCCGTATTACACTGACATTACATCCAGTCTCAGACGTTCCCCTTAAAGATGACATCTTGAAACGAACAATTCGTAAAATTCCTTGAATATACGAAGCATTGACAAATTATACAAAATCAACTTGAATGAATTAATACTTTATTTAAAATAATAAATAGAGACATTAAATTAAAAACATGTAAATTAAATAAGGACTTCTAAGGTTTCGTCCTATTTACTTATACTTACAGTGAAACTTAACAAGATGGTTTTGTAAAGAATCTATAGTGAAATATAGTAAAAAATAGAGCGGACATACTAAAAGTATATTAATAAATTAAAATAAAAAATCCAATGTGAAAAATATTACTGTGATTAATAGTTCTCTTTGACTATTAAGAAATGGACTAGGTATGTTAATATAGTCGCCGTTGTACCAAATTAATTCTGTCACTTTTCATGAGTAAAGACATATGTTTATATTATGCTAACTTTTTTAACGGTCCTTGTGTTTGTTTCAACTGAAATATTTATCACATTACTATCTGCTACTCTCCATAAGTTTGTAGAATATCAAAGCATTTTCCCGACTGCTTAGTATTGGTCAGATTAATCTCGCTGACCGCTGCAGCGGAGATAAATCGCGTAATTCCCTCGGGTTTGTTTGCAACTGAGAGTCCAGTGCGCGGTGTACTGTGATTAATATTTCTCTTTGACTATATAGAAACGGACTAGATAAAGTGTAGAAGTGACGTTGTACCAAATTAAATCACTTTTCGCAAAGGATGAAGTAAAAAGAATCGTACATGTGCATATTACGATGATACTTCCGTATATATGAACACACACAAAACCACTCAAACAAGGTTGGCACTTTTTGTTCGTTTTTATTTGATAAAGGGAAACTTGCGCGCTTGACAGGTCCTATCTCTTTAATGTCTAAGATATTACTCTGCAGTGCATCTGTGGATAATAAATAAAATGTCACACTCAAGACTTTGATCCCGTTTTCAAAGGCTAACAGATTTAAGACTATTAAATGTAACTATTGAAGTGAAGACAAAGCCATTTTTGACCTGAAATAAAAAAAAAACTTTAAAATTTCGATATACCAACCAATGAGTGACAACTAATTCAAACCGTGGTAGAGGGAAATTTAACAGTGGTAGAGCCCGCTTTAACATCTTCGCACGAATTGGCCCGGCTCGCCCGGTGAAATACCACGACCATACAGAAGACAGGCGTGAAGTGGAAGCAATTCCGCGTTTTGTCTGATGAGTATGCGTCCCGGAGGCCTGATTTAGTCCTCATTCCCTTCCCACCGTTTTTCTTATAAGGAAAGGATGGGAAGAGGAGGTAGACTTTCCGGATGAGAGGATGCCTGGAAAGGGAAAATATTTTCTGTCTGTGCATCCTTTCCTCCATCGATTAAAGGTAGGCAACGCAAATACAATTGTCTATGGGCAACGGTCACTTCGCTATTTCAGCGATTTGAGGCCGCTCGCACGTTTACCACCTTATGATATAAGATATTTAAATTCTTCGCCGCTACGTATATCTAAATTGATTTTATCCACTCATATTATACTTGTTAAAGCAACTTAAATCTAAACTATATTAAGCTACTGAAACTCAGGTACCAATAAACTTAATGTAGTCACGTACCAAGGATCAGTTTGGAAGACAAAGCGATAATAAAGTTTGGCATTATACCATTTTCCGCACGATTAATATCGGATCACTTCATTCAAGATCATTCACTTTACACATCAGCTAGATTGAACAATGTATAATGGATTATAGTTAACTAGCTGTCGATCGCGACTCTGTCCGCACGATATAAAATAAACTTTACTAGTCTATGATTTTTTTTATAACAGAAGGGGGCAAACGAGCAGCGGGAGCGCCGAGGTTTTCAACGACGCCCATGGACATCAGCAATACCAGAGGAACCGCAGATGCGTTGATGATGTTCTTAAGCCCCTATGTTCTATATCTATGCTAGAGAATTAGAAGTTTTTGGAGAGCCATGCAACTGTTCTTGAGATATCTTCTAACAAATATCGATCAATCCATACATCCATCCATACATACATTGCATTTATAACATACACTTTTTCTGCCGTAAGAATTGTAATTTTGTTCGTTATGCAAATGTTAATCAAATTAGTTAAATTGATTATTCCGTAGTGGCCTCTAAGGCCTTGCATCGGTAGTTAAAGGTTAAACAGAATGTAAAAAAAATACTTGAAATTACTAATGTAAAAAACTAAATTGTGAGCTAAAAATATTATTCGGATTAAACAGCCCAATAAACTCCTTCAATCAACGGTCCACAAAAATATACTCTACTGTCTAAAATACTAAAATAAATCCTAAAAGTTCGTATACTAACACGTCGACATGTTTTAGCTGTGGATATAACGACCACAAAATGTCCAACTCGCGAACATATGCCGTTCGTACGGAAACAAGTAAACTATTCAAATTTTTTAATCGACAAACGCTTTTAGATAGCTTTTAAATAGTAGATTAAGATCAATCCTACTTTAAGGAGAGAACAAAAATGAATCGCCCTCTTAGTATTAAGTTAATTATTATTAAATTATTCAAACTTTCGTGAGAAATTATACTAAACAGATATAAAAACGGCTTGAACAACAACACCACCGACGCTTTGGTATCAATATCGTCGACGACGCCGGCGCAGGCGCGCATTGAGCGACGGGCCGCGTCCGCGAAATAATACCGGTCCCATTCATCCTGTTGAAGGGCGCCCGATGGGCTCTAAACTAGTCGGTGCCGCCACCAGACGAATATACGTGAGTGTTTAGCCGTTTTCATATCAGTTTAATTATTATTATTAGGACTGGTTAGAAGATGTATTGTACCTTTTGATTTTTGTCGTTTTGGGGTCGCTGGTACGTCGTTGTAGCGTTGATATGATTTCAAACTAATAGTAGATGGAATTAGCGTTCGTCCGCGACTACGTCCGCGTGGATTCAAAAAATAATATAATTAGTAGCCTATGTGTTACTCCAGACTATGTTCTATATGTATGCCAAATTTCTTTTCAGCCGTTCTGGATATACTTTCAAACAAACATCTATCCATCCATCCAGCCATTCGCATTTATAATATTAGTAAGATTAACTGTCACGTAACATCAACGCAAAATCATTTACAAGCAATTGCCAATTCATTCACAGTCAGCATTTCATACATACCTTAATAATATAACAACATTCGTATTTATATAAGGGAATTGTATAATGAAAATATATTACACTGCCGACGAAGTGTCTGTTGTAATGGTCATGAAATTTCACACCTAATCCCCACGTGTAAAGGCCAAACGAGATTAGCACTCGCGTGAATCATAATATACACATTTATTTTACAATTTTTTGCAGCTCTAAATGAAATAAAACAATAAATGATAAAAAAATCTAGATAATGCTTGACCGATACCATCATATTAATATTATGAATGCTTGCATGGATCTCGCCAACATTTGAAATAAATATAGAATAGTTTTTTAACTCTACGCTGACGGAGTCGGGGGCAACAGCTACTTTTAATGAACGTAAAGTTTCTTCGGTCTTGCCAATTATAACATAAGTAAAAGTAGTTTTCGAGAAGGTTCGTAGCACATACGTAGCCCATTCGTAGTCAAATTGTAGATGCAAATATTTAAGTAGCATAATTATAGCGTATAAACATGGGATTTTAGGCGCTAAGATAGACGAAGTGTAGGCGTAAAGTACGGATAAAGTACACGCGTACCGATTGTACCGAAGGTGTGACGTAGAGGAAGCGTAGCGTAGGCGAAGATATCATACATCAAAATTTTGCTACTGAAGGATAAGGGAACGAAACTGAATAGAACATAACAGCTTACGAACCAATATGAATATGTTGGCACGAAGTCTCATCTGACGCACGGAGGTATTGGTCATCACGGGGATACGAGCTATAACGGAAGACTGGCCCATCACTACAAAGTTACTCTTTGATATGTTGACTGAACGTGCCATGAAGACGAGCAGTAACGTAAGGTGGCTAGCGGTGAGGCTAGACTCGATCCGTTCACCAACCCGTTCGAACTGCAACTGTCCAGACAGTCGAAGCACAACCGGACGCGCCCCTTCTCGACCAAGCATTGCTACCATTGACGTCTCTAGTCAAATCTATGTCCATCCACCGTTTTGTACCAATGACATTCTTTTATTTAATAAATTGACCTTCTATATAAGTTAAGCCTCAACACTATTGACATTTCCTACATATACAAAATTTAAAAACGTGTAAAAAGGTTCCGTGCTTCATGCTGCCTGCGCTGCCACTATAATACCACTACATTATTTGCACTTAGGTGGTAGGGTAACTAAACTTAATAACAAAATAAACTTCAAATATTTTTAAAAGACGACTGAACGAACATGCTATCGTATTGAATGCTTGGATAATATTAAAACGAACTTTAATCATATAGATTTAAACTTAGAGCACAAACTTGGATGATAAATTTCTAGGTATGTTACAGAGTCTAACTTCAGTCAGATACGCTCAGACATAGTTTATAGTTAAATACGTAACGTTAATGTCTTTGATATTATATATGATTTTTAAATAATATTGTTTTTAAACTACGGTAAGATGAAGTATGCAAAGAAATAATTTAGAAGTGTACATTTATAATAATATAAAACACTTTATAAATTGTCTCAAAACTGATACGAAATAAAATGTTAACTAATAAAAGAGAATTTCAAATAGTCACTTTTTTGTCGATACTTCGCTTCCTTTTATGACAGCACTTTTTATCATTTTCCATTCGAACGAATATCCATTGAGTACTTTATAGTTCGTGAGGCTTCGTGCTCGCTTGAACAAAATGTGAAGTGTTTTTCACTACGTTACTCTTCACTTTGAAAAAAAAAAGTATATTGTCCATTATTGTAGGCAAAAATAACTAAATTAACTTGATTATCACACAATTGTTTTCTACTAGATGTCTACCGCGACTCCGTCCGCGAGGAATTAAAAAAAAACATATTAGTAGATTAGTAGCCTATGTGTTCTTCCAGACTACGTTCTCTCATCATCAGCTCACTAAGGTTTAAGGTAGGCTCCGAGGTCCTCAGTGGCTACGTACAGTGAGCTGATGTTCTATATGTATTCCAAATTTCATCGAGATCCGTTGAACCATTCACTTCTATAATATTATTAAGATTATTGGAAATATAATAGACCACCAATAAAGTAAATTAAAAGAAAAACTACACCAAAAAGTATTTATTTATTTACACAATTTGTATTTTCCAGGAATTGTAGCATAAAATATCCTTACATTACTCATAAAAACATATTATAAAACAATAAAAAAAGAAAGTAAGTTAAAGAAGTTTATTATTTAGTTTTATAATAGAAAATAATCAATACACATACTGTCGCAATCCTCCGAATGATAAAGTACAAAATCATAATGTCTTTAATTGTTTAATTTTAAGTGAAATTGACAGAGAATTCTGATATAATTTGGTAAAAATAAACACACGTAGCACAACGCTTATCCAAAATCCAAGGTCACTGATATTATAGGAAGACTTAATTGATTAATAAAAAAATATGAGATGTTCAATCATCATGAAATAATTTAAAAGAAAATAATAATTACATCTAATTCATCATAATATTTTAACAAAACCGCAAAGTTTAAGAGTAACCCAAATAAAGCCATTTATGTAGGAAATTTGTGGACGAAATATTTTTCTTTCCCACGGACAGTTTCTTATAAAAATGAGGGTAATTTGCCATAAAGTATTCAGGGTTGGTAATTTATATTTAGAATTCCCATACAATTTATCTAAAGACGTTATATTATGAGTATTAGAAACATTTAAATAATTTACTGTGCGTAGTACGTTGATTTCGTTATAGTTGTACAAAATATAGTTTATGTCTACTTTTATTAAAACACTAGCTGCCGCCCGCGACTCCGTCCGAGTGGGTAAATAAAAAATTAATAAGTGTAGCCTATGTGTTCTTTCAGACCATGTTCTATACGTATGCCTAATTTAATCGAGATCCGTTCAGCCGTTCTATAGATATTTTCAAACACCCATCCATCCACATCACATCCATCTAAACATTCGCATTTATAATATTAGTAAGTTAAAAAAAAAACACCCCTTCAAGGCATAAAATCGAAAAAAAATTAAAAAATATTATCCTATGTCCGTCTCCTGGCTCTAACCTCCTCACCAATTTTCAGCCATATCGGTAAAGCCGTTCTTGAATTATAAATTGTGTAACTAACAAGACTATCTTTTTTATATATATACAGAGCGTACACATTTCTTAAAGGCCGGCAACGCATCTGCGGTTCCTCTGGCGTTGCGGATGTCCATGGGCATGGGTCGGATCAAATAATATTAGGCGATTCGTTGCTCGTTTGCCTCCTTCTCCTATAAAAAAAATAACTGAAATGGCTGGACCGATGTTGACGGGAATTTTATTGGCATCTGATGTAATAAAGACAAACAAAGGTACTATTTCACGCGGACGAAGTTGCGGATATAGCTACTAATATAATCAAAGCCTAATTGAACTCAACAACTAGTTAAATATTTGCTTTCTACTTCGAGAGAGCGCTGCGCGAATGTTATTTTTGGAGCTACTGAATTAATGATTGTGTGCATAAGTGAGAGAATGCATTTGTAATACTGGCTTATCAAAAAAGTTACGTCTGCGGTTTGAGTTTACTCAGTTGTTTTGTCGTTCTACGTTCAGTACCGTTTTAATTGCAAGAGTTACTGTTAGGGTTAAACATGACATTTAAATAGTACTAACATTTGTTTCTCGACTCTATAAAGCTGTCGCCCTTGACTACATCAGCGTGAAATTAAAAAAATAAACTTATTTAGTAGTGTGTTCTTCTAGATTATGTTTTATATCTATACCAAATTTCAGCGAGATTGATGCAGCCGTTTTGGAGATATCTTCTAACAAACGTTCATCTATTCATAATTTCAAATGTTCGCCTTTATAACATTAGTAAGATTAGTAAATGAACTTAATAGTAGATTTTAATTTAACTATTTTACTAATATTATAAATGCGAATGGGATGGATGTTTGTTAGAAGGTATCTCCAGTACGGCTTCATCGATCTCGCTTAAATTTAGCATACATGTAGAACATAGTCTGGGAGAACACATAGGTTACTAAGTTTCTATAATTCCGCGCGGACGGAGTCACGGGCGACAGCTACATACAAGTGTATTTACCGTACTGTAGCATTCGTTGCGTTATATTTGGCTCGTTCACGTACCGACACGTGTTGCCGGTCCAAAGGTCTGATATCGACTGACGCCTCCTCTCCGGCATATACTTATGACGTGTACGCTCGAGACAAACAACGCTACATTTACGCGTATACTACACGTACTATTGAAAAGAAAAACACTGCATAAATACAAAGAACAAACTATTCGATTTAAAATCTAAAATTTTCATACGAATATCTAGTAATTAATTATTACAAAATTTATCTTGCTCATTGTTTGCACAGGCATGAACTAGCTTAAACAAAGTAAACAATTTCAAGAAAGTCTAATTTTAAAAGAAAGTTGGTAAAAGCAAAACAAATGAGACTCAAGTAAAAAGGTTTTTATACGGAACTTCTCTCATAGAACGATTTTCGTGTGACACACAGAACAATAGGTTATTTTTGGAGACTAAAAAAAATAAATATATATGAATATTCTTGTTTTTAGGTCAAGTAGCAAATGCCTTTTAATGTGTGTTCATTTATTCACAAAGAAAAGGAAACTAGGAATTGTTGCAGCCTACTCTAAGGCGCGTCTACGCTGGCCAAGTGCGTTTTGACTTCATATTTTCCTTTACCGTAAGAACGTCGGATAAATGTACATATGTAAATCGAATATATTGGTAAATAACGGGCTTCGAAGCCTGTACCTCCAGATTACAAGTCAAGTGCTTAAACACTCACCAACGCTCTTCTAGATTTTTCATGACTAGGAAATTAGGGTTTGATACATCCTTGTTAGCGGTGTGTAACCGTTGGCGTAATTCACAGCAACTTTATTTCACGCGATATGAAACTTTTCTTGTGCGACATCGCTCTTTTCCTTTTGCCGGCATATTGCATTATCTTTTATATATTTCTGTATCTTTCTTGGCCACGATTCGACCTTATTTTTACTATGGCGCAGTTTTTATCGATTTACATAATGTTTCATTATTGATTATACTAATCAAGATTTTAAAAACCGAAAAACAGATTATAAACAAAACGATCTTATTCTAAACGACATAGCGATGACAACATGTTTTATAAGTTTCTCGACAGTGGCGCACGGTTATATTAGTAGCCCTAAAAGCTAATTGAAAGTTAAGTCTTCATAGTTCCAAGTCATCCAAGATATAACCTTTTGAAAAAAAAAATCTTATGTAATTTTAAAGAAAATAGGCTAACCATAAGTTAAAATCATTTGGTACTTCTCATAAAGACATGATTATAAAAATTTAACACTAAATTTCAAAAAAATTTCTATTATTTCAAAAACAATAATACCTTAACAAAAAAGCGTCAAAACATATTTAACAGTGGTAGAGCCCGCTTTAACATCTTCGCACGAATTGTCCCGGGTCGCCCGGTGAAATACTACGACCACACAGAAGACAGGCGTGAAGTGGAAGCAATTTCGCGTTTTGTCTGATGAGTGTGCGTCCCGGAGGCCTAATTTAGTCCTCTTTCCCTTCCTACCCTTTTTCTTAAGAAAAAAGGATGGGAAGTAGAAGTGGAATTTTCGGATGAGAGAATGCATGGAAATGTTTTCTTTCTGTGCATCGCATATGCAATTGAGTATGTCTATGGGCAACAGTCACTTCGCTATTTCAGCGACTTCATCTGTCCGCTCGCTCGTTTGCCACCTTATGATATAAAAAAAATACTATACTTATCTAATAGCTACGCAACAAAACAAAGTATCTTAAACATATCAATAAAGTTTAAGTAAATATCAACTTGAAGGATTTGCGTTGTCACTTCGGTACTTTATAAACGCCGTGGGATCAACTTTGCCGTCAGTGTGTCGGGGAAAAGGAAATATATAAATAAAATACAATATGATTTACGATTATCTTTTGTTTTATTTTCAATAATAGGAAAAATATTGGATCACGTGTAAGTGGCTAAGCTTGAAAAGCATGAATGTATCAGGACTGACAGACATAGAAAAGAGTACCCTCGGTAGATAAAAGCTCAGATGATGATGATCATTTAAGTGAAAGTTGCAAAGGAGCATGACTTCATTTCGCTAATATATCGAAGTGACCGTTGACAACTACTATAAGTTAAAAGTTTATAGACGCATTGCCATCATTTCATGAGGAACTACAAAAAGATATTTCCGATTCCCTTGTGTCTTTACTCCGTTAAATCCGTCTCCTTTCCATCTTTTCCTTGCAAGGAATATAGTACCAACTAGAATCAGGTATCAGACAAAACGCGGAGATATTCACATGTAAAAAATAATGTGATTATAATTTAAAATTTGTAAATAAAGTTTGTTTTGTTTTGTTTTTTTTTGTATTTTAGCTTATTGTCTGTATATTTGATAAAAAAATTCTAAAACATTTAGTATATAGTAACAAGAATTTGCTCACAAAATCAATTACTAACAAATTCCCTTAATCATTCAATTCACGAACGACCAATGCTGTTGCGTGATCCAGTTTATTAAATTCCAACTAAATTATGTTAATTTGGTTAAAATCAATGCTTAGTACAATAGCGGCAGCGTTAATGTGTAGCGTGAACATGTTGACCGAACACCAAAGCTAATGCTGTAATCATTTTAACGCATTGCTTCACTAACACATTGCTTGTTTGAATATTAATTGATCGTTTAAAACATAATACATTTTTGAGTGATTCAGCTGACCCGACAAACGATGTTTTGACATATAAATGATATCTAGGGAATTTCTAGATAGTACTAAAATGATTAATTAAAAATAGAGGTTAGTAATTACCAATTTTAATGCCATATAATAAAACATTTATATAAAAATCCAAATACTGCTTGGGGTTGACAAATATCACTTAGGGGTATGTAAAATAAATATTAACCGATTCTTACACCTACTGAATCTTGTATATAAAATTCTCGTGTCACAATTTTCATTCCCATACTCCTCCGAAACGGCTTGACTGATTCTCATGAAATTTCGTGAGCATGTTAAGTGGGTCTGAGAATCGGCCAACATCTATTTTTAATCCCGCGCGGACGGAGTCGCGGGCGACAGCTATTATGTATATAAAAATTTCATAAAAATCGGTCAAGCTATTTCATAGGAGTATGGTAACTAACATTGTGACACGAAAATGTTTTCATATGAGAAAAATCTTACTAATATTATATGTAAATGGTTAAATAGTTGTATGGATGTTCCTTTGAAGAATTATAGTGAGAGAATCTCGCTGAAATTTGGCATACATAGATGTAGAACATAGTCTGGAAGAACACATAGACGACTGAATTAGTTTTCTTTTTAATTCCGCGCGAACAGAGTCAAGGGCAACAGCTAGTTATAAATAAGTTTTAAACACTTTTTATTGTTTTTATATTATAAGGTGGCAAACAAGCTAGCGGCCACCTGAAAGCGCTGAATAGCGCAGTGACCGTTGCCCATAGACATATGCAATTGCATACGCGTTGCCTACCTTTAATTGACGGAGGAGAGGATGCACAGAATTAAAATATTTTCCCCTTCCGTGCATCCTCTCAACCGGAGAGTCTACTTCCACTTTTCATCCTTTCCTTATGAGAAAAAGGGTGGGAAGGGAAAGATTAAATTAGGCCTCCGGGACGCACACTCATCAGACGAAACGCGGAATTGCTTCCACTTCACGCCTGACTTCTGTGTGTGTGTGTAGTGTGTAAATATTAACAGTATGCATTTGAGACTATGCGAATGTTTCCATTTTATGAATTAAAAACAAGTCATTAACAAAAACGTTTTAATGAAAATAAAACTAAATAACATAGTATATATAAAAGTCAGTAATTACTCGTCTGGAAACACCGCCTGAAAACTTCAGCTGAAGGCAGCAATTTCAGCGGCACTCGGCGTGTGAATAATTTCCTTATGATAAATTACATTCCCTGCAAAAACGCATTTCATGAAATGTTAATCTTGGGTACATTTCTATGAAGAATAAAAAACCTTTTGTGCATATGGTTGTTTATATTGTTTTAAGTTTTTCATTTTTAACAGTACTTAAAGAATAAAATGTTACATAGATGTTTTAAGGCAAAAGAAATATAAAATTAGATACGCATATTTTTTGCATAAAATGCTATTTCCCTTTCCTCTATCTAGTCCAATTCCCCTTCCCAACCTTTCTTATAACGAAAGGGTAAGATGGGAAATGAATCAGAATGGGGCTTCTTAGAATTTTGTTTACAGTCACATTATATTTATTAATTTACTTAAAAATTCCATGTACAGTTAGCTGCATAAATATCTGTATATTTACCAAGCTTCAAATATTACCCTGCGATTATACACGCATCTTACCGTATGCTTCCTACTATGATTACATCTTATTGACGCGTTTTTGCATATTTTGACGTAGTGGCTACTACTATATTTTTGGGCACCATGCATGTACTCATATATTTGACGCTGTGAATGTACCGATGTATTTGAGCAGAGGGAATGTATCTATTAATTTGAAGACTTTTGTTGTACTTCTATAATTGATTACTTTTAGTGTACCTACTATATATTTGCTTATCTTGTTTGCTACGGTATTTATGAAGCTGACTGTACAATGAGGTGATCAACGACACCCCCGGACATCCACAACACCAGAGAAACTGTAGCTGCATTGCCGGCCTTAAAGGGAATGGATTGCTTCTTAAAAGACCCTAAGTTGTATTGCTTTGGAAATACACCTATACAAGTTTTGTAAGTGTATAAATATTTATGCAGCTGACTGTACATAGGTCTCGGTGTAAAACGTTCTATATTTAAGTGAGGTCGGTGTGTTATATCCCTTAATGTCGGTCGCGACCCAAAGGTAAATTGAAGTTCTAATTAATGTTGTGCGTGACGAAAGGTCTGGGATTACACGCGTGTTTGTATATGCAAATATGTCGATTGCTGAAACTGAAAAAAAAAACTGTCTTACTTAAAAAAATACAACAAAACATGAGTTTAACCCTTTGACCGACGGTTATTAATATTATGGACAACAACATGGTTGTAAAAAAGAATGTTGTAGCCTTAAATATGTATAATTAAAACTGATCTCGGTATAAGACATTTTTGTTTATGAAAATAGCATTTCGGAAGCCTACGCATAATCATGTTCCAATAATCATCTCTGGTAAATGGTAAAACGGTTGACATATTATGTTTAAACTGTAACTAGAAACCAAATCTCTGTGTAAACATATCTTCATCCCTGTCATTATCTTCGACAAAACAGAGATAATATATTTTAAAAGAGGAATTTGGTCTCAGAAACCAACAACTTTTTATAGTTATATAAAACGAATTACTGAATCCTATTTCATTAAATTATATAAATTTAAAACCTGTCATATACTTAACAGAACGAAGAAATTATTAACAACACTGGATTAACGAAGCAAGAAAAAAAAATATTTGGCAAAGAATTGAGTAGGCGCGCAATTTTCATAACAACGCTACGACGAAGCTGCGCAAACATTATTTCGTTTAAGTGCTTGTTAGCAGTTAGCTTAGAGATCAGAGTTTGTATTCTCGACTGTTTGGATTATATAAATTATTATTATTATTTACCCTTGAAATGTTTCTTTTTTTCATTTTATTCGTTGAGGACTTCTGTTGTCTTTTATAATGAGAATAAAATCTGTGACCCGGAGTTCGAGTAGAGGTTACTGTTATTTACAATTTGTGTCTAATGCTTTAGAATAATCTGGAGTAGATAAGTGATTTTTAAATCCTATTTTTTTTATATCATAAGGTGGCAAACGAGCGAGCGGCCATTACATATTTCCAGTTTTATCATGTTATTAGTAGACTCTCTCTCTCTTTCTCTCTCTCTGCCCAGCTTGCATCCCACAAGGCCAGATTTCCTAATCCGTCTTTTCCACTTCGCTTTGTCCATGACATCTTCTTCTGAGACTTGGCACTCACTCATGTCTTTTATTACTACATATTTCCATCTCGTTTTGGGTCTGATTATATTCTTAGTAGACTATACAGAATATAATCCGATTGGTCAAGTATTGAGTTGAATCTGTTAGGACTAATTGTGCCGTGGCTTGAGCTGTTATCAACTATACCAATGCTCACCGCAACGCCTCTACTCAAGGATACAATAAATACGCTAATGAAAGGTGCAATTTATACCTCATGTTAGCATACATTTTAAAAAACAATGATTATACTTATTTTCTAATTAAAATAAGATTATAGTAAACACTCACAAGGCGATTATTTTATTTAAAAAAAAGGTTTTTGTCATTTGAAAAATATAAGTTCACTAAGTTAGTATTTTTTTTTCGATATGAATGAAAAGAATAGTAAGTTCATCAATATGAAAAATGATTTATTGCTTAAACAAAAATGATACATAATAATATTTGTGCCGGGACTTCCATTTAAGCATCCATTACCGGCTTGTGATTGTAATATAATTCTGGAAATTGATGATCGGAAATCGCACTATTAATTGTCGAACGTATCATAAAGTGAGTTTCCCTAGTAAGTCGACACCCGATACTCTGAAGATTGTGAGATTAGAACATTTGAGTCCATCGAGTGTGTTGGATATACTCTTAATGGTAACCTATACTCGAATATTGTTCGACTTACCGTTGGCTTCTGAGACCAAAATGTCTGTATAAAACATATGTATCCATATCGTTGTCGTCATCCCTGTCATTATCTTTGAAAAGACAGAGATAACGATATGTTTTAAATGGAGATTTTGGTGTAAGAAACCCGCGGTTAGATATAGACTTATAAACAATAGCGGTTAGATATAGACTTATAAACAATTATCTTACTACATACAACTATTATATATGCGAATGTTTGTAAAAAGTAAATTAATTTACTCCGTCAGCGCAACTCGTATTCAATCTGAATACACACGGACATTAAGCGTGGGAACCTAGCTAACGTAACACGGCGTATGTCGCGCGCAGATAAGGTGAATAAACAGGGGATCATCACGAGACACACGGATACATCGGTTTGATTTTGATTTTGAGGTAGTGCGTTATATTTTGCATTAAATATTTTCTAAGTAGTTAATCCTGTAGTATGTAAAATAAAAACTCTAAAACACGGATGTAAATAAAAATAAACCACGAGGTCCACTACGAAAATTTATGGAAACCATAGGTTTTACTTTTACTTTTTTTTTACTTTAACAAGGGAGGAAAAAATCCATGAACTGATTCTATTATTTGACCATCTTTAAATCATTCAGTACTAGCTGTCAGCCACGACTGTTCGCGTCGAATTAAAAGAAGTTAATAAGTAGCCTATATGTTCTTCTAGACTATGTTCTACATCTGTGCCAAATTCCATCATGATCCGTTGAGCCGTTTCGGAGATACCTTCTCGCAAATCCATTCATCTAAATTTTCGCATTTATTTATTAAGTAAGATTATTTAAAAAACTATCAGAAAATGGTAACTAGAATAATAGCAATGCAATAGTAATAACTGATTTACTTATGTTGATGTTTTTGTTAATTATTTAGTTTAATATGTTCACCATTCTTGTTGGCTGTGTGTAGTTAATTTTACTAACACTCAAAGGCCTACCGCTAACATTAATGAGCTTAATAAAGTGGAAACGACCTCTACCGGTAACTATTTTAAACATGTAAAGTTCATATAAAACCTTATTTACTAAACCATTACCGGATATTTGCGGTTTGCAATATTAATTAGGGTTGTCAAAAATATTTTAAATTAATAAGTACACTTATAATGAAAATTATTAATTTAATGAGATGTGTTGACAAAAAATTAAGAATATTTTTTTAAAATCTTGGAATAAAAATGCTAAGATATCGTTAATTAAGTTAAAAAAAAATTATATACTAATTAGGTTCTTAATAACTTGGTTATATTGTGTCTTCAGTTTAATTTGTGCAAAATTAATTGTTACTTATCTACAGAAACCTAATTCTAGTTTACAACATGAATACATACTAGCTGTCGCCCGTGACTACGTTTGCGCGGAAATAAAAATAAACTTAATGAGTAGCCTATGAGTTTTTCCTGGATATATTCTATAAGTATGCCAAATTTCATCGAGATCAAACAAACATCTATCCATCCATCTAAACTTTCACATTTATAATATTAGTAAGTTAACGTTGTTAGTTAGTTACGATGGTGTAAAGGCAGCAAGAAATTCATAGATTAATAGATAGTAAGAAAAATATTCGGGTTATTTCTTTTAGTAACTATGCCAAAATTAATCTCGGGACAATCTTGCATTTAGCTATCTCGAGAATTTCCTTGCTTTGATTCAAAGCTGCTAAGAATTTAATTAAGAAATAGAAATTAACTATTAGCTTAAATAGGAATTTGTTAACTGCCTGTGTACCGGAACAACCGGTTGGTAGATTTGTTAAATGTTTCTAACTAGCTGTCGCCCGCGACTACGTCCGCGTGAATATATTAAAAAACTTAATTAGTGTAGCCCACCCATCCATTTAAACATTCGCATTTATAATATTAGTAAGTTAAATAAAAAGCAGCTCTTTAAGGCATAAATTCGAAAAAAAAAAATAGTATCCTATGTCCGTCTCCTGGCTCTAAGCTACCTCATCACCAATTTTCAGGCATATCGGTAAAGCCGTTCTTGAGTTATAAATAGTGTAACTAGCACGACTTTCTTTTATATATACTGAAGATACATATATTTGAAATATCATTGTGGAAGAGTTTAGAAATTGAAGATCATAAACAAATCGGTTGCTACACTAAGACCATTTTAAATATTCAACTATACCTGAAACTTTTAATGAGTTTTTTATTAATTCATGAAATTCAAAACTAATGTTGCTTTCAGTTTTTTTAACAAATAAGTTTCCGAATTTAAAAATAGAATAAAAAAACGTTTATTATTAAAATAAATAACATATTCTGAATTATTAACTTAACTTTGGGTAGGCTCCGAGGCTCCTCGGTGGGGACGTATAGTGAGCTGATGATGATGAAGACATCCATTAAAACATAACCATAATTATGACAAAAAATTTACATAATCTATCTTAAAAAAACATACAGACAAATTAAGTCCTCCTTTTTGAAGTCGGTGAACAAGTGCGAACAAATATTACCCAAAAAAAGACTACTATGTTTTTATACAAGTATCTCAGTGGAAACTCATGCTTAAAGACTAAAAACAAAACACTACTCGCAAATGGAATGATGTCAGACTGATTTTATTTTCCTTGGATGAAATTCATCGTGTTTTCTTAAAAACCAGTACATCAATATACTTTTATAGTGTTCAACAAGTTTCGTTCGCCAGGAATTTAACAGCGCTGATCATAAATAAGTCTAGACTGTGGATTGCTGAGCGAGCTAAAATTTATGAGCTAAAATATCAAGATGAATATCTATATCTTTCCTATAAAATCCGCTAAATACAGAAGGAATAGATTAAAAACTTCGGTAATCTAAAAAAGGTACACTCATCTCCAAAAGATTTTATCAGTTACGAAATATTCAATAAATCATTTACCTTTTTTATCTGTACAGTCAAGCAGTCTAGTAAGCTAGACTCTAGAAAACTAAGCTTGTATAAATTGGAAACAGCAGTACGGCAGCCAAAATTAGTTTAGTCATTGTTAAAATGCTTATACTAAACCTATATAAACATATTTACAATATAATCCTCTCGATCATTATTCCCGCGCAATATTCTTTTGCTTTAAATCTTTTATTTATTTATATAATAAAAAAGGCAAAGGTTCACTGGCCAGTATGCCAAATCTGGCAGAATATTTCGTCTGCACAAAACAGCACTCTCATTTGTTTTAAAAAAAATGCATTACTGTTTGCTATTTTACTTTTAAAGTTTTTGTTTTAAAGAAAAGGAAGTAAACTAGTGGCTGGAACAGTGAGGTGATCAATGACATCCATGGACATCAACACCAGAGGAACTTTAGATGCGTTGGTGACCTTTAAGCAACCTTAGTCATTACTTGACTAGTGATTTAAAATAATAAAAAAAAATCATCATAGTTGAAGAGTTAAAGAAGATAACATCTACAAAACCAATTTTTTGAAATAAAAAAGGCTCTTAGAATACGATGAATAGTGCGATAGTGGTAGGCTTTTAGCTCGCCCATTCAGCGCATAGATAGCGCATAATCGACTCTCGCGTACTTAACTATGACGTCACGTTGATGACGGTGTGACGTCAGAGCACTGCTTGCTACGATT
Organism: Papilio xuthus; assembly: GCF_000836235.2. Lineage (NCBI taxonomy): Eukaryota > Metazoa > Arthropoda > Insecta > Lepidoptera > Papilionidae > Papilio > Papilio xuthus. Next base: position 813,034 of record NW_013531700.1, read on the forward strand.
ACTTATCTTTGAACGCTTTCATTAGCAATTTTCTTACATCCATTTTTATCGTAATAATGGTGCATACAATTAAGCTTATTTTGTATTTGCCACTTGATTTGATGCATTCTAAAGCAATAATTTTAAACATTTTTTGTCTTCTCTCACTGCTTATCTTCTATAAAAGCCAAAACAATTGAAGTGTCAATAACCTAATGGTTAAGGGTACGGTTTTCCGATCACAAGGTCGGAAGTTCGAATCCCGCCATTCAACTATTGTAAACCATGTCCTAACACAAGCATAGAGCTTAGTTAGAATGGTACAAGAAATATTAGTATTTCTTTTTATAACAGAATGGGGCAAACGAGCAGCGGGAACACCGAGGTGTTCAACGACGCCCTTGGACATCAGCAATACCAGAGGAACCGCAGATGCGTTGCCGCCCTTTAAGGTGGTGATAAGCTCGCTTCTTGAAGGACTCTAAGTCGTAGCGGTGTGGAAATACCGCCGAGGCCACACCATTCCACAACGCTGCTGTGCGAGGCAAGAAGTTTCGCGCAAACCGCAGGGTTGTAGAAACACAAAAATACTGTTAATATTTTAAATAAAAAAAAGTATGTTTTGAATCTTTTTACATTTTACTTATTAAATATTATAATAATACCTATAATTATAAATATACATTATTTTGTAGATACTTAAAAGTATAACGTAGATAAAAATTTGAAACAAAAACAAGTTTAGGGACAGAACTGTCATCGTAAAGCAACGCAACGTTGACCACAGACATAGAAGTTTGTAAACGGCCGTTGGACCGCTCATACTAATTAAACTTTCAGCCTAAATACACTTTATATATACTAATGTTTGGAAGTTTCAACGAAAAGAAACTCTACCACAGTTTTAATGTATTTGAAGGTCAAATTCTAATCCTCACTTTTTTGTGTGACTGAGTAGTCACTGCCTTGAAGAGGCATTTACAACTTCACCGGGCTTTTGGTAGTTGGTGGCGCTTAGCATAAACTTTGTTTAAGAATAACCAGCTTCAAGCTCCCTCAGGAGCCTCAACTCGGGCTGTTACTTCGTTATTATTACCAGATTTGAAGGCCGCCGAGCTCTTATGTTGATATACTATAGAAAAGATGGGAAGAGAAGTTAACTTGCGGATTGGCTTGCATAGTATGAGAAAATATCCTCTTTCTGCTCATCTTTATCCTGTTAGGCAACTCATCACCTTTAACTTGACTGTTTGCTCATTTGTCACCTTATAATATATTAAAAAAAACAACATAACATATAAGATAAAATGTGAACGACCTTATTTTTAAAACATCGAGATAAATTAAAAATAATTTATAACATTACTTAAGCTCTGGAAATATGATAAAACATTATATAAGCGTATAATATAATTCACATTGGGTTTTCTATTTGCGTCTGCAAAAGGAATACAGACTCCATACATTTTAAGTAATTAGGCTAAGCGGCTAATCTCACTAATTCCGCTGTCTCGACAAAAAGAAATGTTATACACGTAACTGCCTCGAATAACTCAAAAGACCACACTCAAAGCTTTACGAGTTTCATTAGACAAAGAGATTTACAAAGAACTATACATAAGATATGAAACCTTGTCATAGTAAGTGGTAAATCATATTAACATTTACTACTTACTCTGCTATCGATTATATCCTTATATATTTTCTAGATATAGGGAATCCAGATAATGAGTGTCATATCTGTACATATTATGAAGTACTTAAATACTAATTATTTTCACGAAGTAACAGTTGTAGAGCACGCTTTAACATCTTCGCACGAATTGGCCCGGCTCGCCCAGTGAAATACCACGACCACACAGAAGATAGGCGTGAAGTGGAAGCAATTCCGCATTTCGTCTTCTGATTGTGCGTCCCGGAGGCCTAATTTAGTTCTCTTTCCCTTCCCAATCTTTTTCTTATAAGGAAAGGGTGGAAAGTGGAAGAACCCCACTGTTCCTCTTCCACATGTCAGCGAGGCCACGGACACGCTTGCGTTGTCCGCGACTGGTTGTCAACTGACTAACCACTCTTATCAAGTAAAGACTCCGAGCTTTTCAACGGGTATGTATAGTTAGCTGATGATAGCAAGAATTCATCATAATAAGGTTCTGAAATAAAATAGTTTAGTTAATCGGAGTATAATAAAAGATTTGCTTATATCTGTAGTAATTAAACAAATGAAAGATGAAACAGAAATAAATTAATTGATCAATTTCAATTGAATTCTATTGAATGGGAAACTACTTTCGAAGTAATGCGGCGATTAAAGAAGCCACGGACAAAAGACTTTAGAACTATCGCACGTATAATAGGTAATTAATTGTAAAGTATTTCGTAGAAGGATTTGATAAAGCAAAAAGTCCTTCTATTTTCTACTTAAACTCAAAATCTACTAAACTTCTAATCAGTTTAAAAATTAATACAAAAAATGGGACCCACCAAAACCTTTCCAAAAAAAAATTTTCAAAATTTCCGCACCAGGGGCGGAGTTACGCGAGAAAAAAACGTACAGACAAATTAATAATCTTCTTTTTGAAGTTGGCTAAGTAAGCAATTTAAAAAAAAAAGCAAAAATCACTATGGTCTTAACCAATTTGATGTTTGATTCACTCATGATCGTCATTTATTTATCAAAATGAATATGGAACGTGTCTCTTGAAATCAATATGCTCCGCTATTTAAAATACTATGCTAGTCATCGTCAGCTAAGCGTGTGTTAGTTTTTTTAGTAGATTAGATGTAATATTAATAATGTGGCCGTGTAGTCAACCAACCCGCACTGTGCCAGCGTGGTTGCCTATGGTCTAATCACCCTTAACTAAGGGGAAGCGAGCCCCTCAGTTGATGATGATGAATTGGGCCCTGTCATTAATCTTCAAGTGCGGCTGACATAATCAATTTGTGTTGTGAAATTAATAGCGATAATTACGTTTAGCAACGAAAAATAAAAATGAATTTTTGTTCTTAATTATTTTTAATCACTTTTATTCTTATCTCTTAGAATTTTGACGTCAACAGAATGCGATAAGGCTTTTCGCAATACGTGTTGCGGCTAATTTGCTGTGACGTGACATTTACTTTCCGTTTTACGATGTAAAAACGACCTCGTATTTCGGTACAGAGATTTACGGCAAGCGACGTTTCTTGCGACATTATGTTAATACGCACCTTAAAGAAACCTTTAAAAAGTTTTTATTTTGTGTCAATTTTTATTTCCTCTATAATAGCTTGACATATGTTGTGTCAAATTTATAAAAATGCAACATCTAGCTGTCAAAATTAAATGTATCTTATATAGGAGAAGGGGGTAAACGAGCAACGAATCGCCGAAGATTATTTGATTCGACGTCCATGGACATTCGCAACGCCAGAGGTACCACAGATGCGTTGCCGGCCTTACCGAAGGTTTACGTTCTTTTCTCAAAGGCCCCTAAGTCGTAACTGTTTGGAAATACCTCTTAGGAACCCTGTCCTAAGAGGTATCCTTGGAATACTCCGCTGGCGCATCAACCAAAAGTGGATCGTGGGCCTAACTTTGACATAAGAGACACAAGGATTGTCTATGTTTCTTTTTTTGCTCCCAAGCATTGGAACATTTTGTCAAATTTTATTTTATATGTCCAATGATTTAATATTAGAGTTAAATGTTTTATCATCGTCATATATAATTAGAGTATACATCTAAAGACCTGTTACTAGTCAAATATAAGAAAAATACTAATAGTTATAAAAGTAAATACAGAATGTCAATTATCTTTCGCAAACACTGTTTCTGCTATTTGACTTCCCGCTGTATTTCTTCCTTTACGTTGCTTTGATATGTACCCCGTTTGAAATTGTGTATCAACACTGATGCTCTAGATATAATTATTAGTTTGTGTTCTTCTAGACTATGTTCTACATCTGTGCCACAACTGAGTTCTTTTTAATTCCACTTGGAGAAAATCGCTGGCCAGCTTTGTCATAATTACGATAAACAAACTCTATTAATCCCGTACCTGTCTAATATTGACTCTAAGTGTACTTAATTAGTCTTTAGGGGGTTTGTATCAAATAATTTCCTGATAATATTATGTACTTTGATTTGACGATAATGTGTAAGTCACCGATCGATTTTAAAAATCGCAAGATTGCAATCGGACTAGGTTTAATATGACCTATCATAATATTATTAACACTTAGCGAAGAAATAAAAAAATATGCCTTTGTGTTCGTCCAGACTATGTTCTACATCTATGCCAAATATCATCAAGATCTGTTGAGCTGTTCTGGAGATACCTTCTAACAAACATCCATCCATTTAAACTTTCGTATTTATAATATTAGTAAGAAGTAAAATATTCAGCTTAACAATATCTATAATTAAATTTTAAAACTCACATACTAATATTAGTTTAAATCAAGAAAATGTATTCAAGTATGTCAAACTTTGTTTCACATTGTACGCTAAAATCTTAGCAAAATATTTCAGTAAACTAGCTAAATCAAGTATCAAACGAGTACCACACATTCTAGCTATTTCCATCGCGCTTGCACCGACAAGAGAATTTCTCAGCTTTCTAGAATATTCCGCAGACTTCCTGAGCATAAATTGACGAGATAAACAAATGATGTCTTAACATAACTTTGTAACTATGCGGTATCCATTTTATCACTTTATAAATGCTACTCGGCGTCTCAACTACATATTTTATAATTTAAAATATATTCTATTTTAAATAGGATGACATAAAATAAACTTATAAACTAGCTGTCGCCCGCGACTCCGTCCGCTGTATTAAAAATCTAAATAAGAAGTCTATGTGTTCTTTTCAATATGTTCTACATTACAGCGAGATTCAAATTCTGGAAAAACATATAGGCTAGTAATTAAGTTTTTAATTCCGTGCGTACGGAGTTACGAGCGATAGCTAGTATTAACATAAAAATTATACTCCGATTTTTTTTCTATCGTATCTGATAAAGTCATATACAAATCCAAAGCTATATTAATAATCTGACTTTATAACGTGAAATACAAGAAAACAAAGCGTGAACTGACCTATTTTAAAAATTAATGACAACATAGTAGAACACGGTGCTGTACAAACGCCTTTATTCTTTGTACAAACCAAGAGCTTAGCTCCTGTAAGAAAGAATCTTAAATTATAAAGTCTCGCAGCAGACTTTACCGAGGTCTTATCTTGCCGCTACCTTCTTAATCCATTTCGTAACTGCTCTTATATTTTCATTATACGTTTACTTTAAAATAAAATATTCTATAAATGTTTTAGCATTTTGTATTTTATAACAAAAAATCTGGATGACCAAGCTTTGCTATTTTTTTTTAATTGTGTTTTTTGGAAATTATATTTAAATACGAATTACTAATAAAATGATAAAATATGAATAATGTTTTTCGATCTTACCGATAGAAGGGACTCCTCGATAAGAACTATCGATAAATGTAAACGATCGGTCGATATAAATCCAGCGTTGTACAGGAGACTTAGTTGACAAGATGCGCATGTAAAAGTAAAGCCTATCGTACAACGCAGGTAGGCTGTAGTGACTAAGGCGGTTCCTACATGCGAACGCTATGTCAAGCTTCAACTGGAAATCAGTGTTTCTCGATTTCCGATTTAAATATTTATATTTATTCGACATTCTTACCGTGAAGGAAAACATCGTGATTCAACCTGTACATATCTGAGAAGAGAATCAATGATGTGTGAAGTCAACTTGCACTGGGCTATGGCTGACTATGGCCTAATCACCCTTAGGGTAGGCTTGGAGCCCCTCGGTGGGAACGTATAGTGAGCTTATAATGATGAAACTTTGCTTTCTAAACCGAATTATTTGTAATGCGTAAATTACATTGAATTTCGTACAAAATATCGTGGAATGTTTCGATTAACCGCATCAATAGATTAAAACAGCCTGATGCTAATTAAAAAGCAGTCATTGAACTCTCAAAGCGTACGTTCATTTAACCTCCATTTGCAGGGATTACTGGAATTGAAGTTGGTCGTATTACTAAAGCTTACCTTTTCAAACGCATATCCAATGATTTTTTCAGTTAAACACACTTATTACCGTACACAGAAACATTTAATAGTAACTAAGGAAATCCCTTGCTGTTTTCTTGTGAAAAAAACTACACGAGGTTTTTGTTATATTATCAAAAATAAACAAAAAGCGTACTCAAACAATCCTACTAACTGTTGGTTTCTGAGCCAAAATCGCCGTTTTAAACATATATCAAAAAATAATGACAGGAATGGCGATATGATTCACTTAGAGATTTTGGTCTCAGAAACCAGCGATAAGTCAATTTAATATAAAATAAATAAATATAATTCTAGTTAACGATAATTAACATTTCAAATAACATATCTCTAATGTGGTGATCCTATTTGAAATAAGTCCTTTCTTACGCATTTCTTTACAAAACCCATCAATACTTTCATCAAACTATTTATCGCTTTACTAAACTTTTTTTTATCAAATTATTATTATTCAAACTGTTTAATTACAGTATGAATAAATAAAGTTAACGTTTCATTTATTTTATTAACAAATATAAATAAAATAAATTAATAAAACTTAAAAATACAGCGTGTTTATTTTAATTTAACACATAAATTATTTTAAACACCCTATTTTGTGCGGCTCGATGCGTTAATTATTTTGTAACGAAAATATTTATGTTTAAAAAGCCGTAGCGAAATTATTTCTATTTGGGATACAAAATTGCAGTCTTCTTTTTACGTGGTTGTAAATTAAATATTTATTTGGAATCATTAATTAGGTACCAAATGTTTACATACTCGTATAATTATTAATTCCCAAGACAATTACAATTAATAATGATACAATCATTTTTAGGGTTCCGTACCTCGAAAGGAAAAAAACGGAACTCTTATATGATCACTTTGTTGTCCGTCCGTCTGTCAACATTTTTTAATACTAGCTATTTTCAACCACCTTGGGGCTCGGAGCCTACGCTACGTTACGGGTAACAAGGCCATAGTCAACCACGCTGGCCAAGTGCTGGTTGGTAGACTTCACACATATCTTTGTATTTCTTCTCAGATATGTGCAGATTGAATCACGATGTTTTCCTTCACCGCACGAACGTTGGATAAATATACATATGCAAATCGGAAATCGAAAGACACATTGGTACATGGCGGGATTCGAACCCAAGACCTGTAGATTGCAAGTCAAGTGCTTGACTCTTGAGCCACCGACCGAAATCAGACCGATCGAAAGTCGGTCACATCAAAAAGATTCTAAGGAATAGAAAAAAATAAAATAAAATTACATCCATTATTATTTTTTTATCAGATTTCAGGAAAGTTGTTAGAGCGATAGCGTCAAGTAAATACCACCATAACTTAGGTGGATAAGTAATGTAACATGGGTCGCATTCGCGGGTCATTTTGTTTGATCAGAGGATGACATTTTCACTGCCGCATTTCTCTTCCTAAATCTATGCAATAAATTTGGAAGAAGGAATTGTTAGTGTGGTTCACGCCTTTATGTAATAAACTAGTTAGTGATCGCGACTTCGTCTGGGCAACATTTAGTTTAATAATAAAAAACGTGAATTACCACAAAAAAATAGTTAATTTAAGTGGACTCAAAAAGTAAAAAAAAATGTATTTGCTTTACTCTAAAATTTGTGCCTGCCTGTTTTATCTTTTAAACCTTAGTTCCCTAATTAGTATAACTTCAAGTAAATTGCAACCGATGCATATCGTTTGAATCTATCGAAGATTTCGATCTAGAATGCTCATTTAACTAAAGTATCATTATTATGCTTGAGGAGTTTCTAAAATAAAAAAAAGAAACCCTACTAAGTAATTATGATTCTTACTCATTTTAAATTGAGAATTTTATTCCATAAGTCCAACTGATGATACTCCGGATACAAATACGACTCAAATGACATCTCACTCATAAAATCGGTTCAGTCATTTAAACTCCAGGCGGTCACATCAAATATATATGACATAGGCTTGATAAAACTCACCACTATGAATCAGTCGCGAAAGAATTATATCTTGTCTCTACAAAATATTACTTTATGTAGCATTCGTTGCGTTATATTTGGCTCGTTCACGTACCGACACGTGTTGCCGGTCCAAAGGTCTGACATCGACTGACGCCCCTCAACAAGACGCTCAAGACAAACAACACTACATTTATGCACACACTACACTTCAAACATGTTTTTAAAATGTATTTTATTTTATATTAAATTATGGAATAAACCAAGGTAGGAAAGCGTATTATAAAATGCTACGTCACGATTTTAAAGTGCTTTTTAAAAGGATATATGTCGATGACGTGGCATCACGTGATAGGACAGTAAACTGCAACAAAATAGAACTACATTTTATAAAATCTAGATTATTTTATGGAAGAAAAGATAAAACTGTTTACTAGAATAGTAACCACTATCTGTGATTTCATAACAGGAACCTCTTAGTATATAAAATTATATAAGTATATATAATATAAAATTCGGGTCGGCAAACGTAGCATAGGACGTCCTCAGACTCGGACAGCGATGATCTTCGCAGGGCAGCTGGCAAGAGCTGGATGAGAGTGGCGAGGATCGTGCTCAGTGGCGTGCCATGGGAGAGGCCTATTTCCAGCAGTGGACTAGTATAGGCTGATGATGATATAAAATAATACAAGCTGTCATGAAGATGGTGACACGAGTTTGTCATGGTCTTAGCGCTTTAGACAACGACAAAAACAGGGTTCTCGAAATGTTTAATATTACTGATGCTTTGACATTTTCGCGATCCATAAGTTTATAACCACTGCACTATAATATCTAGAAACGTTATTGTTTAGTTCGTAATAATGATTTTGACTGAATTCCACAATTGTTTCCGCAAACCACCAATAGATGGCGCTGCTCGGAAATTAAAACGTGCTATAGAAATATTAATGCATAATTACTTACCTGTTATGATTTTTCTGTCGTTGTAGTTGGCCTGTCAAAGTGTCAAATAAAGTGATTTGTGCTAGTGTGAGTGTTTTCGTGAATCCCTAAGTAGTTTATTGTACATGGTGCCGAAACCCCGGATGGACTTTGGACTCTGCATTGTAAAACACTTGTAAATTTTCAAGATTTTATTCTACGGACTTAGAAAAATTAGCAGTGGTTTTGGACTTAGAAAAATTTTGGGTCATCTTCAACTTGTAATTTTTTGAGATTTTATTCTACGGACTTAGAAAAATCAGCAGCGGTTTGGACTTAGAAATTTTTTGGATAATCTTCAACTTGTAATTTTTTGCGATTTTATTCTATGGACTTAGAATATTTTTTAACAATCTTCAATTTTTGAAAAATGGCTGAGAAATTACTTAAGAATCAAACTGATCTACTGGGAAGGTTAGAGAAAGCTCAAACAAATTATAAAAAGACTCCAAAAATGAGAATAACTAAAGGTTATGTGGACACAAGGATTGATACGTTAGAAAAATTGCGTGCAGAATTCAACAGTAATCACAGAGAACTTATTCAGATAATCAGACCTGAACAAGAGCAAGTTTTACCTTACTTTACTAATGATAAATATGATGAGTTTGAAGAGATGTACATCGCCCACATGTCGGATCTCAAAGAGGTACAGAGCAAATTCACTGAAAAGCACAAACCTGAATCGAATACCCCGCCGTGTAATGAAGTTAAGCTTCCAAGAATACAATTACCAACGTTCAGTGGTAAATACGAGGAGTGGCAGACATTCTACGATATGTTCGTGTCGCTAATACATAACAATGAGAAACTATCAGCTGTTCAAAAGTTGCACTATCTGAAAAGCAGTGTACAAGGAGAACCAGAGAGCATGCTGCGTAATTTCGCTACCACAGACCAAAATTATGATGAGGCTTGGAAACAACTGACTAAACGTTACAACAACAAACGGTATAATTCAAACGCAATTCTTAAGATACTTTTCTTACAAAAACAAATCAATACAGATTCCTCGCATGGCATTAAACAATTACTAGATACAACGTCTTCTTGTTTGAAAGCTTTGAACAATATCGGAATAAGAACTGAAACATGGGATGTTATAATAGTTCATCTTGTGGTTTCCAAACTGGATGTGGAATCTCATAAACAATGGGAACAGCAGATAAGCCTTATGGCGGAAGATATGCCTTCGTGGTCGCAACTGGTTGAATTTCTAGAAGCTAGATTCCGAAGCATGGAGATGATAGACTCTAGTAAGCAAACTAAGTCGTTGACTCAAGTGAAGAAACCAGTAACTAAGGCTAGATCATACCATTCATCGGTGCAGCAACAGGATAACAAGAAGAACGATTTAATATGTGCTCTGTGTGGCGAGTGTCACTACTTGAATTTGTGTAAACAGTTTGAGAAGAAATCTGTGCAGGAAAGAAGAGATTTTATACAATCAAAAGGGCTATGCTTTAATTGTTTGCAACCGACGCATGTTGTTATGAAATGTCGATTACCAACGTGTTGCAAGAAATGCGGCAGAAGACATCACACTATGTTACACTTTGATAAGGAAGAGTTCATGGAACAGACGATTACTAATCAAGGAGAGAAAAATCAAAACAAATTTGACGGAACGAAGCAATCTGGGTCATCCATAGCTAACCCACTAAATATAGTGGCGAATTTCTCAAAGCAAGACATAAGCTATCAAGTGCTGCTGGCGACTGCTATAATTAAGGCTCGTTCAAGAAACGGGAAGACATATCCTATTCGTGCGTTGCTAGATCAAGGTTCTCAAGCTTCTTTTGTTACGGAAGCAACGGCTCAATTACTTGGTCTCAAACGTTTTTCTGTGAATGGCATGGTATCAGGTTTGGGAGGTGGTCAAACGCGTGTAAAATATATGGTAACTTTAGGTCTTAAGTCGCGTCATAACCCCGAAATTACCTATCATGTAAATGCTTATGTTCTAGGTTCACTTATTTCGCTGCTTCCAGGTTGTAAGTTGGAAACACCTGACTGGCTGGAACTCCAGAAATTTAATCTAGCTGATCCGAATTTTGCTTCACCAGGTAAAATTGATGTTTTATTAGGAGCTGAAATGTACTATGAAGTTTTATTAGACGGCATGATGAAACAACCTCAAGGAAAACTCTTAGCGCAAAATACGGTCTTTGGGTGGATTTTATATGGTAAATTGTCGGATTCATCTTCAGCTAATGACAATGTTACAAGTTTACATTTACGTTTCACTCCGGACGACGAATGTCTCAAACGTTTTTGGGAATTAGAGGCTGAACCTGATCAGATTCAGAAGAGACTGACTAAGGAGGAGCAATTATGTGAAGACATCTATCAAGCTACAACTGTTAGAAATAAAGAAGGAAGGTTCGTTGTCAAACTACCATTTAAGAATGAGGATCCTGCATGTCAATATGGACAGTCGAAGGATATAGCAACGAAAAAACTTATAGCATTAGAAAGGAGATTAACAAAAGATCCAAAATTATATGAAGAATACCGAAAGGTGTTAGATGAGTATGTGACTCTCAAGCATATGACTCTTGTTGATGTTGCGGAAATAGATAATCCTAAGGCGGTTTATCTACCTCACCATGCTGTAGTTAGAGACGACAAGGACACAACAAAGGTTCGCGTGGTCTTTAATGCATCAAGTAAAGGCATCAATGACGTTTCTCTTAATGATGATCTGCTGGTTGGACCTAAGCTTCAACAAGATTTAAGGCATTTATTGATGAGGTTTCGCACGCATCGAATTTGTATTGTCGCTGACCTTGTAAAAATGTATAGGCAGGTGCTTGTACATGCCGAAGATGCGGATTTTCAAAGGATTCTTTGGAGACCTAATCCAGACTTGCCTATTCAGCACTATAAGTTGCTGACATTAACTTTTGGAACGGCATGCGCACCGTATCTGGCAGTAAAGACGTTACAAAGGCTGGCTGACGAGGAAACACATAATTTTCCAAAGGCATCTGAAATTACTAAAAGGGACTATTACATTGATGATTTAATGACCGGATGCAATACAGAAGAAGAAGCTAAAAATATTTATGATGAAATGAATAATCTAATGATGTCTGGAGGATTTCAACTTCAGAAATGGAGTAGCAACAGCACCGAGTTATTACAATATATTGGAGAGAACAAAAACAATAAGGAACAGTCAGTGCCAATCAAAGCTGATAATATGATGAAGATTCTAGGAATACAGTGGGATCGAGCTACAGATAATTTTGAATACACGGTGGCCTTACCTGAAGTAAAATTACCAATTACGAAGAGGCAGGTTCTGTCCGACATTGCTCGATTATATGATCCAATGGGCTGGATTGCGCCAGTTGTAGTTTTAGCAAAGATTATTATCCAGAAAATATGGCAAGAACATTTAGACTGGGACGATCATATCACCGGTGAGTTGCAAGAAAACTGGATTAGATTCAGAAATGACCTGGTTGAAATCAAGAAAATTGAAATTCCTAGATGGATTAAGAGTACTAGAAGTAGCTCTCTTGAGTTACACGCATTTTCTGACGCGTCTCAAGCTGCGTACGCTGCAGCCGTCTATATTAGGGTTATAGAACCTGACGGATCAATACACGTCAACTTGATATCGGCTAAAACAAAGGTTGCCCCAATAGATAAGGTAGTGTCAATTCCCAGATTAGAACTATGCGGTGCAACTCTTGCAGCAAAATTGCTATTTGAGATATCTCAGGTCAGGAACATACCGAAAGAAAATCTTTATGGGTGGACTGACTCCACAATCGTATTGGCATGGTTGAAAGGTGGAGCTAGCAAATGGACCACATTTGTCTGCAATCGTGTATCAGACATTCTCTCGATTATGGACTACGGACAATGGCAACATGTTTCGACTGACACAAATCCTGCGGATTGTGCGTCAAGAGGTTTGCAGCCCTCAGAAATGCATTCCGAATATTTATGGTGGCATGGACCTGTTTGGCTAAAGCAATCTAAATTAGAAGAGTCAAAATGTAAAATAGATGAAACACATGAAGAAGAAAGAATAGTTTCTATGAAGGTAACACAGATAAAAGAAGAACATTATGAATGGACGAAATTTTCAAGCTTAACAAAGATGTTAAAAGTAATTTCATTTTGTAGAAGAATGTTGATGAAAAAGGAAAAAAGACAGCAATTACCTGTATGGGTTAAACGACACGTGACAGTTAAGGAAATGAATCAGACATTAGAGATGTGTATCAAACAAGTTCAAGGAGTTGAATTTGACGAAGAGATAAAGTTGATACTAGAAGGGAAAGAAGTCTTGAAGAAAAGTGTACTTCATACTCTTTGCCCAGTTTTGGATCAAAACGGGTTGCTTAGAGTGGGAGGACGAATCGGTCAAGCTAATGTGAGTTATGACACTAGACATCCAATTATATTACCAGCTAACAGTCACCTTACTCAGCTTTTGGTCGCGGACGCGCATGATAAGACTCTGCATGGTGGTCCGCAGATTATGTTGAACTTTCTTCGTTCCAAGTATTGGATAATACGAGCTAGAGATCAAGTCAAGCGATGTTATCGCAAATGTATCACTTGTATGAGATACTCCAAAGCAGCTAGAGTTCAGTTAATGGGACAAATACCAGACGCGAGACTGAAACCTTGTAAACCATTTAAAGCGACTGGAGTCGACTACGCGGGTCCTATTAATATCAAATTTTCACCAGGCCGTGGAGCGAAATCTTACAAGGGATACATCAGCTTGTTCGTATGTATGGTTACGCGTGCAGTACACATTGAGGCAGTTACTGATTTGTCAACAAAAGGTTTTATTGCAGCTTTCAGGCGGTTTACCTCAAGGCGAGGTCATTGTCAAGACCTTTACAGTGACAACGGCACGAATTTTGTTGGAGCTGATAAACAATTACGTGAGATGTTTGATTGCGCCAAGTCAAATCTGCCCCAAGAGATCGCTGAAGCTTTGACGTTGGAGTCTACGACATGGCATTTCATTCCTCCGCAATCGCCAAATTTCGGTGGATTATGGGAAGCCGGTGTACGATGTGCTAAGGGACATTTACGAAAGGTAATTGGGGATACTACGCTGACTTATGAAGAGTTGTCTACAGTTTTATCGCAGGTTGAAGCGTGTTTAAATTCGCGTCCCATATCGGTTTTGAGTAATGACGCAAATGACCCTCTCCCCCTGACGCCAGGTCATTTTTTAATCGGAGAACCTATGTTTAATGTTTCTCATGATAATTATACAGATTGTAATATTACTGGTATTGATAGATGGAAGTTAGTTCAGAAAATGGTTGGTGATTTTTGGATAAGATGGTCTAAAGAATATTTGGTTTGTTTAAATCAAAGATATAAATGGAATTCTAAATTACCAGAACCCAGTGTTAATGATATTTGCATTATTAGAGACGATAGCTTACCACCAACTAAATGGCTTTTAGGTATAATTGTAGATAAGCATGCTGGACCGGACAATGTAACTCGGGTAGTAACTATACGGTGTAAAAATGGATTAATAAAGAGACCATTAAGTAAAGTTTGTGTTCTTGACAAATGATTTACATTGTCACGGTGGGCGGATTTATTTTTTGTTGTTATTTCTTATTTTATTAGTTCCTTTTCCAGTTTATATTACTTGTAGATGTTAAGTTCATTTGGTTTGTAAAGCTTTGGTTAAATAAGTTTTTATATCATTTGTAAGAGATTATTTTGTTGTTTGTTTTTAAAAGGACAAGTCCTTGGTGGGCGGAATGTTTAGTTCGTAATAATGATTTTGACTGAATTCCAAAATTGTTTCCGCAAACCACCAATAGATGGCGCTGCTCGGAAATTAAAACGTGCTATAGAAATATTAATGCATAATTACTTACCTGTTATGATTTTTCTGTCGTTGTAGTTGGCCTGTCAAAGTGTCAAATAAAGTGATTTGTGCTAGTGTGAGTGTTTTCGTGAATCCCTAAGTAGTTTATTGTACAGTTATGCATTTTTTTTAAAGTAACGTATTTAAGATTGACCATAATATACATTTTACTCAATATTATAAATGAGAATGTGTGAATAGAGGGATGTTTGAAGGTATCTCCACAACGGCTACATGGATCTCGCTGAAATTTGGTATAGATGTAGAACAAAGCCTGGAAGAACACAGACTATTAATTAAGTTTTTTTTAATAGAATTTAATAGAGAATAAATAGGCTACAAACTAAGTTTCTTTTTTCTGCTCAGTATTCGTTGCGGGCGATAGCTAGTTTCATTACAAAGATCCATTATCTAGGAGTAATACTCCTGGATAAAGCCTATATTAATAGGCTCTATATTTAAAGGAATAAATTACCATCCGTGCAGAGCAGGCATAGATGAAATAAACCATAAATCTTTCTGTAGTGTGTAAGTTTCACACGCTATGTATAGCATAAAGTACATAAAATAAACACTTCTATGTACAAAAGCGCGGCGCAAAATGTGCTTCTGTGTAACAGTTTGTTGTCTGTACTTTATTATGCTCTGGTAAGTTGCAGAATAATAGTATTTTGATTTGTGTTATAAATATTTTTAGTTTATTTATTTCTTAATAAAAAAATGTAAATATTTTTAAAAACTATCTTATGTTTTAACCTTTGGTCATCAGTCAGTCAGTCATCAGCCTATACTAGTCCACTGCTGGACATAGGCCTCTTCCATGGCACGCGACTGAGGACGATCCTAGGCCACTCTCATCCAGCTCTTGCCAGCTCTCAGAATTGACCCGGCTCGTCCGGTGAAATACCACGACCACACAGAAGAAAGGCGTGAAGTGGAAGCAATTCCGCGTTTCGACTGATGGGTGTGCGTCCCGGAGGCCTTATTTAGTCCTCTTTCCCTTCCCAACCTTTTTCTTATAAGAAAAGGTTGGGAAGTGAAAGTGGGCTTTCCGGATGAGAGGATGCATGGAAAGGGGAAATATCTTCTCTCTGTGCATCCTCTCCTCCGTCAATCAAAGGTAGGCAACGCATATGCAAAATGTCTATGGGCAACGGTCACTTCGCTATTTCAGCGATTTCAGGTGGCCGCTCGCTTGTTTGCCACCTTGTGATATAAAAAAAAATGCTGCCCTGCGAAGATCATCGCTTCGCCGAGTCTGAGGACGTCCTACGCTATGTCGACCCGTGGTCTCCCCTTAAGAACAAAGTATAAGATTATATCATAAAAAATTACATTCACGGATCTCCTCTCTAGATAAAGTTCATTTATAAAGGGTTAAAAGCAAGCAGTTCTCTCATATTATAAATTACATTTTTCAGATATTTTTTTTAAACTTATTTAATAATAACACAATGTATCTCAGAGGTCGTCTATTTAGTGTGAGTTTTACACAATTAAGAATTAATTTTAATTTTGATTGTGTTAAATGCACGCTTTTATATCTAATCATCATCAGCTCTCTACCGAGGAGCTCGGAGCTTACCCTAAGTTAGGGATGATTAGGCCATAGTCAACCACGCTAGCCAAGTGCGGGTTGGTTGACTTCACACTTTGAATTACTTATCACATATGTGCAGGTTGCATCACAATGTTTTCCTTCACCGTAAGAACGTCGGATAAATGTACATATGTAAATCGGAAATAGAAAAACACTTGGTATATGGCGGGGTTCGAACCCAGGACCTGCAGATTGCAAGTCAAGTACTTGACCGCTGAGCCACCGACGCACGCTTTTATATCTAAGCAGTGTTTTAAATTCCTAGAAATAATTTATCTCCATTATACTACACCCACACATTATCTATTCGTCAGCGTCAGTGTTTAAAGTGTCTGCATCTCTAATGACTTACACGATCTGAACTAAAAGCTTCTTATAAAATGAATATGAATCTCCTTTTTTTCCAGTTACAAAGAACATTACAAAAGTTTCTTAGTATTCCTTTAAAGAAAATTGTAGACATCTTATAAAGTTACGTGACGCACAAAGTTATCATCATCAGCTCACTATACGTCTCCACCGAGGAACTCAGAGCCTACCTTAAGTTAGGGGTGTAGGCCAAAGTCAATTATAGCCCTGTGCGGGTTGACTTCACACATATCTTTGAATTTTCTTCTCAGATATGTGCAGGTCGCATGACGATATTTTCCTTCACTATATGAAAGTTATATGGTATTCCAGTTATTTTTAAGCAGACTTCACCTTTAAGAGGATTTCTGACACCTTTTCCTTCAGTGCACGTGTTTATTCAAGCAAAATATACCATATAAGTTATCTTTAGATCTTTTATTGTATTCGACATAAATTTCCAAAGTTCCCCTGGAGGCTAGACATCAAAGCGAAGTGGAAATCGAAGTACCTAAAAAAAGCTTTTCTGAATTTGATATATTTACATTCTATATAGTGGTATATGTACGTAATATTCAGAAAATAAAACAGCGAACATTTGGAGAGGCTGTAATAATGTCAACGGTATTTCTCTCTCTCACTCTCTTCCTCTGCTTAGCTTGTGTGTTAAATACAGTAGTTACGTTAGCGGAGGGTAGGCCAGATAGATCTTTCGCTCAGGGCGCCAGGTATAATGGAGCGCCTGCGGTGCCTCCTAATATACCCTATCTTTGGAAAATTTCCTCCGATATCAAAAAAAAAGGCGCCGCAAAAATCTTGCTCAGTGCGGCGAAAATTCTAAAACTGCCTCTATTTAAATAGGCGGTTGTGAAAAATAAAATTAGGAGTATCTTAAAAGGAAATTAAGTAGATTAATGATACTTAAATTCATTTCAAGATACAAGAAATTTCAATTAGTAAGAAATAAACAAATGAAACGCTTAGAGTTGTCGCGACAAGTAAGAGAAAACAATTGCGAAGTCAGCACTCGGCATGTAAACTGCGATGCAACTTCGCGCACTTTAATTAACACTGTTTGAAAGTTAACGAACTACTGTTTGCTTACATTTACTTGTTAAAAAACAGTTTAAGAAATCGCAAAACAATAGTAGATCCCACTAATATTATAAAAGCGAATGTTTAGACGGATGTTTGTTAGAAAGTATCTCCGGAACGGCTAAACAGATCTCGATAGAATTTGGCATGGATACACATAGTCTAGGAGAACACATAGGCTACTATTTAAGTTATTTTTTTAATTAGCACGGACGGAGTCTCAAGCGACAGCTAGTTAGAAATAAATGTCATGTCATCTCCGTTTACTTTCAATATTGCAAATAAATAAAAAAAAGTCACTCATAGTTCGAGACATAAATTATAATAAAAAATCTCTTGATAAGAAATAATAAGCCTTCATTATTATAATTCAATGAATATTACAATGTTTTGTTATGCAGTTATCAGAGAATGCCAACTGCTTGGATTCGATTCAGCTTCAGTTGAATACCATCAAAGCGGATCGTATACACAATCTGGAGACTGGCAGCTTGTGAACGCGGTGACGAGGATTATATTTCAAAGCGTTTTACTGTAGATTAAGTAATATTTGGTTGGAGAATAAGTAGGAATGTTAGAAAATATATGTGAAACATGACAAATTTATGAAAACTTTGACCTTCAACAATTTTTTTTTACCAAATACAGAATCGATAGTGTTTGTTCAGGTTTTAAGTGTTATGGTATTTCAAACATTCTTACCAATTTTAAACTCAGTACAAATCGCAAATGTACTAATATAATGTTAGCCATTTTATATATTCTGTAATTCCTTAACCTAAAATGTTATTTAGTCTATGCTATTAGTCAATAACACTTTTGATTATATAAAATAACAACATTAATCATTTGTATTACGATCCAAAAGATTATTTAAATATTTGATTCTCAAATATAAAATAGAAGTATTCAATTTATCATGTTAATTATCGGTCTATATTTCGTTATCGTAAATTAAAAGTATTGTAATTGCTCGTATGAATGACGGCCATGTTTTTTCTGACATTCGGGGAATCGAAAAGACAATGTAACAGCGGTGTTTTTGAAAAGTTGTTGCTTACAATTCCAAAAGAAATATATGAGTTAAAGAAGACTATGTTTTATTTGAAAACGTATTCTCCGGCTGTGACTCCCACAATATTGTATATGTGAATAACCGAAGTATTATGTTTCTTCTATTTTTTATGGCTTTTAGACTATCTTTTGTGTTCCAACGGTTATGAGTTATTGCCTCAACAGATTAAACATTTAAATTCTTAGTTAATATGAACTGCGTACATTCTTTGAACGTTAAGACGCAATTGGGCTCCTGGCCTTTACCAATTGTCTAGCGCTTGTCGTCTTGTAATAAATGAAGAGCGTTTCTAATTGTTTACATTCCTTTTGTCCTATAATGATTCAGGTAATTGCTTCTCCGAGGTTAATAGCCTCTCAGGATCGCTTTAATTTTGGGTTCAGACCATAACCACTCAAAGGTTATGACCGAATAAGGTTAAGCCATTTGTGCTCCACAATACTTTTTTTTTATTAACTCCCGTTTAATAGATCCAATGGCTACTCACAAGCTCAATAAAGCAAAAGTTTAACTTAGAATATCGAATAGTAGGATATAACACCCACCCACATGCAGAAAAGTACGTATAAAATACGTACTTATTTAATATTTTGCTATTTGTCTTATACTAATAAATAATATCTGCTATTTGTCAAAACTATAATTTTGCTATTAAAAAATCTAAGTGAAAATATTTTTCAAATGTCATAAAATGTAAATAAATTTTGCATTAACACTGAATCACGAAACGTTGCACAAATCATTTTGGGTCGCAATTTAACTGTCGCCAGCAACTGCTGTCTGAAAATTAAAATAACATTCAGTGGTTTCAATAAACTTTATAACGGTGGCTCGTTTTCAGTTTATCTTTTCAATATAAATATTTATGAAAACATCGCTTTAATTCCATCGATGTTCATATTCTTGTTGGAGTGAATAAGGCAGTTATTCTTATATTAACTGTCCCAGTGGACATAAGTCAAACTAAATTAAGACAGCTCACTAGCGCCCTCCTCTCAGTGTCAAAAACGTTTTAAAAGTACTTTTTGTAATTTTTATGCCTTAGTAGGTTTTAATATTTTCTGACTGAAGCAACGCGACAGCAGCGCCTCTCTTCTTTGGTTGTAACAATTAATGAGTTAAATAAGACAAGTCATTTGTGGAATAAAAAATATAGTCAATATAAATTTGGCTAGATTATTGTACGGAATATTAAATAAAACTTTAGTTTCTTATTTGAATTGATTTTAGATAATCGTTTAGTTTTGTGCTATATTATCTATCACTTTTTTATAAATAAATAGAATGATAGGGAAAATATTTCGAACAACAAAAGCTTATTCATATAAAATATATTGTGACGGGTAAACAAAGCGCCTAAACCAAATAATCCTAAAGCTTTTCGATCTGAAAACGTAATACATCGTCTAGGTTTTATGTGTTTGCAAAAAAACATGTTTGGCAAAATATTATTCATGAAAGAATACAAAGATATTTTCCGTATAACTAAAATTCGAACACAACCCTACGAATTATATTAAGAACTATTTTCTTAATAAAACAAGAAGGTATTAAATTCGCACATATTAGCTAGCATAATAAATATGGTTGCCAATTTTTGGGTACTTTTTTTTCCAGAGAGGAATGCTTTATGCATACTCCGCGCATCGGTGGTAGTTATGTGGGATTCTCCTCCATGGCGGAGGCATACCCACTAAACCTCTCTGTTCCTCGAACGCATCGGGACGGGGACACGGGCACGCTTTCGCTCTCGTCCGCGACCCCGTCTGCGTCAGCTTCCGAGGCAACTCCATCACGGAATTTTTGGGTACCTAGACTAAACTCTCGATACATCAAATAATTAAAAAACATAATTAAACAATACCTAATTATCGCTATAAAATCTTATATATAAAATTCTCGTGTCACAATTTTCGTTCCCATACTCCTCCGAAACGGCTTGACCAATTCTCATAAAATTTTGTGAGCATATTGAGTATGTCTGAGAATCGGCCAACATCTAGTTTCAATCCCGCGCGGACGGAGTCGCGGGCGACAGCTAGTATTCTGTATTAGTGATGTCTTTGACCTGTTGCCTTCTGACACCATCTCTGTATAAAACATATCGTTATCCCTGTCATTACCTTTGACATAACAGATATAACAATATGTTTTAAATGGAGATTCTGGTTTCAAAAACCCACGTATAAAATTTGCTGTGTTGTATGTGGACAGCGGAACAATAATCTCGTTAGTTATCAGCTGATAATCACTGAGGAGCTCGGACCCTACCCAAATTAGGGTTGACTGGGTCATAGTAAATCACGCTTTTCTTTTATGCCTGTTATCATTGTTAAATTGTTGATGAACTCTTATGAAATAAGATAAAATCATTGTAATCTTATTTTAGTGTATCTTACCACTGGGTAGAGCCTGCTTTAACATCTTCGCACGAATTGTCCTCCCCCGGTGAAATACCACGACCACACAGAAGACAGGCGTGAAGTGGAAGCAATTCTTTCCTTTCCCACCCTTTTTCTTATAATATAAGGAAAGGATGGGAAGTGAAAGTAGACATAGAACATATTTTCTTTCTGTGCATCCTCTCCTCCGTCGATTAAAGGTAGGCAAGCATATGCAATTGCGTATGTCTATGGGCAACGGTCACTTCGCTATTTCAGCGATTACAGATGGCCGCTCGCTCGTTTGCCACCTTATGATATAAAAAAAGCAAAATCTAGCGCAGTCTTTTGTTCCCGAGAATCCTATCTCCCTTATTGCTTGTACACAATTTACTGAAATTGTTATGAGGTTAACATTGTGATGTAGACGAAAATGATCTTTTGTAAGTGAACATATTTTGTATGTCAATTGTTAAGGGCATTTCAATTTAATTTACTTAACCCTTATGTTCATTTTATATAGTATACCATACATACAACTTTATAAAAATATACGATTACTGTAAAATAATTTTTAACTTTGTTTTTTTGTTTTTTTTTTTCAAAAAAGAAATCAGACCATAATAAGGGTCAAAGCGTTGTTTTTACATCTTTATCGTCCTCAACGGATTAATTATAACATATTAGTACCTCAATTTTTAGGGTTCCGTACCTCATAAGAAAAAAAACGGAAGCCTTATAGGATCGCTTTGTTGTCCTTCCGTCTGTCAAGATCCGTTTTCTCAAAAACGCGTGAACGTATCAAGCTGGGATTTATTTTAACTAGTGCCATCTACCACTAAGCGATAACTTATTTTATCTACTAGCATTTTCGGACAGTATCTTTCAAATAAAAAAAACTTAATAAGTAGCTTATGTATTCTTCAGACTATATTCTACGTCTATGGAAAATTTCATCGAAATCCGTTTTACCGTTTTAAAGATAAATAACCATCTATACATCCATCCAAACATTTGCAAGTAATAAGTATAGGAAGTTATGGTAAAAAGTAAAAACAACGTTTAAGGATTTAAATAAACTTGTATATAATATCCTTTTTATAATAAACACTATGGAGGTATATGTCCGATCCCTAGCACTGCTCAGAGCAAAGTCAGAAGTGAGAATGATCAAAATTTCAGGGGGTCGGACGTTTTTACCCTAGACCATAAACAATCTTTTATCATAAACAATAGAACAGTCATAGATTAATTTTTGTATAGATTGTAAATTTAAATAATTCCAACACGCCCCCTCAAAAATTAATCATCTAATGAACGAGTTATACAAATACAATGTCCTACACAGATCATATACCTTCCATGTGCTCTCTGGGATACATTTTTATGGCCCAACATTTATTGCGAGGATTAGGGAAACCCAGTCAAAACCTAATCAGACCATTCATAAGTTTATTTAAACAATTAATTCTTATACAAACAAAAATAACTATTTTATTTTTAAACAAACAATTCAAACAAATTAATCATCAATCAATTTAAGTATCAG